>NC_087070.1:28496047-29087128 GCF_963678635.1 Symsagittifera roscoffensis
ATTTTATTTTTGAAAAAAAAAATTCTCGAAAATTTTTTGGAAATTTTTCTGGTTTTTTTGTAACAAAATCTTAGGTTCGAGACTCTCCTGGGGTACCAGGGTACTGGGAATGTACGAGTATTAGGGTATCTAATAGGGTCTGTATCGGTTTGCAATCAACAATAGTTTTATAGCACTGATCATCAAGAAGTAGCCTTTCTTTGGGTAAAACATCATAATATAGTGGCTAAAAGGTAATTGAAAACACAGGTTCGGTCTGACAACTTTTGTGCCGGGACGAAAAATTTATGGTTTATTGACCAAATCCACAAAACTTTGGTTGTTGAGAAATCTCTATGGTTTTCGGCTTTCGAAGCTGTCGGCCCTCTGGTTTGCCGGCTTCTGCAATGTCGACCTTGCTAGTTTTGCCAAAACCACTATAGATCATAGGGATGTGTCGAGATCTTAGTTGGATAACTTTTGGCTTCGTAGACTTTTGGCGATGTGGAACGTCGGCAAGGTGATCTTTTCCCGTAAGGCTATGGGCACCACTTCCTCTTCACTTTCTCTTTTGACCCCCAGCAACGAATCAAAGGTCAATGTCACCGATACAAAGATTCCAACTAGCTCTCCCGACCAATCGAACTCGATAGATTCGACAGCAGTTGTGTAGGTACTACCTTATGTATTGACAAAGATCCACTGATGTTATGTTCAAACTTTTGCTGCCACCAATAATTTTTCATGACCTTAGCACGAGTTCTGACCAGAACTCGCTGTAGGAAGGTGGCAAAAAAAATTTTTGAGGATAAACTTGGTTCGTTCGCGAAAGTCGCGGCACCAAAATATTCTGGCCTTTTATAAAAACAGGAAACAGAGTCGGCTTAATTCAAGAGAATCGGTAAACGGCAAACTTTAGCAAATTATATTGCACGGAATTAGCAACAACCTTAAAAGTATCAAGCCAAAAAATGGGCTTGTTCATGCGCTGATTTTGGTGTTTTTTTCACATTGAACTCATTTGCAGTTCACGCAGTTGAATTAACAGAAACTCAATTGCAAACCAATTTTGAACCGATAAAAATATGAGCATTATATGTTCTATCAGGTTTGTCTCAAATAGGATTCGATTTAGGTGAGAATGGATCCCACGCCGAACTCCCCGGAACGCACATGTACACGCTGGGCTATATAGCTGCTTTTGACAAGAGACTATACTGATTTTATACTATAATTTCAATTTAATGCTGTGTAGCATTAACAAGTTGAAACCTAAGCTTAAGTTATGCGTTCTTTGCCTAGTTGAATAGAAGGGAACCTACCGCGTCATGACAACAGGTGGGGGGGGGGGGGGGGGACTTTGTCCCTACCTGTTGTGAACACAGGGGGACAAACTTGTCTCCCCGTTGTAATGACGGGCTATACGAATACTATATCATACTTAACCTTATAAAACTCTCAGTTACACCATAAACTCCCAGTTACACCAAGCCATGGTATAAATATTTGGTCTTCATGCTTAACCTTATAAAACTCTCAGTTACACCATAAACTCCCAGTTACACCAAGCCATGGTATAAATATTTGGTCTTCATGCTTAATCTTGTAAAACTCCCAGCTACACCAAAAAGTGATGCGTATGTTTGTGAAGGAAAAAGAGCCCATTACAGATATTAAAATACTGGTGTTCTTCTGCCAGAAAGTTGGACAAAATTTAGAGACAACATTACTGCTTATGACAATCCTGTGCATGGTAGTTTGATCAGTCTCAATATTTGTAGAACCATTTATGAAGAAAGCATAGATCACTTTCGAATTTGAAATGAATTTTGAAACAATACCAACCATCGTTTTTGAAGCCACAAAATGGCCTGAGTATGACAAATGGTCTTAAGCCATGCCTTCAAAAATTTGCAGATAGTCATGACTTACAAAGCTTGATGTTTAACCATGAAGAGACGAGCAATCTAAAACAACATCAGCACCTGTTTGGAGGCCGATGCATTCACAATATAACCAATATAATCCAAATTAAGCACGTGCTGTATTTCCTATCAATCAATTGTTTATCTGAAAAATACGACTGACTGCAAAAATATTCTGTTGTGTTGTTATTTTGACATTAACTGTTTATGTGAACGGACTGAGGGATAGTCATACCAATTAAAGGTAAGAAAAATCGAAAAATTTAATTCTACCAACATTTTAAGCTTACCAACATTTTCAGAAATACCTACATCAATATCGGCTGTTTCCCAATCGTAGGAGAATTTACCTGCGCAGGAAAGTTTTTGCTTCAACGAATATATCCACTATTCACGTATTTCTTTTAGCATTGCAAAATGGTCAGAGCTAGGTAAATAAAGTTGGAGACTTTTCATCTCATCTTACATCAAATCGATCATCGTAGCCTTGAAAACTTTACATCGTGAAAACTCTACAATCGATCATCGGTAGACTTAAGCTTAAATTAACCAAGCGTACCAGTTTTTATCCAACGAAAAACGTGTTTTTATGGCTTAACCTTCAGTTTCATTCCGTTTTTGACCTCGATAAGGCTTTCATTTTCCAGAACTGTTGATGAATCAAGGTACTAAATTTAGTTCCAAACAAAATAGACAGCCTCTAGATAGCACCTAGGACAATAATTCGTCCTATTTAAGCGTAAGCGGCAGAATGAATCAATTCAAATTTGGTTTCGGCGAGCAATGTGCTCTTATTAAGACGTTAATGAGAACAAAACAGATGCGTCTGTAGGGTGGCGTCCCTCATGCTTGAAGGTCCGAATACTTGAAATTAATTTTAGCTTCCTTTCAGCCAATCAGAATCGAGTATTCAAAATCTCAAAGTAAGAAAATAAATCCAGGCCATTAGTGTTATTATTAACCGATTAGATAATAAGCAGATGAGTTTTCAAGACTGAAAAATTCTTATGATTTTGACCTCATTAATTTGATGTTTATCTGAATAGTATTGCGGTTGTAACCCGCAATTTGTAAACTTTTTGATTATTTTCTACTGATTTAATATATTTTCTGTTAATATTGACTTCGATTTTGTGAAAAAGCCATTTAGCCAATAGAAACGCTTAGCAATTTTGATTGGTTGAAATTTTTCAAGCATTTGGTCTTTCAAGCATGAGAATCCTCCCCCGTTTGTAGTTTTCATAGCGTGTGGCGAATAATATTTAAAAATAAAAAAATTTTAAAATTCTTTTTCAAGTTTCTTTTACCAAAAAACTCATCAACGACGTTAGAGGGCAGTCAGAACATTCAAAACCTTGTCTTGATACGAGCTATCTTAATTTATTTATCAGTAGAACAGATACGCTAATGAATAGTGTTTTTTCTAGGTAATATTTTCGTCAATTTTTGCTACTTTGTATTTTTCCGAGTTGTTTTTGTTGTGATAGATAGCTACAAAAATTCTATGCTGTCCGTTTTCGATGACTTTGACGCCAAAGGAGTGAGAGTTATCAGTTAATTTTTTTTCCAGCTTCCCACCTCCTATTGAAATTACAGTACAAAATTTTTTGAAAGTTGCTCATAAAGCAAATTACATGAGGAAGAAAGTATGTACAAATTCAATTTTTTGTTCACGTTTACTTTTTTATGGCACTTAGGAACATCGAACTTTTTTTCACTCCCCTCTCACTTTTGAAAATCAAATTGGAAAATTTATTTTAAAATTTCCATAATTCATTAAAACTTGGCGAGGTGAACAAACTAAATTTTGTGAAGTGAACAAATTTTGGCTGTTTTCCACTTTTCGCCTACTTTCAATTTTTTTGAATTTTTTTTTCGTTGTGATTATGCATTAAATTCAGGCAAGGTGATCTTACTAACAATGATGAACATAACACATTCAGTCATAACTACTCTTAATGCAACAATAAAAATTGAACTGAACACCAACAGTTTTTTCAAATAGGGCTTTTTAAATCGAGTTGCAGAAAAATCAACGAAGGAAACTGGAAACTCTTTCAGTTTTTTGCATATATGAAGCGTTTTTGTTGCAAGAAGATTCAAACATTTATCATCCAAGATTCTTCTTTAAAACGTCTATGATTTATCTATGAAAAATGCTAATACATTGATGTCTTTTTGATGACTCGTGACTGAAACATGTTTTGTTCTATCCATGATCCGTTACAACCTTTACCCATGAAAATTGTTTTCCATGAACAAACATTATTAACATTTTTAGACTTTTTTTGGGTCGGTCTTAAGCTGGGAAAAATATTTCACTTAAGAAAGTAATTCTTCGTAGAGCAGAGTTGTAACTTCGGGAAAACTTACCTACGGCAACCCATAAATTTCCGCGAGATCCAAATAAAGTTTTCACATCTATGCACTTCCGTGGTATGAACGACTAAACATAAGGAATATATATATTTAAGGCATGAACCTGTCACAATACATCCATTAACTGAACTAACTGAAAATACTTGAGCAACAATGGCTAGCACAATTTCAAAATTATTGATGGAACATTGGTAAAAAAAACTGGTGGAAAAATGTTGTACAAAGCAATTTTATGATGACAGATTAATGGCAGAAAAAAAGATGACGGTAGATTGATGAAAAAGGGGTTGTAAGTTGATGGCGCCTTGATGAAACATCGGTGTTTGGCTCTTTTCCAGTTCCTTCCCCCTTTCAAATTCATCATCCTTCAAATTCAAATTATTCCTCTGTCATAATGCAAAGAAATTTGGCGTGGTGAACAACTTTGGCGTTGTTCTTCATACTTTACAGCGTAACATCACGCATTTAGCCATAATAACACGTAAAACAAACATAAAACTCGGTATTTTGAAAGGGTGAAACTGAAAAAGAGCCCGGTGTTTGATTGCATTAAAAAAAAACAGCAGTAAATTTTTAAAGTTCATAGTTGTCACATGATAAGCCGTGAGAATGTTTGGCCAGAACAAAAAGATAAGAAATGCTGAAATGGCACTGCATTGTGCTGAACGGCAAAACTCGTTTTCTTTAGTGAGATATCCAAATTTTGAACGGATGTTTTGTTACTGAGTATTTTTTTTTCACAAGACAGATCAATGTTTTCTCATGTCCAATTACTCAGCGCTGATTTAAATTATCCGGAAAAAATGCATACAACTAAAAAATTAAAAAGCATTTCTCTCAAACTCGGTCGACTTTGGGTGAAAAATGATAAGACAAAACATGCTGAGAATATGGTGCGACAACTCTGTTGAAATGCTAAGCAAGTTTTGATTTAATCGTTTTTCACCTTAAAGTTTACCCAATTTGAGAAAAATACCTTTTGAATTTCAAGTTAAATGCGTTTTTTCAGGAAAATTTAAGTCAGCACTGCAGTATAAATGGTTGATAAAAAAGACAAAGCTCATATCAAGGCAAAGCCCTGAATGTTCTGACTGCATTTTATGGTTTATGGTGTAGTGTTCGTTTTTCGAAAATAGGAAAGAAAAAATGCAATTTTAATTTTTTTTTGAAAATCACCCCCCTCTCCGCGCTTTTTAAATAACAAAGTGATATACTTGGCTTACAGCGAACTAATAAATAGACCAAATAGCTCGCCTCAATTGCATTTGTAACGTTTTCTTGGACGGATTAAAACTCCGCTTACGCCCTAATAGCACAAACTCGGTATTTTGAAAGGGTGAAACTGAAAAAGAGCCCGGTGTTTGATTGCATTAAAAAAAAACAGCAGTAAATTTTTAAAGTTCATAGTTGTCACATGATAAGCCGTGAGAATGTTTGGCCAGAACAAAAAGATAAGAAATGCTGAAATGGCACTGCATTGTGCTGAACGGCAAAACTCGTTTTCTTTAGTGAGATATCCAAATTTTGAACGGATGTTTTGTTACTGAGTATTTTTTTTTCACAAGACAGATCAATGTTTTCTCATGTCCAATTACTCAGCGCTGATTTAAATTATCCGGAAAAAATGCATACAACTGAAAAATTAAAAAGCATTTCTCTCAAACTCGGTCGACTTTGGGTGAAAAATGATAAGACAAAACATGCTGAGAATATGGTGCGACAACTCTGTTGAAATGCTAAGCAAGTTTTGATTTAATCGTTTTTCACCTTAAAGTTTACCCAATTTGAGAAAAATACCTTTTGAATTTCAAGTTAAATGCGTTTTTTCAGGAAAATTTAAGTCAGCACTGCAGTATAAATGGTTGATAAAAAAGACAAAGCTCATATCAAGGCAAAGCCCTGAATGTTCTGACTGCATTTTATGGTTTATGGTGTAGTGTTCGTTTTTCGAAAATAGGAAAGAAAAAATGCAATTTTAATTTTTTTTTGAAAATCACCCCCCTCTCCGCGCTTTTTAAATAACAAAGTGATATACTTGGCTTACAGCGAACTAATAAATAGACCAAATAGCTCGCCTCAATTGCATTTGTAACGTTTTCTTGGACGGATTAAAACTCCGCTTACGCCCTAATAGCACAAAATTTTTCGCGATTAGTTGTCGTAAATTAGCAATCTTTAAACCCTCATAACTACACAAAAAATCACAGGTGAAATATAATTTTTTTACCTTTGAGCTCAAGACAACAATACTTTTCGACTGATATTAAAATGATATCAAAAATTGCTAATTAAAAAGTCGAAAACTGGCTGGAGAAAAAACTATCCCGAGTACAATTATTCCGTCATTTTCTTCAAAAATAGTCGGGATAAAAGTTTTTTTTTAGTAAAATTGAGATAATTGACTTAACACGTGATGTTGCAATGTAACCTAAGGTATGATGTACAAAGTGTCTAGATTAGTTTATTTTTTGACCATGTAAAACTGCAAAAACGCATTTAGTTACGACATAAGTTAAAAACATTAAAACAGAACTTCAAATGTGTAGGGGAGTTGGGAAATAGTCCTTTAAATCCTTTTGTATTTTCCAGGGACAAAATGGCGGCCAAGACGGACATGGAGCGCATTGGCGTGTTCAGTGAGTTAGGCTACCTTCTGGGGGACAAGTACAAGAACCCTTCGAAGGGTGGTTTCAATGAGAAGGCGGGCAAGGGCAAACAGATGCTACCCGGGGGGTCCAAGAGCAAATCGGCAGTGAGGGACGGCTACTTTTCAGACTTCGGCCGTGTGTTTGAGAAGGAGGCGTACACAGACTACGTGAAGATGAGGAGGATGGACCGGATCATGGCGAGCAAGAAGAACATCGGCAAGAACTGGACGCCCAGCAGTTACCCCTCCAAAATGCAAGTTTCAACCAGCTATCAATTCAAGCATTTAACTGTTTTTTAATCTTCTTACCAATAAATATTGAATTCATGGACACGTTAACCAAAAATCAACATAATACAGCTAACTTTTAGTTTACAACAACAACGAAAATTAAACATAAATAGCCGGGTGCTGTGCAAATAGCACAATCTTCCGACCATAATCATAAGCAATAGAACGAACCAGTTTTTTTTTACTTTCTTTCAATCTAGTGCCGTTTTTAGTGTGGTGTGATTCGAAAACTATACAATCTGGTAGAAAACTAGTAAAATAGTCATGATCGACATTTGTCTCCAAGAAACAAATAAAAAACAAACAAGAAAAACTTTTTAAAAAATTAAAGTTTCATTGTTCTAGCTTTTTGCACAAATTTTTTAATTTAAAAAAACTTTTTTACCAAACAAGAGCTAAATGAAACATCCAAAACTATTTTTCTTTACATCAAAATCCATTTTTCAACATTCTTTATGGTGTTTGAGTTTGCTCGGAAAATCAATTTGGTCGACCTCAGAAAAAGATCGACAAATATTCGAAATTTTTTTGAAAATCCGACCCCTTCGAAAAAAAACTATATCCACCCCTGCACTTAAGTGTAGAAGGTTAGTGAATTCGGCATAAATGACAGCAATTATCTGCTAATAAATAAATGAATGACAAATTTTTTTTTCAGTTTTCCAATGTTTTGCTGTATAATTTTTTGGTTTGCCGAGGAAGCGGTAAATGAAACTTCCAAAACTAGTATTTGTAGAGTAAAACTAAGCTTTTAATACTTTATAGAACAACATTTTAAAAGCCTAATCGCTTCTTTAGTCGCTCGAAATTAGACTAAAGCTCAAAAATTTCAAACCTGTTTTTCTCGACACTGAAAAAACTTGGAATATTTTAAAAGTCGTTCCAGACCCGCCTGAACAAGTTTCAATATAATGTATCACTCTGATATGTTCCAATGATTAATTGTGGCCCCTGAATTTGCGTGGAAAACAAAAAACTAAAACACCCGAATACAAATTTTCTCGCCTTTTGCACATTTTCAAAGGTCGGAACAGTTATCCCAAATTACTTTGTGATATCATGTTGAAAGTCAGTATCAATTCTCATTAAGAGCTACACCTGGTTTGGATGCATGAGCATTTTTGAATTTGTTGTTGTGTCGTCAGGGTTGGATCTGGCAGCTACTATGGCACCCTGGGTGGAAGAGTGGACCATCTATCCCCTGCTGTTCGAGCAGGCAAGGCACACACTGCACCCCCACGTAACTTCACCACACAGCCGGGCAAAAAGGGAACCGGATACGGGTTTGTTCAGATCATTATTTATTCATTCATAGGAGCCGCGGTGAGCAAGTGGTTAAGTCTCCGCCTCTGAATCGAAAGGTCGGATGTCAGATGCCCACCATTATTCGTGCTCGTTGCCTGAGTGTGAGGCAACATTACCCAGTCCAGAAAAACAGTCGAAAAATGCATGTAGATCTAAACCAGGGAACAACAGCAGTTCTCCGCGGTGAGCCCAACAGCTCCTAGTGGTCCTTTCCCTTTTAGATAAAATTCTCACTGTGAGAATATCTTCAACTTGAAATCTTGATTCCTAGAACCTTTTCAAAGTAGAAATATAGTGGAAGTGGTGTTTTCATGTATAATGACCACAATTTAACCTTAAATGAGACGTGGCTGTTTGTTTCCTTTTTCATATATGCCTATTTATTATTCAGGTATGTTGACGTCTCAATTGGGAAATTGCCCGGCTATCAGTCGGACAACTACGAGAGAGCAAAGGACCAGTTCAGGGTGAGTTGCAATACACCTGGTACATCTGAATTCTGGTTTTCTAAACTTTTTAACTTCATTTCATATCTGTAAGTTTCTGCAAGACAAGATGAATCTGCATAGGATTTATTTGGCACTATTAACCATCTGAGTGATTTTGTTACTTATCTTGAGACGTTATTTGAAAAATTTAAACTTATTAGAACCAATCCCAAATAGTTAGTTAGAAAATGAAAGTATCAAGAAAAAGTCTTCTACAGATCAGAACAAAATGGCAGATTTTCATGCCCTTTTTATGTTAAACTTAGAAAGAGAATGAAGCAGCCAAGTCCAGGATGAAGGGAGGCTCATTCAAACTAAACATGGCGCCCAGAGAGTTCTTCGACGAGAACCCCTTCAAGTCAGACAAGAACCTGCCCCCTGTCAGGAAGGCCACACCTACCAAGGAGCCAGCCAAACCCTTCCGACCCAGCAACCCTGGAAAACTGGTTAGTTAGAGCTGCTAACTGTTTCAATTCTAGCCACAAGTAAAAATAAATTACTCTAAAATCGTCGACTGTGCTCCAGATAGTTGCCAAGAAGATCGTACTTTTTTATAATTCTTTGACACTACTAATAAGATGCACTCAAAAATAGTCTAATTCCTTTCAAAGATGATAATGACAATATTACACTGGTTCTTGTGGAATTCAATTTTGGGTAAAATTCACAAACTTTGATTATACTGAAGAGTTGGTTCAATAGATTGGTGTTGTTTTTTAGCTGGGCGGAGCTAAGTTCGGCACCTTCGACCCCTACCCGGAACATCCAAAGGACGTGTATGTGTACAACCCCAATGTGTTCCGACAGCAGAAGCCGGGAGAGAAAGTGTTCGTACCCTCTGCCGGACCTAAGGGATACCCCATCAACTCCATCGTGAACCAAATGGTCACCAGGTGGGTGCATCTGCCATGTCCATTTATATCTGTCTGAATCACTGTGCCAAAAGAGTAAATCAACTAAGTTGCATTCTCTTGAAACAGCTCAGCACAGTTTCATCACATTTCTATATTCAATGAAGAGAAAGTTAAAGTGATTAGCCTGAAGAATTTCATTTTTCTCAATATAACAGTATTTCTAAAGTGCACCTGTTTAAATAAATTCTCAAGAATTTGTTTATTATTTTCAGATCAATCAACGATACAAATGTGCCCTACACACAACAGTGCTACTGACGACAAGGAAACTTTCAAGACACACTTTTTGCTATTTTATATCAGTTTGCAATTTACTCCTTCGCTAGAGTTTCAAAAGTTTAGTTTCAACACGTGAGACACAGTTTTGAGAAAACTGTAACATATAACTCAAGGAAAAAATTAATAGCTATCATCTAAATGAGCAGATCATATCTTAGCAATCGTTTTCATCGCCAGTTTTTTCATAACCAAGAAAAAATTTCAAATTGAAACCTACAAAACTATTTTAATTATTCTTTTCGTAATACTTTACATTTAAAAAGATAAATTAACAAAAAGAATCCAGAAAAACAGAACTTTACAAATTTTCAGAACTATAATGACTCAACTCATTAGTAAAACTTCCTTTTCTAAATAAAGCATCCTTTTTACATGCATTGGCAAGAAGTTTTACAGCTTGCGAAATTTTATGACGACATTTTCGGGTAACTACTCGATATGTTCTAAACAGTTGTTCAGAAAAAGGGTATATGTCCATCAAAAAAGCTTCCATAACTGCTATACCATGAGAACAGAAGCAAATAAAATTGAATTACTTCAGCGAATAACTAGAAAAAAATCTTCTTTTCAATCAAAGAACCCATAATACAGGAACGTATGTTTAATTTTTGAGCAAATCTCACAAATGGTTTCGGGACCTATCTGTGTTATCTTTCTCACAAAATTGATAGTCTCAGTTCGCAGTTATTGTAACAAGGTCTAAAGTGCTATCTCTGTACTGAACAGCATAGCATTTTCATCATGCGTCCGTTGGTGAGGCCATACAACACGAAGTGGGTCTTGTCATCGCCATTCATTATCTTTTTGAACAGTATGAAAAACAAAGCATACATACAATCAAAGTTTATTTCTGAGCGCTTTCGCACATTGTGTGCATCATCAGAGAAACTATCATCTGAAATGGTCGTCATCATTGCGAACCAGTTAACAAAAAACAAAAAACCAAAACAACTGCACTAGTATATGAGTAAATGCAAATCTCGCCGATATAAACCGGAACAAAGAAAAGTGTCCATCACAACTTGAGGGTGAGCTGCCGCTGCCTGTAATCTTCGCGTTGGTTCAGTGTCGGTTGTCTTCTTGCGATATACAGGGCCTCAAGCGTTAGTAGTCGTCCTGAATCTTCAGTCTGGTCCAGAATCTTGGAGCAAATTTCTGAAGCGTCTCCGATGCAGTTTTTGAGGTGACTTCCCACGTTTTTTGAACAGTTTTGCAGGCTTATCGAAATCAATACGAACATAAATGATGCTTGACAGAGGCGAATCGCAGCTGAAACACTGAAAGCCCGGGCTGTCGGAACAACGCTACCTAAAAACTGCCTGACTATGTTAGACAAGTAGTTCATATGATAAATCAATGTTTCGATTTGAAGGCTTGCTAATCGCAACCACACTTTCTACACCCAACAAAAAACTATATACTAAGAGTTCGATCAGGCAGCGAGTTTGAATGCTGCCTGCTAATGAAGTATTTTTGAGATAATGAAAAAATCACAAAGCTTACATACACCCAGAATGCCAAAATTATTTTTTAACTATAAATTTTATAAAGTTTTATTTTATTATGGAAAAATAATGGTCAATTAATTTGCCTTTTTAGTCGGAAATATTGGGTCTGAATCTGAGTTTTTCGGTCTTCCACTTAATTTCAAAAACACAAAACTCAGTAACGTGTTTTTCCTTAGTTCCGTTTTCCACAATAAGGCATTTTGCAGAAAAATGCCAGGAGAATAATTTGTTTCTCCGTAATTATTTTCAACAACTCCGGAAAAAAACATCAGCAACAGAAGCATATGGAGAAATGGAAAAATGGCGAACGAAAACAACATTGGAAAGGGCGGACTAACGAAGGCAAATTAATTGCCCACTTATTTTCTATAATAAAAAAAGCTTTTTCAACAGTTATAAATTTCTACAATCAATTTCTCGAAGGCAGGGCAGGCCTATATCTGAGTTATATATTACAAAAAACATTGTTAAGTTAACTGCAGCCACTAAAATGTTTAAGTTAGTTTAATTGGTAATTGATGTTAAGTAGCTTTCCGAGCATTAAATTTTGAATCTTCTGATTATTGCATTTGAGCTTAAAATAAAAGTCACTAAATTATCACACCAACTTAGCTACACAATTAATTATATATATCGAATCTTAAAGATATCATACAATTTTTTTGCTATGCAGCAGCCCTAAATAGCTCAAAAAGAAAACAACAAGTTTAGATTTGCATCACTTTTGACATTAAAAAAAAAACATTGTATATATGTATATGTATATATATATATATATGTGTATGAATATGTATATTAGTAAGTTTTTCGCTGTTTTCGTTTATATCAAAGGCTATATCAATTTCCCTGTGAAAACTGAATCAATCTGTGAATGTTTTTTTAATGTCAAAAATGATGCAAATCTAAACTTGTTGTTTTCTTTTTGAGCTATTCAGGGCTGCTGCATAGGAAAAAATTGTATGATATCTTTAAGATTCGACGCGAGCGTTTTTGCGTAATTTGTAATTAAAGCTTAAAAATAAGAACAAAAGCCGAAAAACCCTAAATATCATTTATGACATTAGCTCTGATTATGAGAAAACAACTTATTAGTCGTTAAATCTTCATTGATTTCCCATATTTTTTATTATTAAGAGTCAAAAAACGTAGTTCAGACTCTTAGGTAGGTCGTGATATTTTTTTCAGGAAGTTTTAATCTTAAAATACTCTAATAACTACAGAAAGTGCACTCATACACATTAATGCATTTATGAATTGTGCCCTAGGTATATTAATGATTTAGGTATATGTGCCCTTTTTGAGTTCAACTCAAGTTCATTTGCTGAAAGTTTGCTAATATTCGCTCTCCAATTACGCAAAAGGAAATGGAACGAAAAAGCGTGATCGATTTCTAGTTTCGGAAGTTGAATTTTTTAGATTTTCCAGCAGAATAAAACTTTGCCTAACACTCCAGTTTTTTCAAATTGAGTTAAAATTATCAAAAGAGTGCCAATCATAAAATATTCTTGAAATTCAAAGAGCTTTAAGGGCATATATTTTCTCTCTGAATTTCGAAAGTTTTTTCATAAAACAAGTCAGTTATTTTTCTGCTCCTTTGCGTTCATTGAGTCTTTTCCAACTGTCTCTTGGCTATTTATAGCTTCCGGCTGAGGACACTTCGCTCTGAAGTATCTAAAATCGAAGGTCGAAACGAGAAAAAAGTCTCGCAATATTTCTTTTCAAATACATTTCTGATTTGTTTCTGCTCATGGCGGAGCCAAAAAAAGCAAAAAAAAAATCACTCGCTCACTCGTGCCAGATTTGCGAAAGCAAAACTTCTCATATTCTGACCAAAATCTCAAAAATATGAATACAAATTGACTAAAACAATGAATTCCGAAATCAGCTTATACTGCAATCAAACAGCTAACATGGAACAAAGTTTCTAGTTGCAATTTGTTTATTCGTCTTCAAAGGCGAAGTCGGCGTCTGGATCAAAATTCAACAAGGCAGCGCGTTTCTTCTTTTTCGTTCTGGTGGCCAACTGCTCAACCAGACGATTATGTGACTTTTTCTGCGTCTGCAGCTTTTCAAATCTTCTCAAAGTATTGGGAGTCCTGTAGAGTGGGTTCTTGTAGATGACACTTCCCGAGAAGCTGCCGTTGAACACTTTCACAGGTTCCAACACCATACGAGGTCCCACCTCAGCCAATCCGGCTCCTTCGGGTAATATTTGGTAATTTCGGAACCAGACTTTATCGTCTACTAATGAGAAAGTAAAGACGTGGTCTATGAATGGCTGTGATTTTGGATGTCCACAAGGAGTGCTGAAAATTGACACGAAGAGCTCCTTGAATAAGTTCAAGTGCGGCCGTTCGTCAAACTCAGTTCCGAAGGACAATATAGCACGGGAGCTCTTCAGACAATTTCCAGTCAATTTCAGTTCCTCCATCGTGCAGATATTGTGCAGCAAAAACACAGCAGATAATCCTAGTTTGGAGTCACTCATGTATAGAAAGACATCTTTGAGCTTATGCGATTCAAAATACATAATTTTGGTGCAGTTTTTGATCTCAGCTATATCGTTCAGCTCTGTCAGCCCCTTTTTCCGGTCAAACTTTGAGTCGCCTTTGGCATGTGGTAGAAACTTGAGCAGGTTTTTCATCAGATGCCGACTTCTGTAGTCAACTCTGCGTGAACAGATGACCAGCACACGTGTCTTCCGCTTCCACCTTAGAGCACGTTTTTTTGTCGGGTGGTTTGGGTCCAAAATTTCAATATCATCAGCCGGCATTTCACCCTGAAAAAACTTATCATGGTAGGCAACAGATTAAAGAAAAAAGTCAACGAAGTCAACGAAACGGAAATATATATCACGTTAAAGCTCTTTCATTTTCAATCATTTTTTCGGATTGACACTTTCAACAAAAATCCAATTAGAGAAAAGTGGGTCAAAGGTCAACAAATAGAACTACACTTGTGAAATCTGAATATTAAAACACACGTTTGAAACAAAGTCGTTCTAGTTTTTTCGCGGCATATTCAATTACGTTATTTTACAGCGTAATTTACCTTACTTTCAGCAAATCATTAATCATTTTAATTTGAACTTTAAGAAAACAACACGCAGAAAACAAACACGCCAGAACACAACATCTATTTAAGTCATAATTCACTTCATTCATGATTCATTAACACTTAATAAAGAGTTTATCAAAAAGGATCAACCTATGAGAAAGCATAATAGCTGTTCAGCTCATAACCGAAAAAAAAGCCTACTTTACATTATGATATAGATGCGTTTTTGGTTACTTTGCTTTCTTCAGATGGCGTTCAAGGCAATTAAATTGCCCAAAAACTTTTCTTCGTAAAACCAATTCTAGCGTTGACACTCTCCAGTCATTTTAAAATGACTACTTTAAAAACAGAAAAGTATAGATTCAATTACCTCGCAATACTGCTAGACAAATAAATAAACAAGCAACAATTTGTGTTTTGAACTCAAATTTCATATTCAACTTTGAAATAAACTAAGTCTAAATAAATAACGTCTTTTTAAACCCGACAAGACTTTTCAAAAACAACGACTTCATTTTCCACAACTTTACATTAGGCATGATTTTTGTTGGAGAAATTGGACTTAGAAATTCAACTTGGCGGCACACTCTTTAATAGCCTTATCCAGGAACTGCTGCTGAGACATTTCGGGCAACTTGACGCCTTCTTTCATCAGTGTAGTGCCTGTGAACCTAATCAAATTGGTGATCTCTTCGTTGCTCTTCCAGTAGTACCTTTCCTTCAGCTTTCCGAACACTTTAGCCCCGATACTTCCTTTGTTTCCAGCCACTGCAGCTACTCTCGCAGTTTGACTTGAGTTTGAACTGAACAACAAATAAAATCAGTACCTCGAAACCCTCACTTAATTTGCCCACAAAGATTCTGGGCGGATGAATAATATTTTTACAGATTCAAACTCAGTGGCTTTGGGGAGTCTTCTGATATATAAAAAATTGTTACAATCCGGGATCCGGTAAGTTGAATTTCGCCAATCTTAAACTGAGTACAAAAAAATGCAAATACAAAAATACAATTGAAAACTCTCCCTACCCAACGTTTTTTTCATGAGCTGCGCAAAAACCTTTTTTTTTACAAAACAACAAACTCTGCGCTGAGATATGTACGATACCCCGTTCATGCCTTCAAATGCAACAAATATACTCAAAAAGTTAATCTTTTTTAAAAAGGAACTGAATATATTAAAATGGATCAAGATAATATCTTCCACCCCACTATTCAATTTAGATTAGAACAGTTTAATGCTGCCGTGTAAAATACTCTTATCTTATTGGTCCAAATCCAATCTCACCTCTAAAACGCTTTACGGAGCAGAATGTTAACTAGGTCCAATAAATTTTGAATTACGTGTTTGAACTCTCATTGGCTGGGTTTTTCCCACTTTCTGATGCGTCTGCCGATTGTAGGCTGGCAGCTGAGGCGGATGTCGCCGCTTGAAGTGGTCTGCTGGCAACATCGCTGTCAACATGAGACTGACTACCCGGACTCTTCCCATCTGAAATATTCAAGATTTTCAGATCAAAGGTCGAAACCCTCTTTTCCATCCAAAATGAAACTTAGAAAGGATAGCAGGTTTCTTTGCAAGCAGCACAGAAAGTTACAAACACAATAATTAAAAACTAATTGTATGATTTTTCATTCGAGGTTATGATGAGAGGATCTGAATGAAAACCACGAAGTTAAGCATATTCAATAGTAACAGGCAGTGGAAAAAGAGTCAATGAACACAAGTACATACAAAAACTGACTTCCACGAAAAAAAAAATGGCCTTAAAGCTCCTTGAATTTCTAGAACGACTTATGATCGACTTTTTTGATGAAATTAACCAAATTTGAAAAAAAAACTGGCTCAAGAAGTTTAAATTTTTGTTTCGCCTTTCTTTTAACGAAGGAAAGGAACCGAACTTAGGAAAAATCAAAAGTCAAACCAAGAAAAAGTGGATTTGAGCCTTAACAAAATTTTAGACTTAGAATAAAAACAAAAAAAAACTATCGCGACGTTTATAAGAGTCTAAACAAAGTTCATCGCCTCTCAATTACGTATATTCGACTTTTTCCCCCTCAGAAAATAATTGTAAAAATTGAAACATACTTCAACTTTTTGCAGAGAACCATTTTGATTTCTTAAATTCTTTGACGGCGCTAAAAGAAACTTCGAAAACTAATTTTACTGTAGTAAATCTAAATTTTCATAGCTTAATTTGAAAAGGAATTCTCTCTTTCAATGACGGGCCCCTTTTAACTATCTTCTAGATAAAAAACACAGAGGCGAAGCTGAGCTTCGCCTCACTTGCGATACACAAAGCCACCGACTCGTAAGAAAATAGACAAAACGCCAAAAAACATCCGAAATTTTCGATGTTTGTTTCAAACTGAAACTCATTTTGATGAAAACCTGTGCCAGAACACAACAACCAGAAATGAACAAGCTTGAAAAACTTCAGATTGCGCTACAATTGAGCAACAAAATAATCAGTGGAAAAAAAACAAAGCAAAAAATTTTTCTGAAAAACTAAGTTGAAAAAAAATTACTTGAAAATATGACTAAAAAAGCGGGAAATCTACAGCTACAAAAACTTCATGGTTGTATCGCATGACTTTCATAAAAAAATTGAATATCATTCACTAAAAAGCAACAAAGGCGACAAATTTTGGGTCGAAACATGTTGAGTTGAAAACAAAACTGTTGTCATAAAACCACTCAGCCACGGAAGCTTAAGATCCCCAAAAACTAGCCACGAATAACGCAGCTACATATGCTAATAAATTGCTAATTCGATGCAGCAGACGTAGCACCAAATACAAAAAGACACAATTTTGCATGTAATAAATTGGAAAGCATAAAGCCAAATTATGTATAAACTATGCATTTCAACAAATTGCAAGATATATTGAGTTTGAAAATGTCTCAAATCGAGCTTTTCATCATTGTACTACTGTTCGAAACAAATAACTTTTTTTCGGCTCATTTGATGAATTAAAAATGCATTAGCTGTGTTAACTTTTTACTAATCAAATGTCAAAGCTTTCATGATATTATACTGCTACCGCAGCCTACCAATTCAAAAATGCCACCAAAAGTAGCACTTCCATTTGCGACTTAGGTTGAAAAAAAATTCGTACTAATACACATTGCTTTGCTATTCTAAATAAACATTATTCTTTAAACTAAGAATCTTACAAGATGATTTTTTCAGAAAATTATTTAATTTTTAGATGCAACCAGTCTTCGCTTTCAGAGGAAGCTCCATAACTTCCTAGCATAGAAACTGCCTAGATTAAAAGAAATTTCTCGAAAATTTTTGAGACAGTCGAAAGGTTCATTTTTTATGTTGTTCAGATTTGCTTGTTTTGTTATTAGATCTTTGCTAGGGAAAGTAACAGATACAGCAAACCGCACGTTGTTACTGAAGCTGATCAAAAACTATTTATTTAAGTATTGTAATGAGAAGGAAACAATCGGAAAAAAAATTTTTGAACTTAATTTAAATTGCCTAATTAAACAAAAGAAGATGCGGTTGCATGCATCTAGCCTATTATTGAATTTTCAGTGTCAAGAAAACCTGGGAGATTTTTCGCTTTCGTAAACTTAAAATTTCAGATTTGCCTTTGTTGTGACTTAAGAAGTGAGCTGAACTTCAAAGAAATCAAAAGTATAACCGCGAAAAAGTACAAATTTTTAGACTTTTCCTGAAAAAGAAATCATCACAACTGACATAAGAGTCTGAACTACGTTCATCAACTCTTAATTAGCCAAAAAAAAAATCACTTTTTTATATTTTTATTATGTTTAAAAAAATTGCAAGGTGAGAATATTTTGTATTACATGCACAGCAAAATGCTATTCTTGTAAATCACTTTCCACGTTCAACTATCTGTTTATTGCACCGTAGGTTAAAGTCTCGCATTCTTTAATAATACACTAGTGGACAAAAGTATAACCGCGAAAAAGTACATATTTTTAGACTTTTCCTGAAAAAGAAATCATCACAACTGACATAAGAGTCTGAACTACGTTCATCAACTCTTAATTAGCCAAAAAAAAAAATCACTTTTTTATATTTTTATTATGTTTAAAAAAATTGCAAGGTGAGAATATTTTGTATTACATGCACAGCAAAATGCTATTCTTGTAAATAACTTTCCACGTTCAACTATCTGTTTATTGCACCGTAGGTTAAAGTCTGGCATTCTTTAATAATACACTAGTGGACAAAGTTAAGAGCAAATTCAGGATTTTACCCTGTAAAATGCAAGTTTTCAACGTACATTTTGGACAACATTTCCTTCGAAATTCAATCAAATTTTTACATTGACCGAGAGCAAATGATCAGATCTACCATCTGTGAAAGTATCAATATTTATTTTCAATGACTTACCAATGTAATCCGGATCTGAATATGCCAGTTTTCCGCATCTGCACTAAGCTTTGCATCGTAGTAAAACCTTTCTTCAGTAAGCGGAGTAAGAAATTTGTTCATGCAACGTGAAACATACTCAGTGAGAAAATAGAAAAAATCAGTGGGAAATTTTAGCTAAACTAAGATGCTTGTTACTTATTCACGCGAAGTAAAAACTAAATGCAGATGAGGAAAACTTGCATTTTTGGACCCGGATTACATTGCTAAGTCATTGAAAACAACTATTGATACTTTCACAGATGGTACCTATGATCATTTGCTCTCGGTCAATTTAAAATTTGACTGAATTTCGAAGGAAATGTTGTCCAAAATGTACATTGAAAACAGGCAGTTTACAGAGTATAATCTTGAAATTGCGCCTAATTTTGTCAACTAGAGTATTTCGACTAACAAACCTTGTGACGTCGACTGAGTTAACATATTGCCGTTATTTTTACTCTTGGCATCTGTTGGAGTCACTTTTTCTTGCAACACGGCAAAAAGTTCTGAGATAAACTTATCTTTTTCTTCCAGCTTTTTCGACAATTCCTCCTTCTCAGTATAACGTGGAGTATAATTTGTACTTCACCTCTTTTTTGAGGCTAAGAAATTCCGATTCAGAAAGCATTTTGAGCCGAGAAACTCAGTTAATAAAAACGAAATAAAATGCGTTTTATGACGTAGAACGCTTTTAAAATGTATTCTTTAATTTTGAACACCAAAGCATGTAAATTCCATTTAGAGTGAGTTGAACAGTTGAACGATCAACGTAGAAAATAAAGTAAGCTCACCAAAATTGTAGCCAAGAAGCTGCACTTTTTTAACGATCCAATCTGACGACCAGTTAGTATACCTAACATGCTTAATTGAATTTTGTTGCCTCCAAAACTAAAGAGTATGATCAACCACTCAAAGGGTATGAACAAACGAGAAAAATGAACGGTATGAATTGAGGGTGATTTAATTGTTTATCTTAAATATATTCAAGGTTAATGATAAAGTTAGCGCAAAAAAAATCCCAAAAGCAAATTGTCCTGTTAATTCTAAAGTGCGGTTCATTTTACCGAGTTGACTTCTGTCAGAACTGTTCGGATGAAATGGTTTCATAGGAGCTGCCGCAACACTGTTTGTTTTAAACTTGGACCCAGGCGCTGAAAATTGCCATAGGGGGACGGTGACTTCCTCCTCCTCTTCGTCTGAGAAGTCTTCGCTTTTGCTCGATACGACAGCAGTTGCAGTGCCCGAATACGATTTGTCACTTGAAAAAGGCGGAGAAATTAAGCTCGAGTCATTCTTCTCGGCCTGAGACTTCAGTTCTTCAAAAATCTGCTCTCTTAGTTTTGAAATATCAGCGCGAATGGAACCAAAAGGAGGCGAAAAATCGTCTTTTCGCAAATCGTTGCTCTCAAAAGTTACCAATGCTTTTCGGTTTTTTGTGAGCTCTGCTTGGAGACTTTCGAGCTTGGAAGAAAAAATGGTAAACTTATTCGATTCTAGCACAAATAATTGTGCCAAGTATTTGCGAATCTCACTCAACTGAAGCTCATATTCTTTGTACACAATAGTCCACTTAATGATGTTTACATCCCTTTGATCTATGGAGCTTCTGGGTTTGGGCATTTCGTCTGCGGCGGTGGCGCTTTTGGTGGCGAGTAGCGTATTCAAGCGGTTTTTCTCCTTCTTCAAATTGCGAGTTTCCTCTTCTAAGGCTCTGAGTTCCTTCAGACAGGCAGCTACTGTTTTCCCTTTAGACGAGGCGTGGGCCTCCACAATTATTCGCACCAGACAGTCTCGCTCTTTTTTCAACGCGTCTATTTCAAATTTGAATGCACTCAAATGACTCAAGCACTTTTTCAGATGTTCGTTGCCACATACTTCGGTATTGGTTCCTCTTGAAATCTAAATGTAAAGGATCATATTGAAAATACAACAAAAAATCATTTAAAAAAAACAAATTGAAAAAGCAATAACCAGTTTCTGTGCAATTACAGCAGAAAGCGCTGACTATCTTGAACTTTCCAAATCAAATTTTTCATGTGTTCTCTGTTTTTGGCGCGAGCTTCGGCTTCAAAAAATAACTACTTAATTGACACAGTAACAATTTTAGCGGCTTGCTATCCAACTACCACAACGTTTTTCAACAACAATGTGTACGTAAAGATGTTCAAGATGAATAATTAAAAAATTAAATTGGTAATTCAGAGTCTAATATCAAAGTTGGAGTCATTTAGTCCGAAAACGGAAATTTAAAAATTTTTCGACAACAGTTTTTTAAGAGATCCAGTTTTTGGACAAGTTTTTTGGAATCGGAGTCGCGACTAGTAAATAATTAAAAGGACGCTACCCTTGGCCCGTAAAAGCTTCACTTGAATCACCCTAAAACGGGCGACCAAAAGCACCCTTGGCTATAGCTCCTTCTAGGCCCAGTTCGAGCAAAACCTTTTTTTAAAAGAGGCTACACGAATAAACGTGCAAAATGCGGAAATTCTTCTGTGTTGAAAATTTAATAAGCAGACCCGCTCTTTATTGGGTCATAAGATGTTTAAATGGAAGTACACTTCTCCATGAGCGGCCTATCTCGATGGGTCATGGGTGAGAAGGCGCGAAGTCGCATGCATGTATTCTACGCAGCCATCGGAACCCCCAAGTTAACGGATGAGGTACAATCAGTGGATCAATCATCAAGTGACTGTCCAATAACGCCTGTTGGTTCCGATTTCTATAAAAATGGAGGCGTTAAAAATCGTTTTTTTTCCTGTCAAAACCTGTGCTTTGCCATGAGTGTAAGCTTCATGCTAGCTCAAAAATTTGGAGCTGAATAATGTTAAAATTAATGAGATTATTGGCATGGATCTTATGAATTAACAAAGAAGCAAGAAAAATCACGAACTTAATTCTGGTGATTTGACAGCGGCTACTAGAATTAGTTTTTGTCACCTTGACTTAGCAGAGTGTCCCTTACTGTGGATTCAAACGATCAAGAACACAACTGCACATTTTTTTTTGCAGGAGCGATTTGTTTCGAAGCGAACTTGGCGAATTGCTGTCCATTTATAAGCTCCGACAGGGACAAAAATTATTGTCTTCGTGTCGCAAAAATATATTAACTGATTTGCTACTTGGGTTATGTTGTTATTGCTTTTAACCCGAGTACAGCCCTCCAGTTTTTGGGAGTGCAGAAAGCTATTTGGGTTATCTACAAACATACTGAACCACGCAATATCGGAAACTGGAATTAAGATTAGAGGCGAAAATTACTTGAAACTTCATAAGGTAGGCGGAGAGGTACTTTTTGACTGGGACTTGTTTGATAGCATGTTTAAAAATACTTTTTTTCAGACTGAGCAAAATGGTCCATCTTAAAACCTAATTTTAAACTTACTGGCATGGCGCCTTCGTCCTCTTGCGATGACTCAGAGTACATTACAAGTCGGGTCTCATCCTCTTTGCTCCCGTCGGATCCCAGCCTCGGCCTTTCCTCGCTTCCGGTCGGTTCCTGGAGAGTAATCTGATGCGCACTATGGCCGTCCGTCCCAATTGACTCTTGGTTCCTTTCATTTGCATTCACCTGGCTCATCTGATTCGGTGGATCTAAGTGATGCTCTTCAATATCGTTGCAAACATCACCAAAACCATCTAAAGATTGCTCTCTGTCACAGACATTATTAAGTGGGTCTTCTTCGCCTGTCAGAGTCATCTGCTCGATGACTATGGTTTGATGTAGCACTACTGGGTTCGGCAGCGGCTGCTGTGGCTGAAACACTGGCGCATTGGGCCTCAGAGACGAGTTTGACTTCTGGCTCTGCAGCTCGAGGGAGAGTGCATCGGTCCAGCTTGATTCTTCTGATTCTGTGTCCGATTTCACGAGTTCACCCTCCAGATTTGCTTCCAGATCCTCCATTGAGAAACAACTCAATTGAAAACAAATCTTCAATTCTGTATTAACGGCAGGTTCAAATTTGAGTCATTTGTTACCTTGAAGAAACATGGGTATTATAAGCGAACATAATACGCCTTAGAATTCGAGTTCACGTGCCGGTTTAAAGAAATATGCGCTAAGGCTAATATGATTTAGCATATTCTACACTATTTTGCATCGATCTCTCCAATTAAATCAGAAGTTCAAAGCAGAGACCGATGTAGCTACAACAACAACAAGAACAACCTAATGTACCTTTTAGTTAGCCCAAGTATAATGAACCGCAGCAAAACAAGAAGAAAGCGAAAATATATAAAGTCAGAGTTGGTAAATTTACAAATTACGGAACAATTTTCAATAGCAGTAAAATAAACATTGAAAAAAAGGAGGTCCAGAGGCCTCAAACCCATAGGCTTTAGGAACCCAAAGGCACTCCACCATAGGTTTTAGAACCCCACTTGACCAGGTGTGAAAATTGGGGTCTGGAAATTGCGGAAGTTTCATAATAAATCAATGCCTTTTTCTACCATTGCAAGAAAAGTTATTTTATGGAGAAAAAAGTCAAGTTTCCGATTACAAGAAAGCTTGCTTTCGCAAGTTTTAAAAACTCAAGGTCTAGAAATCTATGTTAACAGCATGGTGAAAAACTCGGGAAAACAATTTGATTAGTGTTATACTATATGATCATTTCTATGCAATACAGGAAATTCAGATCGTCACCGCTCACTGATAATGAACACGCTTAAACACAGAGTGGAGGTTGTGCTTCGCAAACACTACCGATGACACGACAAAAAGCAGCTCGAAAAAAATGGAAAAGGAAAAAGTAGAATTAAGCCACGAATTGGTAGAAATTCGGCTACGTCTGAGTTTCGTACCTACGAACTAATGCGACCTAGAGATTTCAAGTCTAACACACTAACCACTCAGCCAAGGACGCTTAATTAATGACAAGCACTAGCCACAAATAAAGAAGAGAACAGATGCTATGCATTTTCCAATGATACAGTGAAATTTCCATATCAGTGAACACTTTCAATGAACTTTCAATTTGCGAGTTAGGTTAGAAAAAAAGAAGGTTCGTACTAATACACTAACGGTCGTAAGCTCGCTTGTGTGAATAGGACGAATACATAAAAACTTAGAAAAATAAAAAATCTCGAGGACTCTGAAGCATTTGAGTTTCTCTTTGAATTGTTATCGTGTTTTTTTTTTTTTGAAAATGAACTCGCCCAGAATTTCTATAACGACTGCAAAACATGATACCTTTTATTCAAATTTTATGCATATGTCCTTAAGGCTGGAAACATAAAAGCAGACGCACATTATGTCAAAAAACCAAAGTTTTTGTCAAATCCAGTATTTACCAATCCAACTCTGGAGCGAAAAAAATTGAAAACGCTCTCCAGCAATAAAAGATATATTTTTAGTTATAGTCCACATATTAATCCATCAAATGTAGTTTTTTACCAGATTTTAATCATATCTTGCGTTATTGTTTCTATATGGGCTTGTTAAGGCTCGTATGGGTCAAGTGTGCTATCATATTATAGCCCTTATGTTCATGATTCAGATCTTAGAAATATCAAAAAAATGAGATACTGACCTCCTAATTAAAATCTTCTACACTAATCATGTTACTTAAGCTATTATAGATTTTCCTATTATAGACTTTCAGCATAATAGACTTTTGTTATAGATTTTATAGATTTAGCTATTACAGAATATCCCAGACTTTCCTAATTCAGTAGCCTCAATTAAACTGAAATAACAGGCTTTGAAAGACATTGTCTCATTTTTGAACATTGAAATTCAATCACTGTGGTACGAACTGAACTGTCTTTGCTACTTGCGCAGGAAAAAAATATTCCAGTTGTCGGAACAAAAAAATAGGAAATAAGTGACAAGTAACTTTTACTAACTGATAGTGCTGATTTAAATTATCCAAAACAAATGAACAAAACTGGACACTTCAAACGCGTTTTTCTCAAATTGGGTTGAAGTCAGAAAAAAATTAGAGCGCACAAATTGCTTAGAACTTAAATAGAACTAGCGTTTAACGCACCTCCGGTGCTTCGAAATTTTTCGTCTACTCATGAAAAACCGCATATATTGGAAACAACATCTGCAAACTTTTAGTGTACTCTGACTGCACCAAATTTCGAACTTTTTAATTTTTTAATTCCCATTTTAAAAACGTCATCTCGAAAACTTAATGGGCCTCTAGAGAAATTTGGAGGCCAGATTTGCAACCGCTGAGAGTCCCTGAGAGCACCCTACTATAGGGTTAGGAATTCAAAATTTTGTTAATTTTTTTAAAACTGAGTTTCCCGAAAAAAAAAATGAAAAAAACATCTTATCTAAAAAACTGAAAGGATTTGAGCATTCATATGAAGAGGCAAGATTTTAGGCGCCTGGGTGTACGCTGACAATAAGGTTATATCTTCATCAAATTAGTAGTTTCAAATTTTTTGAATTTCTTTGTAGATAAGTTTTTTTTGAGAAATTTTGAAAAAATCAAAAAACGTCATATCTCGGAAACTCAAAGCATTTGAGCAGTCGCATGCGGCAAGATTTGCAACTCTTTAGAGTACCCTGACAACACCGAACTATAGCGTTGGGAAATTCAAATTTCGAAAAATAATTAATATAATTTTTCTGAAAATTTTGAAAAATCACAAAAAACGTCACATCTCGAAAACTACGAAGAATTGAGCAGTCATATTTGGAGGCAAGATTCTCAATCCTTGAGAGTACTCTGACAGGACCTAACAACAGGTTTGGGAATTTCAGATTTTTAAAAAATAAAAATAATTCAAGTTTTCTGAAAATTTTGAAAAATCACAAAAAACGTCACATCTCGAAAACTACGAAGAATTGAGCAGTCATATTTGGAGGCAAGATTCGCAATCCTTGATAGTACTCTGACAGTACCCAACTACAGGGTTGAAAAATTCAGATTTTTCAAAAAAATAATAATCTTAAACTTTCTGAAAATTATTGGAAAAATCACAAAAAACGTCATATCTCGAAAACTACAAAGAGTTGAGCAGTCATATTTCGAGGCAAGATTCGCAATCTTTGAGAGTACTCTGACAGGACCCAACTACAAGGTTGGGAATTTCAGATTTTGCGAAAAAAAAATTAATATAAATTTTCTGAAAATTTTTGAAAAAATCACAAAAAACGTCAAATCTCGAAAACTACAAGGATTTGGTCAGTCATATTTGGAGGCAAGATTCGCAATCCTTGATAGTACTCTGACAGTACCCAACTACATGGTTGAAAAATTCAGATTTTTCAAAAAAATAATAATCTTAAACTTTCTGAAAATTATTGGAAAAATCACAAAAAACGTCATATCTCGAAAACTAAAAAGAGTTGAGCAGTCATATTTCGAGGCAAGATTCGCAATCTTTGAGAGTACTCTGACAGGACCCAACTACAAGGTTGGGAATTTCAGATTTTGTGAAAAAAAATTAATATAAGTTTTCTGAAAATTTTTTGAAAAAATCACAAAAAACGCCATATCTCGAAAACTACAAGGATTTGAACAGTCATAATTGGAGGCAAGATTCGCAATCTTTGATAGTACTCTGACAGTACCCAACTACAGGGTTAGGAATTTCAGATTTTTACAAAATAATATTTCAAGTTTTCTGAAAATTTTTGAAAAAAAATCACAAAAAACGTCATATCTCGAAAACTACAAGGATTTGAGCAGTCATATTTGGAGGCAAGACTCGCAATCCTTGATAGTACTCTGAGAGTACCCAACTACAGCGTTGGGAATTTCAGATTTTTAAAAAATAGTAATTTAAGTTTTCTGAAAATTTTTGAAAAAATCTCAAAAATCGTCTTATCTCGTTAACTAAAATGATTCGGGCATTCAAAATTGGAGGCCAAATTCCCCACCCCTAATTCGACATTGGGCTGCTTAATTTAAACTCGGTAAAATAACCACTAAAATCAAATTGGAAAATCGAAAAAAAATTCTTAACCATTGCAATATACGATATAGCTTAAACATGCGAAAATAATACGTTGAAAAAACTTAAGCATGGCGAGATAGTGAAGCCCGCATTTAAATAAATAACAGATTACATGCGCAAAACGTATGAAGTTCTTTCAATTAGTCGAAAGGACATTTTTTGGCTATCAAGCAAAAATATACTTGGTGATACAAATTTTTGGACATTATACCCTCCTGGAACTTTGTTGAGCTTGTTCCTGGAATATATGATGTCTATCAACTGAATAGTAGTTCTTGGGTAATTTTTGACAAAAAAAAGACAAAATTACCCCTGTTTTAGTTTTTTTTTAAATTTTGGTTTCGAAGCGCGCAATTTAACTTTTGAAAAAACTCTAAGCAATTCATTTTCTTCACTTTTCTCTAACCTCAACCCAACTTGAGAAAAAAGCTTCAGATCCGAACACTCTTTATCCATTGAAATAAATTACGTGAAATTAATTTAGAACAGCTCGAGTCAGCCGAAATGACTTCAATATGCTACTCGTTTACACACATTCGTCGTTTTTGGGGTTCCAAATTCGATTTCCGTGTCAAGTTATAATACAGTGCTGATTTAAAATATCCGGATAAAACTTGAAACTTCAAACGCATTTTTCTCAAATTGGGTTAGGATTAGACAAAAAATGAAGAGAACAAAATAATTCTCCACCAAAATTTTACCCTAAAAATGTTTTTTTTTTAATTATTCAAGAACTACGCTGAAACTACTTTGTTAATTGATGAATGTCACAAGAAGCCTATTATACAGCCCAACAAAGTTTTAGAAGGGTTAAATCTCCAAAAACCCGTATAAGAGAAAATATTTTTGCTTGATAGTCAATAAATGGGATTTTTACTATATAAAGCCCAAAATAATTGCCTAAAACAATTTTAAAATATTTTGCGCGTTGAGCTGTATAAGCGTCTTAAACTACTTTGTTAATTGATGAAAAACTACTTTGTTAATTGATGAAAAAAGTATGTCACAAAAAGCCTTTTATAAAGCCCAAAATATTTGCCTAAAACAATTTTGAAATATTTTGCGCGGAATTTTGGAGACTTAACCCTCCTAAAACTTTGCTGGGTTGTATAAAAGGCTTCTTGTGACATACTTTTTTCATCAATTAACAAAGTAGTTTCAGCGTAATTCTTGATTAATTAAAAAAGGCCAAAATGACCATTTTTGGGGCAATTTTAGGTTGAGATTTTCGGAGAAAAAATTGCAACATACTAATTCTGGTTAAATTATAAGCAATTTTTGTTCTGTTCACTTTTTGTCTAATCCTATCCCAATATGAGAAACACGCGTTTGAATTTATAAATTTTGTTCGTTTTGTCCTTTTAATTTAAATCAGCACTGTATAAAGTGACTGTTAAAAAGGAGACTTACAGTTACAGGTTTCCACATTCTCAAGAGGTTCGCACTTGCTCGGATGTCTTCAGGCTCAACAGTATTTTCCGTAAAACTGCGCACCGGTTTTTATAATTTTCGGTCTAACATTTTATCTACTTCCACGTTAAATTAAAAAAGGACAGCTTAATTTGCAGCTGTCGTCCTTAACTTGTGAGCGAAATGAATTGACCATTGACAAAAACGATGAAAAAAAAATTCAGCTAACTCAAAAATTTTAACTATTACCGCCTTATAATTTTTAAAACTAAAACTTCGACAATACCATAAAATCTCCAAATTATATATGAAAATCCTTTTTATAACACTTGAATTTGTAAGTAAAATTGAAATACAGAGGCGAAGCAGAGCTTCGTACAACTAGCGATAAACCACAAGTATAGCAAGACAAACTAGCAGATGAAAATTGAGACGAAAGCTGCTTTTTTTGAAGTTTTAAAAGGTAGATCTATCAAATCTTTCATATCTCTCTCACTATTTGTCTAAAATAAAATTCACTTGAAAAAACATGTCAAATGATACAAATGGAAGTTAAATTTGCAACGAAACAAGACTTACGAAGCGATAACAAAGCCGACAATTTCTGAGCAGAAACCCGATGAGCAAAAAAAAATTTTTTCAAAGTTTTTTTGAACCTTTTAAAAAAATATTGAATTACCCCCTCAAAAGCCTCAAACGCATAGCAAACCTGTTTCGCTCATCTAACGACGCAACATGATGCCACTAAACTTATTCCGCAAGCCGATTGAGCCGAGAAGCAAAAAAAAAGAAAAACGGAAAATATAGCCAGCATAGACTTTCGAACTTCAAAGAAAATAAATTTATTACCTTAGAGCTCTTTGAACTTCAAGAGCAATTTATGATTGACATTTTAGGATAAATAACCAAATTTCAGAAAATTGGATCAATAAGTAAATTTCTCATTCCGCTGGAAAAACTGAATATTTAAATCACTTTCGAAACTAGAAATCGATCACATTTTTTATGACATTTACACTTTTGCTGTTCGATAGTGCAGCTTGCCTACCAATTAGCAAAACAAATTAAGTGTACGAATAAAACAAAATCAAAAGTCAAACTGCCAAAAGTCAAAGCTTAGCGAAGTTTCAGACTTTTCTTAAAAAAGATTCACCAAGACTTAAAAAAAGAGTAATCACTATGTTCATGACTCTTTAAAACGGATATAAAACAAAAAAACATATATTGAAAATAACAGGTATTTGAAATCCAGACTTGTTCGAAAAATGTGTCCGTAGACGATAGAGCAAATTTGACAAAATGATTCAGTGATTCTGTTGTACAAGTTGTTATTCAGAGATGTTCCGAATTATTAACACTTGCTCATCGAGAGCATAATTATCGCAAGCGTAATATAACCACGCACCTTAATCGACGGGGAGAAAGACACGAACAAAGCAAGACGCTTAAGAACTAGCAAAAAGGAACTCGAATGTTAACGTTGAAGGAACTAGAACACGACAAAAAAATTTAAATTGAGTTTTTAAAGTTTAAATTTATTCACCTGTTTTAAATAGGTCCCAGGGGGTATAATTTTGAACATTCAAACATTTGAGACTAGAGTCTTATCGCTCTCATGGTAACTGTCTTAATTCAAGCGGTAATTGAGCCGAAAATACCTGCGCAGAACCCCTTCAGCCACCGAAAAAATATCTATCAAAACATTTGGAGCTATTAAAAAAAATTAAGTATCCCTAAAAACATACAGAGCTACATAAAAACTGCTTTCTCTCATCAAACGGCGTAAAATCAGGCCACTAAACGGATATAATAAGCCTTAACCTCTTAAGCCGAAAAAATTGAGTTAGTTAACTGAAATTTTAAAAAATCGAGGTGGCAAAAATTACATCCATCGTGAAAATCAATTTCGAATAGGACGGATATTTAAAGAGCTAGCACGCTCAAAGTATGAGGTTTGAAGTATTTCCAACCGAGAGGACCAGCAAATGAAAAATTCCAGGGAATGAGCCCTGTGAACAAAGTTATATTAGGGAAAACAATTTCGGACCGATTGCACTACTCTCGCTGATCGCAAAGAGTAAGAACAAATTTGCAAGTAAAATGAAAAACAAATTTTATAACATATTTTGCCACTGATTTTGAATATTGTTTGTTCCAACTCGAACAATTGATCAGTAACCCTGAAAGTTTCAAAATCTAATTAACATTCGGGATCCGCATCAGTAACATTTATGTTCTTAAGACACCTGTCCATGAGGTAGAGGAATGTGCTTTGACATCTGAAAGCCGGGAAACAATTTTATAATCATAGCCAATAGTCTAATCAGCAAAAATATTGATCTAAAAAGATTGGGTAACATTGTTTGCATCATGTTAGAGTTACATTTTTGCTATTTTCAAAATTAAACAGCGACTATCAGGGTCTACAAAAACGCTCGATCGAAAAAATCTATTTAGTAATATTTCAAAAAAATCTCAGATTCCTGTCACCTTCCCGAAAAAAACTAGAGGCCAATACTTAGCAAATTTAGTAAAGTGATGGTAAGCCAACATGCATTAACGTTCTTTCACAAACCGAACTCAAATAAAGCACGTTCAACCAAGAACATGTAAAACATAGTTTCTTGAGACGTGATTAATTTGACTGCTAAGAGACATGCACAAAAAGCGACCACTAGTCATAGGCTATTCTGACTTTAAAACGTTCTCGCTTTACTTTAAATTCGAAGCGCACCTGTCAAGATTGCAAACCAACTCTTTTTTGAAGAGCTGAAAGTGTTCAATCTTCTGAGCTCGACTAAACTGAATTTACTCAAATGAAAGAAAAAAATTGATAAGCGAAATGATTTTTCTACATTTATTGCGAGTCAAAAAAAAACTGAAAACAAAATCTCACTGTTTGTTATGTCAGTTGTCTCTCAGTCGCTGCAGAGCAAAAGCGAAACAACAATATAAACAAGCATTAAATGTTCTTACAAGACCCACGAACAGTTGATAAAAGAAAGGGTTTAGACGCTAATGGTGAGTTGAGCAGCTATGAAAAAGAGACGGCTGTAAAAAGTCGTTCCAGCTTTGCATTGGGACTGGCGATGGCGCTGTCGGCGGATTCAATGGGAAATAGTTGATCGTATGAAACGTCGAAAGAACTCAGCAACCTAATGTTGTGTTTGTATAGACAGTAGATGTTGTCTCCCCCATCCCGCAGATCCTTCATGCGAGCTTGCAACTCAACCAGTAAGCCACTAATTTCGAAGTCCTCAATATGAGTCGTATGATTCTTGAGCTTTTCCAAAAGCATCAACTTCGTTCTCACACCATCGATTTCGGAGTTGACGAACCGCAAATGTAAATGCATTTGCTCCTTGTATAATTTCAGAAAATCTACTCTAGACAACGTCGGGTTTTTTGGTGGGAAAAAATGGGACGTGGTGTCTTCTTTGGCGCGGCTGGGAATCGAACTCACGCGCGGCATCTCAGTCGCAAAATTGGAGGTCATCGGAGGTTTGGACAAAAACGGGGCGTCCGGCGTACTGTTACTTCGCTGGAATAGTGAGCCAGGTGGATTTGCCGAAGGAAAAAAATCTTTAGAGATTGGATGGGCGTTTGCTACTGTGGGGTTGAAAACACTAGCAGTCGGATTCAAATTTGACTTCAGGTCCAAGTCAGGTGACAACTCGTTTTTAGCTCTGTAATCTAACGTTCCACATTTTAACAAATCACTCGCTATGTCAAATCCGGGCGGTCTTGTGCCAAATCTTCCATTAAAAGTACTGTTTTCTTTCGAAATAGAAGTCGGATTGGAAAATATTCCAGTGTATATTGTCGCATTAGAAAATCCAGAAAACCCCAAATCGCTAGTTATAGGCTCCTTCACACTGTTGTCAAACTCGTTGGGCTTCGGGGTGATATTTTTGTTCGTGTATTGCGCCATTGAGTCTTGTACAGCCCTCAATCTATCAGTCCCGTTAAAGGGGGAGTAGCCTTGAAAAATTGGGGGATCTAAATTCTCATTACTTCCTGGATCACCACTAGAAAAAAGACCGACAGAGTTCCATTTATCCACACTTTTAGCTGAAGTGGTAACAACCGAAGGCTTGTCTGACTTGCAGGGATCAACTGTAGCCACTGGTTTGCTTATAGGTTTCGGCTTATTGACCAAAAAGGGCCCGTTACCAAAAGCTATATCAACGTTGCCAGATCCTATCTCAGATTGACAACTTACGATTGAATCGGTATTGTCGGCTTTGCTGGAATCTCCATTAGACTGGTCGTCTTCGGAAGGCTTGCGCACTTCCTGTACCGAAGAGTTTTCCGGTTGAACAAAAACGGGCATCTGCGGTTTGGGCTCCGAGGACATTAAGGCCATCATTTTTTGACTTACAGTCATCGAATTAGTTGTTGAACCAAGAGCATCAAACGCTTTAGACGCCACGCTATCAATTTGACCATTCATTACAATTGTGTTATTACCGATCACAGGGTTATAAGGTTTCAAACCGCGCCCTTTATGAAAACTAGAATTTTGTCCGAAATCATCACTTTGAAAAGGATCAGATTTCTTACTATTCGCGTCAGAAGAAAACGAGTTAACATCGAAACTGTTCGACTTATTACCTCCTTTATTTTTGTTGTTGTTTCGCTTGCTGTTCACAGTAATGAACTCGGACATATCGCCCACATCAATTTCGTCAAACTCGTCCAAATAATCTTCTGGGCGGAAAAAGGTTCCCGGCGAAGGCGGCTTTTCATCACTTATCTGATCTACTGTGTCCGCTTCAGGATTAACTTCAGGTGTTTCTTCTTCGGGTCTCGTTACTTCGCTTTCATTCTTGGTTTCGTCTTTTAGTTCCACCTCAAGTTTCCCGTCACAGCAATCAAAATTCCTGACCAGACAAGAGTGCTTCAGCTTATCCGAAATAGAGATGCGGCGGCTCAATGGAGAATCAGTTCCCGATTTTCTGGTCGAAGATGCACTTCGTTCTCTTGAACTGTTATTACTGCACTTCTTGCCCTGTGGATTGTGATTTTTGATCTTAAAAGCCCGTTCGCAATGCATTGTAGTACTGTGCACAGTTTTTAGAAGCCTTTCTCTGCTCGAATAGTTGCCCTTTGAAACACATGAACCCTCTACACAGGGCGAAAATTCGGCCCTGGTTTTCGTCTGTGTTTTCTTGCGGGTCTTTTTAGCTTTCTCCGGTTTCTGAGCCTCATTAGTTGAAATCACTTCATTTGAACCAGATATTTTACTGTTTTTCTTTCCCTTTCCTCCACTGGCATTCGTTCCTCCTTGAGATGTCTTGGAGCTTTCCTGCTCTAGTTCCAACTCGAAACTGCGGACGTCAATGTGTTCTGAGCTGCTCTCCAACTCAGCCTGCTGGTGGTCACACTCAACACTGGTCCAGAACGATCCAGTCATTAGACTTCGAATAGACTCAGGAGTATTCGGCAACTCTAAGTTCAGATCTAAACAAGTTACATTTAACAGCCTCAAATAGAGCTCGTATGTAGCTGAGTGTGGTATTATATTGAAGCCCTATTGGACCTGATTCGGATTCACAAAAAGCGGTTAGTTTAGCAAATTTTTCTCATTTCTACGTTCAACTTATTGTCCATTCAATTATTATGATATGAAAAGAGTAATATTATCAGCGAGTTTAAAGGCGGCAGAAAGAGTGCTATCATTGGTGTTAAAACAAAAACTATCCTCAGAAGTTCCAAAAACAAAGTAAAACACAGAAGCGAAGCAGAGCTTCGCACCACTTCCGATGGAAAACTGAATGAATATCACTACTACCACATGAACCGACATTGAAAAAAAGCCATCTGACAGTTGGAAAACATACTTTTGTTAAAATTAACTCAATGTGGAGAAACTGGATCAATAGTTAACCCTTTTATTTCGCTGGGAAACCTGATTTCCATTTTCGAAACAAGAAGTCGGTCACGTTTTTCGTGACCTTGACACTTTTATTGTTCGATAATGGAGTTTGTCTTCCTTTTAACAATGGAAATGCACTGAACTTAAAAAGAAATCCGCGAAAAACCAAAACTGAGCGTGAACAAACTTTAAGACTTTTTCCTGGAAGTCGAACCGCGAAAAACTAAAATTGAGCGTAAAGACTTAAAGACTTTTTTCTGGAAAAAATCACCAAGACCTATACAAGAGTACTCACTACGTTCATAACTCTTGAAAATAAAAAACTTCAGAAAATTATTTCAGAATAGCGAGAAACCGACCGATAGCTTGGAGCCGAATTAACTCCACCTTAAGAAAACTCACAAACAGAGGCGAAGCACAGCTTCACATTACATGCAATAATATATATACATAGCATGACAACCTAACCGACCAGAAGAGATAAAACCGTTAAAAAAATTATAATATCGAAAAATCGATCTTTCAAAAAAACTTCCATAATTTACCTGAATTTTCTCTTAATATCAAAAAATCGAACTATCAAAAAACTTCCATAATTTACCTGAAATTTACAAAAATTCGTTTCAGGAAAATATGCCAAGTAAGACAATTAAAAGTGAAATAAGCATCAAAACATAACTTACAAAGCAGTAAGAAAGCCGACAATTCTTGAGCAGATATACTTTGCTCCAAAAAAAAAATTCTTTTTTAACTCAAAAAAAGTTATGAGCCCCCCTCAAAAGACTTCGATGAAACCTTATTGCGCTCAAGCGACTCCAAGATAGGCCTCAAAGTCGATATATAAATAGCCGAAAAAAAGAACAAAAATACTGATATACTGAGCCATAAAAAAATTTTACGACCCATCCGAGGTGGAACACCTAGAAGCATAAACACATATTTTGCCCTCGAAACTACGCAAAATATGTTGTCAAAACCAATATCATAAGCCCAATCTGTGTAATCGAAAAAAAAAGAAATTATAAAGAGTTTTTAAAAACACAAATTAAATCAAAGCATCAAAAAACACTTTCAATTACAAAAAAAATATCTTACAACACAGAAAAGCCAAGCAAAAAATTTGGCAACTGAGCCGACAGATCATAAGCAGACAGGCTATAGGCCGATTTTTTTTAAGACTAAACATTTTAAGTTTTAAAAAACGAAGTCCTGACCGGATTCGAACGTAGGCCCTCAGCCGTCTATTAGTTACATTTAACTTTCAATTTTAGTACTACCCAGTAGTTTAATTTAAATTTTCAAGAAATTGAGCATGTTTGATGCAGTGCAGAATTGCTTGCTGCACAAATGATATCTGCACAAATGATTCAGTGATTTTGATTAACTAGTTGTTAACTAGAAAAAAAGTTTAAATTCCTGTTTGATAACGCTTGCTAATCGCGAGCGTAATAAAGTACGCAAAAACTAAAATACCTGGAAAACTCAAATATGCAGTTGCGAGTTTTCTCCGCCATACTTTTGCTTCAAAAACTTCAATAGAACTGATTGTTTTTTCAGCGAGAGTGTATCGGAGGCAGACTTATAGACTTACTGGTGCATTTCAGGGTCTGAAACGCACAATTACATACTCCTTGAAAGTTCCGGCAAAAGCAACAAAGCCGAAAAATTTCAACGAGACGGTTGAAATGCACTTTCAATTTAAAAAACTACTATGTAAAGATTGACCACGTAATCAGTAAAAAAAAGAGATTTGGATTTGTTTAGATTCAACCTTAAAACAGGTCACAACAGAGCCTTCAAAAATTCCAGGAACACTTATGAGATGACTTACTAAATAAATTCAGAGACTAAAATATAAACACAGAGGCGAAGCTTCGCTTCGCAAACACAAGTGAGAACATTACAAAAAGGAGATCTAGAAATTGCAATGAGAAAAAATAGAAATAAGCCTCGAATTAGCAAAAATTCGGCTAGGTCAATGATTCTATCTGCGACCAACTGCAATCAAAAAATTATAAGTCTCACGCACTAACCACTCAGCCTTGGACGCTTAAACACCGACAAACACTAGTCACGAAAAAAGCAGCTACCTATGCTAATAAATTGCCAATGAGATTTAGCAAAATTGGCAATTTAATTCAGATAGACACAATTTAGCAAGTAAAAGTTTGGTATACAACAAACTGAAGGCATCCACACTAAGTCTGCATGTAACAAATTGCAAAGCATAAGTCCACATTAGGTATAATTATTCATTTTAAAAAAATGCAATATAAATTGAACTAGAATATTTCTGAAATGAGTGTAATGATGATGGTATCAAAAATGGCTCAACACAAGAGAAAGCGTTAACAATTTGTTCTGAGTCGTTAACAAATTTGAGATATCTCGAACAAACACCATTATCTCGACCCGACCAAATGAAAACCTGCGCAGTCTTGACCCCATTTGATGAAGCAAGATAACCTATGGAGGCGCTATCGACGAAAAAACAAGAGACTATTAGTAGGTCGCTACAGAGCGCCATTCCAGGCATTGTGGAACAACTGAATGTACAACTGAAAAACTTAGTCAAAACCATGGTAGATGAGGCACTAAAAGTATTCAAAGCCGAAGTGCAATACAACCCGACGAACAGTTAAGGTTTTATCAAGACGAAACCATATCTGAAACCACAACCGGAAGCAAAGATGCTGGAAACTTATAATCGCAGATCAATATCGAGGTTATTGGATTGGAAATTTCAAGTATTAACAATTTCGAACCAACAGAAAGAGCTATTGATAAGAAGCTACCTATCGCTTATAAAGTTGGTTAACATAATGACGAGCGAGATATTTCCATCGCACATCGCCTCCCATCCAAATGACAAATCTATCATAGAACGTTTTTCAAGGCGATTCGCCGAAATCAAACTCGAGAGGAAAGAAGACAGTGTAAGCAGAACGAGACACATTGAAGCACGTCACAAGTTTTGAAGATATTGAAATAACTCTGCAACTAAGACACAATGTTCATCTTATTGAAAAACTTGAAACGTAACTACTCATTAGCTTTTCCCGAGAGCATTTAAATACCTACAATCTCTCGCCGGATGATAGCAAGCAACTTGGGACGAGTTTTTGATCCCCTTGGACTAGTGACACCTGTAACGATAATGCCAAAGATTCTTTTCCAAAAAACTTGGGATGGCGATTTGGAATGGGATGATGATGTTGGGGCACATATAGCGAACCAAATCCAACAGTTGGTGGATACCTTAGGACTTTTGTCTTCCCTGGATGTAACTCGTTACTTGGCCAAGGACAGCTTTCAGCAAGTCGATCTTCATCTCTTCTGCAATGCATCAGAGATGGCTTATGGAGCAGCTATCTATGCCAGACCAACTTCAGACGCAGGAATCCACACTTCATTGCTAGTCGCCAAGTCACGACTTGCACCAAGGAAGACAGTTTTTACTCCAAGACTTGAGCTTTGTTCAATGGTTCTGGGCTGCAAACTCCTAAAAATGTGTCTTGAAGTCAATCTAGAATTTGCAATTGGTGGTAGATGCCAGCGCCTGGAGTGATTCAACAATAGCACTTGCTTGGATCAGATCAACTCCAAACGGGTACTTTACTTCTAAGACCAATCGTATTGCCAAAGTTCACCAGATGCTACCAGGTAACAAGCCGATCATACAACGCGACCAGTAGCAGCAGCTGAATTACAAAATTTGCAATTTGGTTGTCAGGGCCTTCTTGGTTGCAGACAAATGAAGTTTCTATTCCATCACAACCAAGAATTCGAAGCAAAAGAAGAGAAGGAGCTCAAACGGTCATTCGACGAAACCATCCTGCTCACTCAAGCAGCTGGCGGTAAGGAAACCATGCAAGCAGCAAAAGCAACCAGGACTAACCGTCGGACAGACAAAAAGAGAGGAGTTCTTCGATTTGGAACGATGAGGATCTTTTGGTAAAGCTCTACGCATTGGAGCTTTAGTCGCAAAGTTCGCCCTGAAACTTCTGAAGAAAAACACCGACGATCGTAATCAGCTTCGAAGGTTAGGACTAAACCTTCTTGTACGAGACGTTCAGGAGCAGCATTTGGACAAAAAAAAACAGATCAAAAACAAAATTCAAAAACAATGGATCAGGGGCTCCATCAACCAACTCCAGCCGCCTGAGGACCACCTGACACTCCCAATTCACTACCACCACCTTCTCCACAACTTCCACCTTCGCCGCGATCAAACCGACAACTTCACACCCGCCTTCTTCTTACTGCATCCGATTTCATCTCCATCTGAGATGTGAAAAGATTGATCAAAGATCAACGAGGGCGGCAATGTTGGAGCAAACAAAGCATGTTTTAAATGGCAAGATAATTTGTTCACATGATAATTTGTTCACATGTAAACTCAATTAAAAACGCATGTTAATTTTCCCATAATTTATTGATTTCATTTACCCGCAATTTATAGTAACTAAATCATCATTTATTCAATTTTTATACGATACAGTCGCTTTCCAGCTATCGCCAAGTATTCAGATCCGGTGAACAAAGTTATTTACGGGAAACAAGTCTAGTACCATATTGCAATAATCTTGCTTTTCGCAAGGGTAAAGAAAAGTTGTTAACGGGAAAAAAGTCTAGTTCCCGATTACAAGACACTTGCTCTCGCAAGTGTATTAAGTACAGCCAAGAGACAGTTGAAAAGTGTCAGTACACAAGAAACAAAAAAGTAAACATTTTTGACCATCAAATTTCAATTACGTAAGCGTAAAGTAAGAAAAGAGAAACAAAGCACTAACCATGTTGTTCGTCAAATTTTTCTTTAATCTCGGCCAATACTTTTTCATAGTGAATAAGGGCATTTTTGATATCCTCCTGCGTTTTCAAAAACCTATCGATAGCCTGTGATTCTTTGAAGGCTTTAGAACTGACTCTATAAGCTACAGCTTCGTTATACGCTGGTTTCAATTGGTTTGCAATTGCGAGCAACAACACGTAGTTTTTACTGTAGCAGTCAAAATTTTCTTTCATTTCGAAATGCATTTCAATTAAAAACTCAATATGCTCCAAATCTGGGTCAGCCATCTCTTTCTGGATAAATTTCTTAAATTTTTCAATATAACCGTTACACGACTGCTCCAGAGCATAGTTGCACACTCGCTTCACACTCAAGGCGACGCCGTTCAGCTGTTTGATTGGAGTTGATTTCTGACTGGAATGAAACGCATTCTGAAGAGGTTTAAACGATTTTTCGAAATCAGAAGACAGCAGTTGGAATCCAAGTTTTACACATGCGTCCATGAAGGATAAGATTTTCTTGTGCTTGTCACATGCTGAAAACAAGAAATCTATTTTCGAAAGTATTTTCGCCTAAAATTTCATTATGATTTCCGGTTTAGCAAAAAAAACACCTGCAACTAAAATCCATTTTGATCGACATATGATCACTCGGACCAAGATTAAAGAGTACCTACTACAATGTCCGCATTCTGTTTCAAAATTATCATCATCGTCGTGACAAAATGACGGAATCCGCATAACTCGCGTTGCTTTGCGCTCTTGTCTGAGTTTATCGAGTACTTTTGCTGACACGCGACCTTCAGTAATTTTTGAATAGATACTGAACTCATCATCCACGTCGTAGTCCTCGTCATCATCTTCGTCATCGTAAAGATCATCATCACTTTCTTCGTAATCATCATCACTAGAATTTGCCGAATTGCTCATTGCAGCGAAAACTGCGGACGGGTCTTCTCCGGGTTTAATTTCTCGAATGGCTGCCATTATTTGTATATTTGAATATTCAGTTAACAGAACCTGAAAATTTCTGTTATTTATACAGCAGAACTAAAAGCTTGAGCGATCATTGACAATAATTTTACAATCAAAGACTATGTACTATTATAGTATTTAGGGTTGTTTATCCCATGGGTTTGCACCCAAAATATAGTTCAATGAGGTCTGAGATTTCCGTTTGGGTTACAGTTTCCACATTGACACATTACTTGCCATGTGCAGCTGTCTATTTCTGAATAGTTTGCGAAAAACTTCGAATAAATTTCTGCTTTGTCAGATTTTCTTATCTCCGATAACTGTTTTATTGCATTTCAATTGTCAGAAGTTATTCGGTAATTAGCACGGCTTTGATTGAGATTACCTTTCTTCAGTCTAGCACGTGACTGACTCCCTTTTGCACAGCCGTTCAAGAACAGGAAAAACGTGAAGAAACGCACGTTTTCAGGCGCTAGTTAAGCTGAATTTTCAATAAAGAATGTAAAATTCGCCCAGACATTCATTACACAGTAACGGAGCATAGAAACATTACCAATTGACGACTGCCTGACGTCAGTTACCTTAATTCTACTCGTTTTAAACCTTCTTGACTTAGCCAATTGTTTTTCTGGTCTGTTTGGGGCTAAGTAATAAATTACCATTTTTAGGCCATCAGCCATACGGACTTTTGATCAGCTTTTACATGCGAAAATAACCACATAGCTTGGTCTCGGATCCCCAGACAACGTGATGTAACATTCGCCCGGAAGTACATATCGACGGAAAATAAAGTTAAGTTCTAGCGTCTAAACACAGCTTCATATGCTTTTAACCGTCTCTACCATGGTCAGTTCTATGAGTGGTCCTTTAACATCGTGTCGACAAAACCATTACTGTTTTTGAGCTATCGGCCAGAACACGCAGATTAACTTAGTTACATGCAAAATAGTGAGCTTTTGTAGCAGTAGTAGGATGGCTTCTGTGTTTCCACATGGGGTCCTGGCCCCTTCATTGTATCGTCATATGTACGTCTTGCTGCGGCAGTTGTTCGCCGCACAATCTCACCCAATTTTCCACGTGCACTTGTCTCCAAATTCTCCAAATTTCAACCTGAATTTCCTCAGTTGTAGCTGTTTGAGGCCACAATAAACCCTCACGTCATGTATTGACCAGTCTCCAAGTTTGATAGAAGAAATTTTGTTCAGCTTTCAGGAGTTTAGGCCGTTTCAGCTGAAATATTACACCGCGAGGACAATTCGGCAGGACTAATGGTATGTGCACATTTTCATGCATATCGTCGTATCTTCCCAATCCGATTTTTAAAAGCAGCAAAATATTTTTTTATCTATATATACTTAGGAAGCGGTAAAAATTGCAATTGAGCAATTTTTTCTTTGTATGCCAATGTTCCAGGAAAAATCCACTTGACGACTCTTTTTTGAATAGTCTCAAGTTCATTTGTGGCATATTTGCTTAATCCATAGCAGAGACTGGCGTATGTTAAAACTGGGACTAACATAGATTTATAAAGGTTCAATTTTGCAGTACGACTCAGATTGTTTGTCTTCCGTTTTATCATGAAAAATACATCGTTTGTTTTGTTGCATGCATTGTCTATGTGGATATTCCAGTTTAAATCACTTGATATTGTCAAGCTGGGGTCTTTTTGTACGTCTATTTTTTTATCTTGAATCCGTTGAAGTAAAAATCATTTCCAATTTTTCCTAATTTTAGATACGTACATTTGTCTAAATTGAAGGGCATTTTATAGTCGATGGTCCAATTAAAAATATTATTGAGGTCACTTAGGATTTGCTCTTGTGCCTGACTAGAATTGATGAATTTAGCATAGTCTGCAAATAACATAGTTTTAAGATTTACACAGTAAACTGGTAGGTCGTTAATAAAGACCAGAAAAAAAACAGAGGACCCAATATGCTACCCTGTGGCACTCCACTGGTAACTTTTTACCTCGAAGACTCTTTGCCATTTCTTCGAACAATCTGGCGCCTATTAGTGAGGTAAGACTTGATCAGTTTTAAAAGTTTATCCCTGACTCCTGTTGAAAACAATTTGCCTAACAAAATTGTTAGCCAAACTCTGTCGAAAGCTTTGCTAAAGTCTGTTAAATTATTTTCAATTTATTCTCCATTTTCGATTCCTTTTTTATGTTTCATTTAGAAAGGCCAGGAAATGTTGAAGTGTTGACCGGTATCTTCGAAATCCGAATTGAGGTTTGTTAAAATCTTATTGTTATGATCATATAGTCGAATTGTAACATTCGCCCGGAAGATACATATCGACGGAAAATAAAACTAAGTCCTAAGACGACTGGCAACGTCTAAACACAGCTTTACATACTTTTCACCTTCTCTACCAAGCCAGTACTTTCGGTGGTCTTTCCAACATCGGGTCGACAAAAACGTTACTGCTTTCGGCTTCGGTCAAAACACTCAAATTAACTTAATTACATGCAGAAAAAGTGAGCTCATGGCTGGGTCTCAGTATCCCCAGACCACGAGGTCACTCCTAAAATCAGGGCTACTACTACTTATTGAATTATTATTGTTTTTGTTCAGTAGATAAAAATCATCATCTCCATCGAAGATGGATCAACCCTTTTCCCCAACTCCTAGCTTCTCATCTCAATAGAATGAATTCAGATGTTAATTAAATTCAAATCAGGACATGAGAGGGAAGCTAAAAGTTTATATAAGTCGATAAAATTTTCAGTCCCGAGACCCCTCCGGATTCTTGAATCCGGGGAAATAAGGCTCTTATCTTCTTTCCGGAAGGCTGGTTTTCCACCCTTCACCGTTGTTCGCAACGGCCTTTCAACTATTGTAGCGACACAATAGTTGCAACTCGGAACGGTCTCTGCTATTCCTGCAATCTGTTGTCGTTTTTTTATCACAATCTTTGTCGTTATCGTCAGCGCAACTAATGTTGTTGTGTTTTTCTTTGACTTTTTGCCAAAATGGCCGTTTCTGACGTTTCTCAGAAAAAAGACGTCATAATTCGAATTTTTAAAATTTCAAAATACCAGACTATTCTAGCCCTCACCGTTTGGCCAATTGTTCCAATAACGCACTTATTCCTTCAAAATCGCCAATTCGGAAGGTTCACTGCTAAAACTTCGAATATGCCGAATCTGCATTTTGATCCATTCTGATCGAATGTCACATACTCCCCAGACAGTCCGGTCAATGTCCTCATTCAATCTCGCAATGTTCCTAGAATTGATACAGTGTCATCAAACAGCATTTACAAAATGCACGAAATTACTTTTATCCACGTCATATCGACTCACTGCAGAATATAAATGGCATCATACTACATCACTATACCCTTCAAATTCTTTCATTAATCGGCACATTGAGGATATGACCTAAGATAAAAACATATTTTCCGACTTCCAATGTCAATGTCCTGATTAAAAACTTTTTCTCCTAGATTTAAAAGGTGTTGGTTTGCAGGACAGTCCTGCCAACCAACAAGCTAAAATTATCCTACTATGCTTCCTCCCTTCGGAAATCTTTTTGTCCTGAATATTAAAACTAAGAAACTCTGTGGTTAGAAAGAACATGAAACAATCTCCCTCTTCGAGAGATTACCCAAGCCTTTCATGTCACCACAAAGTGATCAGTTCTCCTAGCTGATTAAAAACAGTCATGCAGGCTGGAATATTTAAATATACTCCTTCACTCAAGCCTTTCTAAATAAGTAGTAAGTAAGTGTCTCTAAAGCCACTTAACTAAAATCAAAATGCAAATTTATAAAAGCAACAACTTCAAAACTCAACTAAATGTTTCAGTTTTCAATTACAACTTGGTTGCTTGGTTTCTCACTTGAGTTGTTTCACACACATAAAACAATTCTGAGTTTTAACTTTTTCTTCATCACTCCTTTGTTTTCCTCTTTTTTTCGTCGTTTAGAAGTTCTAAAACTTCTAAACTCTTCTAATTTCGTCTCTTTTTGCATCTCGTTTTTCGGCCATTCGTCAATGTTCCATCTCCTCCTCCTGTGAAAATGACTCTGCACTTTCAGTTTCTGTGTCTTGCAACACGTCGTTAGCTATCCTGAGGCTGTTGGAAGCCGTCCTCCAACACTTCTGCTCTTCTACCTTCTGTTTGCAACAAGGTAGGGGATCCACGTTAGATTCTCTGTTCCTGCAGAAGCTGTTGTGGAGACACAACGTCACATTTCTCTCCAAATCTTCCGTTAACATCTCTGCCTTCTCCTTTCCACTACGTTCACTTGTCCTGGAAATTTTTTTCATAGCGGTGGTCACTCCATTCCGATGAGTCACGAGAGCTCGCTTGAAAGCTCCTGCTCCGATATCCAGCTGATATTCAATGTACACTCTGCCGTGCTTCGACATATGCTTTTTAGCATATTCGTACAATTATGCAGTCATGTTAGCTCTGAACCATGGCATCAATCGTTTTCTTGCCCATATCTTCTTCACTTCTATCGGAATGTTTAGATTTTTGCACATTGTCTCAAAAAGATCTAAATCTTTTAGACAATCTAATTTCCGCAACTGTTCTCTCGTCGGTGCCTCCTGTCTACTGTTTTATTTCACATGAGCTTCCAGCCATCGTATCGCTATCATAACTCCCACTATCACTATTGTTACGGGCTGTGATGAGTCTGGTAAACCCATGGAGAGCAGCTCTCAAGAGTCCCAGATCAACACCAGATTACTACGCTTGGGATACCACCAGGTCTGCAGCAAGCAGTGGCAGGGAAACTCGTCATGTGTCAACATGATGCTCCTCCAATTACGTTTTCCCGAAGCTTCCAGTAATGGTTCCACTTCCATCATCACTCGGTGGACTTCATCATTCTCGTCTACTGTATTGTAATCTGTAACAGTTGATCCTCTCTGTTTCTGTCTCTCAAAGTCACTGAAGTTCCCACTCACAATCCCATGAACTTCTTTCCTAGTATCGATTCCAACTCTTCCTTGGTTCTCTCTGGAACTGCTGAGAACATCTTACAAAGCAACTCGTAAGATTTCTCGGACATTCTCGCCAGTCTCACACACTTCGGCACTGAGAAGGCTTGATCCTCGATCGTTCTCGTACTCTTTACATCCACAGCTACGAAATGTACCGGGTATCTGCTCTTGCACATTGGAGCCAATGTCGAACCCACCAAATATCGTGCTCCTGATGGTCTACAATAAGTCTCACTGTGTCTGATGTTCATTTCCGTCTCGATGGCTTCCCTCCATTTTCGGTTTGCAGAACTCCTGGGAACACTTCTACACTGACGGCTGTGACCATCTCATGTCTCTGTTCTAGATTCAAAAGTGACTCTAAAGAACTAAACATGCTGTAGAATCCTAGTGCAGTCACTAGATTTACCTCAGTTCCTCCATGACAATCCGCTATCAGTTCCGTTTCCGTTCTTGCTTTCATCACTACGTTTCCAAACAATACCGTCAATTGCTTGTGTTATTTCTCTAGGGTCTTCACACAGTCCAGACCTCCACAAACGTGACCCTCCAGTCCACAGATTTCCACCAGACAGCTACCAGGTTTGACCCAGTCTTCTGGTCCCCAGCCAGGCAACTCCACTTTATCTTCACCGTTGCTCCTAGAGGCCGTTATCATCACATTATATATAATGTTAAGGTCACGCAGGTTACAGTCTGCATTCAGTTCCCTCTGCACGTCTTGTGTCGCCCGTAATATCGAGTCAGCGTTGGGACTAGGACACCATGATGGCCTCATCAATTCCCACACTGCCACCAAGCTCGTTCTCAGTAATTCATCTGAGAATCCCAACCCAAACTCCACTCTTTTGTCGGACTTTGGTACGGAAGGTGCAGTCACCTCTTCTTCCAAGACCAGTCCCAATTTGGCCTGTGGATTATTAGCGCTCTTAATTGTTACAATGACGTCCAGAATCTTACTAACACTGCCTGTTCGTAATCGAAGAAGCAATCGCGTATGTCTTCACCCAGGAAAGGGTTGTACGCTATCCCTATGATTCCGGATACGTAGCTGTACGAATTCTTCTTGATCGGTCCACAATAATCACTGGATTTCGGCAGTGCCCCCATAGACTCTTTAGTGAGTCTCAGCTCCTTGTTTGAGAATCTCCTGATTTCGTCTATCTTTCTCATGGGCTCTAACTCCTCGGGTTCTTTTATATTCACCCTCATCGGTTTGCTTTGCTGCATATCCAGCAGTGCTAGCAAGAGTAAGGCTTTCGCTCGCTCATCGCCTTCCCTCAGCATCTTAACACAGGTGTTCAATGCAGGTACTGAAATCTGCTCTATGATGAATCGAATGAAACAGAGAGCGTCTCTCCGCTTCGCACACGCTACTGCTGCTCCCTCTTGGACTATCAGATCCCTCAGGTTCGTCATAAGGGAAACCTTCTCTTCTTTTGACCTCTTCCTTTCTTCTGAATCATACTCTTCGCGAGTCAGTCCCATCATGCACCAGGCAAACCTCAGTTGTAACTCTGTTCTTACGTAAGGTACTGCCACGAGAGCGTGTATTCTTGGCGTAGTCCTCATCTCATCTTCGAAGTACCTTAATACCACTGCTTTCAATGGAAGGCTCACCAACTGCTCCATCGTTTCTGCCTGTATCTCAGACGACGCTAAAGTCCCGTACGCCTTCTGCTTGAGGGTGGTGCCATGCAACATTGTCTCCAGATAACCCTCCATGGCACTCTTATCTTCCAGAGCCATCACATACCCTCTAGCCGAGTTTCGGTACTCCAAAATTTCCATGTATCCACCGGCAGGTTCATCTATCGACACAGCCTCCGATACTGTCAGTCGGTTGTATTCTACTGGTACTAGTTGTCCTGCGACATTTCCCTTTCCGTGATTCATGGGAGATGGCTTAAAGTCTTTCATTGTGCTCTCTCCACATTGGCTGAGTATTTCCATTTCTAAGGTTGCTCCAGTCAGAGTGCGGTCACTCCTTTTGGATTTATAACCTGTTGACTTTATTCCCGCCATGAGAATGGGTGGCACCATCGCTATATCAGTCAACATTTTATCTGTGCCAGGCAATTGATAATCACGTTGTCCCAAATCCATGACCTCTTCGACTCGTTTCCTTTTCGCTGAATTGACAGCTTTCACCGATATCTCCGAATCCACCTTCGTCTTTCCTACTCTCCTCGGTATCACTCTGCTGCCTAACTTCATTTTCATCGCATTGATCTTGTCAATCACCAATTTTGATTGCATCGTTCCTCTCCTGTTTCATGACAGATACACCACCTCTCCTTTATCGTCCTGCGGTGTCATCTTGATGGGAGAATTCGCTTCACTTTCATCGGTGGCTGAGTCAATTAACAACTCACTCAATCTCCCTTTACACTCATCAAGCTTGTCAAGGACTTCCCGCATCAAGGGTCGGTTGAGACCTGTTTTCAGAATGGACTGGGTCCCATAGCTCTGAACCACTGTCCAGACTTCTTCCATGAACGCCACTCTGTCCAATCTGCATCCCGTCCTACTTTCATGGTCTCGGTGATGTACTTCCCATTCTTCTTCGGGCAACGTTCCCAAGAAAGGTACTCTGGCTGAGCCCTCTATTCTTCTTCTTCTAGATGATTCCATGAGGATTCTTTGTTCGTTATTTCTTGAATTGCCAGGAGAGCTGCTCTCCGGCAAATTCCGTTTCATTTCCATAAAGGCTGACGGAGGCTCCAGTGTCGAAATGCCTTCATCCGCTGGCTCAGTCGTCTCTAACGTATCCGCGTTGTTCTCAAGATCACTGAAGATATTAAAATCCAGGCTGGATACTCCTCCTGTCGATGCCCTGTCGCCTTCCCCACCAGCTTGACTTGCATCTTGTTGCATGGGTTCTTCGGTTTGACGGCTTCCTCCTTGTCCGTCATCTCCTTCTGACATATCTCTCTTTGAGCTCGAGGGTCCTTGTTTATCATTGTCGGCTCCTTCCGGAAATTTCGGTATGATCAATGTACCGGCCGATCTATCTTCCTCTTCTCCATGGACCACTTTGCTTTCCTCGCAGCCGAAGGGTGCTAGGAAAGTTCTCGTTCGCAGCGTTCCTACTACCGTCAACTCCGGTTTTACACTAGTCAGGATCAAGGAGGCCTCAGGCAGTTCGGTCCTGCCTCTCATCTTCATAGGCGCTAAGCCTAATCCCGCCCATTCCTCATCAAATCTTCCAGGCTTGGGAGTCGCGGCGTTGCTTATTTTCCTTCTCGTCGCTTGATCCGTATAGGCAAATCGTGTGTACTGTAACACAGCGGCATTCCTTCCCACAAAGTATGTATCCATTGTTGCTACGAAATTCCCTACTCTCCTTTCATTGGTTTCGAATGCTCTCAACCTAGGAGTCTGTACCACGGAGACTGCTCCGAGTAACATCCTTCTTATCAGAGAAATTCAGGGATTGCCTCCGGCAGCTTCTCGTAATCACCCCAGTCCTTCATTTTTTCTCTCACTTTATGATATGCTGCAGTGAGACGAGGCACTCTGGTCATTTCACCATTCGTTTTATCATAGGGTCTCAGATTCCAAAGCTTCGGAAAGACTTCGATGTGTCCTCTTTCTACTTCTCCCATGCGATCACGGAAGTGATCGTCAAAACTGATGACTGTCATCTCTGGCTCTGATATTTTCGCAAATAACAGATCTTCACTCATGAGCTCCCGCAATGTGTGCTGCTCACACCAGTTCAGTGGACTACCGTCCACTGCTAATATGAGGTTCAGGTGCAGCACCGACCTCCTATATGCCTCCACCTTAACGTCAGGGAACGCAAACGTGACTGCTGGTCCATAGATCACTGTCACAAACTCCGTGACTCCTCTGATCAGCGCCAAGGGATCGGTTCTCATAGCCAAGCTCAGATCGGTTAACAAGGGCATGCCTCCAACATGTCGCCTAACATCTTCTTCTCTTTCGATAGTCTCGTCTTCTCCCGTTCCAAAGCGATTTTGTTGTAAGAGATATTGGATAAGAGTGTGTCTCAGGTCTCTTATCTTATTCCACGAGTCCGTGGGTTTCTTCATATCTAAATTCCTCACTCTCTCTCTCTCTCATCTGCTCCGGACAACGTGTCACTTTCATTAGTCCTCCCAAGTTTCCGTGGGTAATCGCAATCAATGTCAGAAGTCCATCTAACCGCAGGTTCTGGATTCCTTCGGTGAGCAGCATCGCCGGTCCTTTCACGAAACTCTCTGCTCCAAATGTCACAAACAAGGCTATTAGTTCCACTATTGACACTTCCACTACTGCTTGGAGGAATTCTTTTATCAAGTAATGCGAGACTTTCGGGTAGACTTTTGCCAAGAAGGACGCGATCCATCCGGCTCCCAACCCTTCCAGCATGCTGTCTGTCCGTTCAAAGCCTTCCTGTCCCTTCACTTCCTGGGTCTAGAAGGTTTCCAGGGTAATCTGACACATTCTGTTTACAAATTCAGCAGTCTTTTCTTCGGCATTTTCCGCCAGGTTCACCTCCTTTAACAAGTAGGCATGGATCTTCGTGATCATCACAGGGCCTTGCTCAAAAGCATCGCCCTGCCGCTACTCGAGGATTTAGGTGTAGCCACTGGTTTGCTTCCGGCTTGGTTCTCAAAACCATCGCATCCAAATGAGCTCTCGTCTTTAGTGAATTTTTCCTTCTCGTATTTTCACCTGTCACTTCCATTGCTCGAAACCATAAGTCGTTGGACATCGCTACGATCACTCGATGGTCGTCGTCTACTCCCGGCTTCAGTTTGAGCTGTCGACTGAAATTGGACAGTTCCAACCACAGCACCTCGTCCAACACTAACATGTGTAGCGCATGGTCCTTGAATCCTCTCATCGCGTTTGAGTTATCTGACCACACTGCAGGTAGTTCAGCCTTGAGTGGCCTCAGGTTCTCCATCTCTATCATGCGATTTGGGGCTGTTATGATCACATCATATTTTCTTTTTGAAAGCAAGGTCACAATCGCATACACGAATTTCGGTCCATCCGGGAGATGCGCATATCCCGGAGACAACGCGAATACTACTCTCAGTGTCACTTTGGTGAACGACCCCTCCTTCGTCGCATCCACCACTTCACCCATCGACTCAAGGACATCTTTTATCGCTGGCCACACAGCATTCTCTGCCGTTGTAGGATCTCTGAGTCTGCTCAGAAAACCTCTACTGTGTAGATGGTCATTGATGCCAGCAAACACGATCGTAATTGGGTTCATGTCCGTCTGCCTTTGTACCCCTATAGCCAGAGATATCGATTGCAGTAGGTCCAGGTCGACCGCTGCCAACATTATGACGTCCGGCTAAAACAGAGACTTGGAGGTGTACACGAACTCTGAATTCGCTACTATCATAATCTTGGCCTTCCTCATTTCTGCTTTGTCATAGGCGGCGAAGATGGTCTCATCTTTCTTTATCGCTTTCAATCTGCCGTATCTTTGGACATCACCATCTTGATTCACTAGTTTTGGGTATATTCTTTCCTTCACATGATCAGGGGGTGTCGTCAGCTGCCTGAACATCTTCACGTGTTGTCCAATCGGCGCTCTCGTCGTCAGAAATCTTCGTGGTCTCTCTTCACAATTCCCCGCATCATGATTCAACCTCACATCTTGCAATGGTCTCGCATTCACTGGTCCCATTGTGTTGTTAGAGGGCAGTCCCTCTAGGTCAGCAAATCTCAAGGCCGTCGTGGAGATGAAATTTATACTAGCGGCTATCAACCAGTCTACGCCGGTTATCGAGTACAGTCTGCTGACGGATAGCGTCGCTCCATTCAGCATCCTCCTTGCATCTTCGATGAAGCTTACCCTCTGGAGATCCAGCTTCATTAGTTCATCTTTGTATACATGCCAGGGAGACGGTATGGGTCTCGACCACATCAATGAGCCTCTGCCCGGGCGTCTCTCCTCTCGACTGGTACTTGTCGTCTCCGATCTCGTGTCCGATCTAGACGTGCTGGCTGTCTCTTCGATTGGGTTGACAGGTCCTATTCTTCTCCTAGGATGGATGGTCCTCCTCATCGGCGCTTCTGCCAATCGATCCTGTACGTCTGTCCTTTGACCTGGTTCGCTGGAGCTCTGTTGTCTGTAGTTCGTGACGGCTGGGACCGTCCCCAAGCGTGTTTCCAGGCTAGGAGGCACAAAGGTAGTAATCACCGCGTCACTCGCTGTTCCTTCTTCCTTCAGCACTCCTGTGTCAAAGATTTCCGCCTCTAGTTCGTCCAACCGCTCTTGGAAGACTCGATTCAACCAAGCCTGTCCTTCGATACTATCGAAGTGGATGCCGTCCGTGGTCAGTTTGGCCTGATCCATAGCTCTCAACTCATGTTCGATGTCCATGAGGATCATTCTTCCGGTATTCCGACTTGCGAGATTCCTCAAGATGTTATTCCACCTGACGACTCCTTCGTTGTGCCTTCTCCCTGCTGCTGTCAAGCTCCTCGTGTTCATTGGCACAGTGCAAACGGTCAGTACCGCGCAATTGAATTTCTGCCAGAGGGTAGTAAACAAACACACCATCATTGATTCCCATAGTGCTTCCTGCTCATCTGAACCTCTGGAGATGTCATTCGTTCCAACCAGGATCATCACATTGGGGATCGTCCCTGGATTCATCAGTTCCACCATTCGATATAACTGGGCTATCGTCGCGCCTCCAAAGGCCATCATCGTTGTGACCCACGAGGTCCTCAAATTCGATAGTACTCTGACCAAGCTGTCTCCCAGTATCAGATGTGATGTCCCGAGTGGTGGTTGCTGCAGGCTTACTGCCGGGCTCCAAGTCGCTCGATTGAAGCAAGCTCTCGGATCTGTCTCCGGAACTCCTGTGAAATTATATTTCAATTGATTGTTCTTTTGCACGTCTATTATGCGAGACACTTTCTTCGCTGGCATCTTCTGTATTCTTCTTTCTGGGGCCTTCGAGCTCCCCATGAGTGGCGTCACGTCACTTATCCCCTGTCTGATCACGGTCTGGGAGAGTTGTACTCTGCCCGTGTTGTCGATCGTTCCATAGGGTGCAGTCACCCCGGAACCTGGCGCATTCTTGTTGGCGACCAGTCGTCCAGCTGTCTCTATCAGCTTCCTCACCGTTTGTTCCACGACGGGGTCACCCAAGGTGTCACTAGGGTCCGGGATCGTTACTCGATCTGTCGCTGTCTGGAGCCGTGTCTCCGTTGTTTGACTCATTTCTCGAGGCGTCAAGAGCTCCATCGGGGACTGCCCACGAGGAATACTCCTTGTAGGTATCACTTTCTCCACGGCCGTTGTCAACGCCATCTGTTCCGATCGCTCTTTGTAGTCCTGCCTCAAGCGCTCAATTTCTTGACCCTGCTTTTTGTTGCAGTCTTCGAACAATCTTCTCCACATGTCCCGATTGTCCTCCATCTTGAGCATGCTTTTGGTCATCTCGTCCAGCTCCTTTTTCGTCCTTTCCAGTTCATCCTTCATCCCATCCAGATCTTGCATGGTTTGGTTTGTCTGAACCTTCTGTCCTACTTTCGCCCTCTTTGGTGGCACAGCTGCTCTCAGTGGTGAACCAGCGAGGCAGCCTCGCTGTTCATCTCCTGATGCATTCTCGTCAGCCCGGGTTTGGGCTTGGAGGGCATAGGCATTGCACCTGGTTGGTAAGTCCTAGAACTTCCCAATCCAGGCTCATTCGCCAAGTCACTCCCTGAGAGAGCCCCGTTTCTCCACCTCATCACTCTCATGTTCGGGCGGTCTAGTACTCCCCTCTCTCCATATGCTGCCACCAACAGGACTTCCGTGAGGCGGTCCCCATGGTTGTCATGCCCCAAGATGTTGATCAGGGCGGTCAGCAACATGACTACCTCTGGGTCCTCCAGAGCGAAGTCTCGATCGATCAGCCGACGATAGATCGCATCTATCATCGGTCTTACATATGCCTATGCCAGGTCCATCAATTCATCCAGGTTAAAATTGTCCATACTGTTCTTCAGATTTGATTTGATTCGATTCGATTCCAAGGTTTTGACTCAAGTGAGTAATTAAATAATCAATCAGGACATATATCGTTAAAATCTGCTTAAAAACAGTTCAGATAAAAAGACATTTATCCTAAAATTTATTAAAATCAATCGGTCTCTAAAATTTTGGAATTCGACCTAAGATTGGACAGTCCAAACTTTGGATCTATTCCTAAGATCGTCATTCAGTTGTTCATGGTCACTAACTCCTTCTTACCCACGATCTTAATAACATAACACACAACCTAACATAGCACACATATCACACATTATATACAACTTAGTCTTTGGCCTAACACCCTCTCGCACGTCACTCAGCCTATACTTAAGTAATATTTCGTATGTAAGTATACTTGTATATTAGTATCAGAGAAAATCACGTGTACAAGTGCGTACAATTCCCGAGGATGCAGTCGTCCTCTGTTTGGATCGTACACTGGAAGCGAGAGTTCCTTCACGCCCATTTCCACGAGGAAGTCCCTCAGCCTCGTCAAGGACAAGACTAGGTTCTCTGGGTCTACGTGCTGCTTCTCCGTCGCCCTCGTTACCAAGAAGCATAGGTATTTTCCCGGTATCTGCGACGCCGCCGGAGGTAAGGCCGCTACGCCCCCTATCCCTGGTCTTTGCTTCCAAAGGAATTCCACGTTTTTGTATTCTCTCTTAAAATCTGCCGCTAACGCTGTCCTAAAACTCATGTCTGCTGTGATTGCTATCGCACATGTTCTATTTGTGAGTATGAAATCACTGTCTGTTAGTATTATGTTACTTGAGTATTCATTTGGTAAGTTAAAATATGACTCAACTACCCTACCTATGTCAGGTTTCTTGGGTTCTTCGCCTGTTTCTGCTTCTAAGTCTCCTGTTTCTCTTGCTACTCTTAATTTTTTTATTATCAAGTTTTTTAAGTGTGGGTAAGTCCTACCCCAACTCCCCGGAAAAAAATATCCATCGAAGTCCCCGTCGATCGCATACCGGGTATCAAGTCGAGGTTGGATGCAGGAATGATCAATTGCCCTTCCTGGGCAGCCTAGGAAGGATCATCCCTTTCCGTTTTTATGTTTTTCATGCTTTCACGATCTACGTCTTGAATCGTGACGCTGGTCTCCTCAGGGTCCGAGGTCATTTCGTTCAGCCACTCTAAGACACGCAGGTTCGTCAATTCTTGTTCATATGACTGCTGTTGCTCGTCGTCGAATTCTACCTCGGGTTTCGACCGGTCTTCGACCCACTCATCGTCGTGATCATCGACTATGTCAATGTCCTGTGACACAGTTATTTCTTCTAGACCCACTACTTCCTCCACTATCTTCTTCAGATCTATCCTATCCACTACAAAGTCGTCACCGTAAGGATTGTATTTCTTTCTTGGTCTCGTCCCGTCCTTCTGACGAGTCTGTATCGTGAACGGAAGATCCGGTTCCAAGTTCTTGGGAACCTCTATCTGTTCGGGATCCTGCCAGTCTTCCTCTGCGTAGGGTAAGGTTTCATCGTCCGCTTTGATCACCTCGTTAGGATCCAGGTCCAGCGGTGTATCCGTTCCTTCCTCCACGACTTCGTTTCCATCGTTCTTCTCCCTGGTGCCCTTCTCGTTGACCTCACAAGCAGGATCCATCATTAGATAATCCCCTTCTTCCATGTCCGCAGGTATACACCAGTCTTCTGTCGATGGATTGTGTGGCTTGAAGTTCTCGTAGTGGGCGGCTCGGCCAGTACTCAGTCTATAAAAGCGTCCCTTCTGGTGCACCTCTGTAATCATGAAGGGTCCCCTCCACTTTTTTAGGAGTTTTTTCGTCCCTTTCGGTGGTATAACGTTCTGAAATACCAATACGTAATCTCCCACCGAGTAAGCTTTTGCACCAGCTGCTTTCTTATCGAATTTTTTTCTCTGCCTTGCCCGCGCTTGTTGAGTATTTCGCCTACACAAATCGTTCAACTCCTGTTGGCGTCTGATCACATCCCTCACGTAGACCTGTGGAGACGTTTTCTTTCCCTCATACTCTGGGTAGAAGAAGGTTAAGGGTAAAGACTTCTCGTGTCCAGTTAGCATCATGTGTGGACTGACTCCGGTGGTGGAGTGTTGCGTGCTGTTATATGCTCCCATCACCTGTGGAAGGTATCTGTCCCAATCGGTCATGTACCTGGAACAAAATACTCTCAGCAACGACACTAACGTCCTATTCTGATTTTCCACTAAGCCATTCGTCTGAGGGTGGTATGTCGTGGAGTGAGCCTGAGCGACCTGTGAGCGTCTCATAAGCTCTTTCGTGAGCTCTCCTACGAAAGCTGTTCCATTATCCGATTGAAACGTCATCGGACAACCATGTCTTGCTATCCACGTATTGATCAGGTGGTCGCATGTCTCTTCCGCCGAGGCAGTTATGCAGGGCACGGCCTCTGCATACTTTGTAAAATGATCTATCATGACCAACACCTGATTATAACCACTGTCTGTCATGCATATCTTCTGGTGATCTATCTGCACCACCTCATTGAATTCAGACGACTCGATCGATTGTAATGGAAATCGCAACTTCCTTGGATCCTTGACCTGTTGGCATGACAGACATTCTGTTACCCACTTCTCGCATGCCTTTTTCATTCCAGGCCACTCAAAGCGCTTCAGGATCTTCTGATATACTTTATCGATCCCCTGATGGCCCATCTGATCATGCGACCTGAATAATAGTTCGGTCTGGTAGAGTTGCGGTAACACTATCGCGTTATACTTGTATAGGACTCTGTCTTCTTCTCTTCTTTTACAAGCCACAATCCCGTCCTTGTTCAAATATAACCTCCCTTCCTTCTGCATGAAGTACTGTCTCAGGATGCGATAACTATCTTCCTCGAGGTCCCCTTTATCTGGAGAACCATTCTCGATCCACCTTTTCAGGTTGGTTGTCATGCGATCATTTCTCTGCGCCCTTAGAAGATTCGAGAGTCTGTATCTCGCCTTTAAGTACGTCTTCATGACCCTCATCTGACTATTCGGCTCGTTGGGCTGGTGTGTGTCTTCTTCCATCTTAACGCACCAAATCTTCGCCAACGGCTGTGTTTTTTGTTTAAACGGCTGAATATCAGTCCTGACTACCTCTTTCTGCGGCAACAGACTCATCGAACGTTTCGATACCGCTATTGTCTCCAAATCATCCGCTGCGTTGTCAAAGACTCTTTCGCTTGGTATAAGGTAGCGATCACTGTCAGGATCCTGGTACACTTCTCTGTCCAGATTCCTTGCCCGAGTTTCCATTAGTAGTGTGTGGATCGCTAGTTCGGACAGTTCTGATCCCGAGCTCGAGTTCCTGTCTGAATAGGTGTCCATTCCTGAGTTTCGGGAATTGTCATCTGTTGAAGAGGTTGTGCTGGAGTCTGCACGCTCCTCCAGATCATGTCTGTGCCTTCTTCGCATCCATCTGAACTCCCCGGACAAAACCTTGTTATCTAGGTCCTGTTTCTCATCAGGAATTTTTTCGTCTATTTCAGACTCCCCGAACAAACTTTCTTGTCCGGGGTGTTGATCTTGTGATCGCTGGTTCTTCCCATCATTCGTCTCCCCGGTCAAATAGTCTTGCAGCAGATTTTGTTCTACCTTTTCACCTTCCTTATCCTGGTCCACAAAGGTGACGGTTTTCTTTCGCGTACTGCTCCCCTGTTCTTTCTGTCCGTAAGAAGTACTGGTTAAAATCTCGTGGGGTATTGAGGATACTAGTTGCTGAACTATTGTCCTACAATCCTCTCGTTCTCTGCGTGCTGTCGTCTGGACGGCATGATCTTCACCTTCTCCCTGACTGTCAGCGATGCCACTGCTGCTGTCCACTCGGGGTCATCTCTGGTCACTTCTCTTTCTAACAATCCACCCAGCATCCGCATCACTTGCGGTGTGACCTGCACCGTTTTATCCAATAATGAGAGGCTGTTTATGTTCATGCGAGAGAGTTCTTGCTGGACCAGATTTGAGCGCAGCAACAGATCCAAGGGAACCGGGTCCTCTTTGGATAGGATTTTTATCTCGGCTGCTTTCTCTACAGGTACTCAGGATGCCCTGGAATTGGATGTCCAGATTTATCCAACCATCTCGTTAAGGGAAGCGCTTCATAAGTTTCCTTGTCTAGAAACGAGAATCGCTCCTTTATTTCTGCCTGATTGGCTTGCTTCTGCTCCAATCTTTCATAGAACTCAGTTTTCTTGCTGAGGCTATCAGCATTCTGGTGTTTATCACGCATCCTGTGTTCGATTATCATATGGTAGCCATCCAATCTTACTATCCATCTACCAAAATAACTCTGATCCATCGAGTAGGTCTTCAACCAGGATAACGCCCTGTTGTCCACGCGTAACTTGAAGGGAGCGCTCCCCAAGTATGCACGGTACTTTTCCACGAAAGTGACTACTGCAAACATTTCTGCTTTTGGTGCGCCATATTTCATTTCTGTGTCTCTCAAGACCTTGCTGCCATATGCTTTGGGACGGAGAACCGTTCTTCCATTCCATTCTTGCTCTTGATGTAGTATTCCTGAGATGGCTACTACCGATGCGTCTGTATCAAGAACATACATGCCCTTTTCTGTAGGCATGCCTAGCACTGGCGCTTCGCACAGTTCGCGCTTTATGTCCTCGAAGGCAACTTGTGCTTCATCGTTCCATTCGAACTTTTTCCCTTTGTTGCGCATTAGCTTCTGCATCGGATACACCTTGTCCGCATATCCTTTTATGAACTCCCGGTAGTAATTGGCAAACCCTAGGAAGCTCAGGAGCTGTGTGTCCGTTCTGGGAGCCTTCCATGTCAACACTGCTTCCGCTGCTTCCGGGTCCGGCCTCACACCATGCCTGTCCACCATTCTTTCCAGGTACTTAATCAAATCCCTAAGGATTTCACATTTCGATGGTTTGCACTTCAATCCCGCTCTTTTCATGCATCCAAAGACCTCATCGAGCCTATCAATGTGGTCTTCCAGGGTCGGTGTCGCTATGACTACGTCATCCACGTAACACATCACGAGATTCCCGTACTTCTTGGTCACTCTGGTCAAAGCCTGAGCCATCAGTCTTTGAAAAGTGGCCGTTGAATTGCACAAGCCGAAGGGCATCCTCTTCCACTGGTACAATCCCAATTCACACGCGAATCCGGTTTTCTCTCTATCCTTCTTCCGCAGAGGGACCTGCCAGAAGGCAGAACCCAAGTCCAATGTGGTGAAGAACTTGGCATCACCAAGCTTAGAGAGGCTCTCGTCTATCCGCGGTATCGGGTACGCATCTTTTATTGTTACCGCGTTCAAGTAACGAAAATCGCAACAAAATCTAAGCTGCCCCCTTTCTTTTTCGCCATTACTACCCCGCAAGCCCATGGCGATTTCGAGGGTTCTATCATGTCGTATTCAAGCAACATTTCTATTTCCGCTCGGCATGCTTCCGATTTGTGTGGCGTCATTCGTCTTGCGCCTTCCCTATGGGGAACGGCGCCCTCTTCAAGTTCGATTTCGTGTTCGACGAAATTACAGCAACCGATATCCGCCTTATGTTTTGAAAAAACATCTGCGTTCCGATTTAGGAGGTCCCGCAATTTTTCGAAATCTCCCTCACCTATTTTCCCTTCTAAATGTTCTATCTCTGGCAAAACCGGTTTGTCAGATTCTAGTTCATATGACGAGGGGCGTTCCGGAAAATTCGAGCAGCTTGATAAGCCGTCGTCCGTTTCGGATTTCATTGAAAACAATTTATGAATAGATTTTAATTCATTAATCCTCTTTAAAATTTTATCTTTATTGGCATGATAAGGACAGTCTTTCACACTATGTTTCTTCAAGTTTTGTGTCTCCTCATAGTCGGTCCTCATCGGTAGAGCGTAACCAAGCTTCTTTCCACGCTGGATTGAAACCGTGGTGTCCAGTGTGTTCAATAACACACTGACACACAGTCCGTTTCGCGTTACCGAGAAGCTGCGGCCTAAAATCACCGAACTCTGACTATTTGGATTCGGTACTAAGCAAACCTGTTTACTATCACTTAACGAATTCAAATTTCTCATTCTAAAAATTGCCACCAGAGCTTGTCCTGGCTGTAGTTTTACTTTTCTATCTAAAAATATTGGTACCTTGTTTTCGTCTGTTATTATCCTATTAATTGGTTTCTTAACATACTTCCTGTCCGGGTTTCTAATCCGTATCAGACCGTTGTTAAAGTCAATCATCACGTCAAAATTCCTGACAAAATCTCTGCCCAAGATGAATTGGTCGGCGTCGTCTAAATTCTCTACCACCAGGAAGCTCATCCAAAGATCCCATCCTCCCATGTGGAGGACAGTTATTGGCGTTCTTCCGGCTACGTAGATTGCTCCTCGATTGGCGGCGGCCAGTCGGAGATTCGTTGGAATTAGATCTTCCCTCGTGAAGCCCATTCTTTCCCAAGTTTTTATCGGCATAACACTCACTACCGCTCCTGTGTCCAGAAGCCCTGTGACTCCGATTTTCGTTCCGTTGGTGTCGAGCAGATGTGCGGTCACATCTGCTTCATACCCAATGTGTACTGCATCTTGTTCCATCATGGCGTCGTGGCCTATCCTGCGGACCTTGAGTTCCTCCTCACCCAAATAGATCTGCCCCATTTGGTCATCATCTGTTGTTACATAAGTCCTGGTGTAGATACTGATTCCATCCACGTTCAGCATCACTTGATACGGCCCATAGACCTCTAGGTAGCGTCCATGAAGTTTCTTCATGCGAGGGCCACCCGTTGTTAGTAGTGCTCGCACAGCTCTCGACTCGGTGCGTGGCTCCACCTGCCTCAGATAATTTGCATATGTGTCCAAATGCATCAAAGTGAACTCGGATGGTTCACTTAGATTTCTGATTACCTGATGTCCAGCCACTGAGATTATCGTCTGTATCTTGCTTTCTTGTGGCACCATGCCGAACCTCTGACCGGAGATCACATTAAGTTTCATGCTCAAACTGCTTGGTGCTTTAGTTTCTTCGAACTCCGTTGCTTCGAAGGTATTCAGTTGCTCCTGTAGTTTCTCATTCTCCAGATCGAGTTTCATTTTTTGTTCGATCTTTTTCGTCACCAGTTCCTGCTGCATTCTATTCAGAGCATCCCTCGCGGCTGCCCTATAATCAATCTTGAAGTCATCGGCCGCAGTTGCTGGTTCCGGTTCACGTGTCTCTTCTGTTACCGCTTGCATTTTCTTTGCTGCCAGCTCTTGAGGTTGATCTTTTCTGCGTGCCTCCGCTTCACTCAACAGGCGAGCCTTGATGGCTTTCACTCCTGACAAAGCTTCTTCATGTCTTGGATGCTTGATGTCTGCCACTGCATCCCAGAATTGCGGACAATCTGATTTAAAATGACCTTCCAAGTTGCAAAAGAAACACCTCGGGCCGAACTTTGCAATTACTCCTCTCATGAAATCCTCATGGTCCAATTCTGACGCATCTTCGTCCTCGAGGCTAAAGCCTATTGCTTTCATGCCTTGTTTGTAAGTTGGGCATGCTGACACATGATGGTCCGTTGAACTGCAATTTGCACAAGAGCGTCTCTTGTCCGTATCATCCCTCGGTTTGTACCAATTGTTCCCTTGGTTTGCTGGTCCGTTGTTAAAATTTCCATAATTGTTCTTGTAATATCCAGATCTCGAAGGAGGTTTCAACAAAAGATACTCTTTTGATTTGAGCCTCAACTCCTCCGGTGTTGGCGCATTAGTTGATAGTGGTGTGTAAGGCGTTGCCAGCATTGTCCGAAGTTCATCATTCTTCACACCATCAATGAATTTTGAGGCTACTGCCAGGTTCAACCTTCGGTTTGACTCATCCGGTTGGCTGCGTCTTCTCAGCATTTCCAAGTCATCGAGAAATTTGTCTATCGTTTCATCTTCTCGTTGCCTCCGTTTCTCGAAGCGCATCATCGCTTGGTGCCCCTGCACCCCTGATCCGAAACGGTTTAACAAGATTTCGAAGATTTTCTCAGCTGTGTCACGCTGATATTGCTTCTCGGCCATGAAAAAGTTCAGGGCTGTCCCTTCCAAGTTACTCGTGAGCGCACTGCATTCCTGTCTCTCCGACAAGTCCTCTTCCTCGAAATGCAGCTTCATTACCTCTATCCAGGTATCAAAACAGCCATCAGATTCGTCTTTGTAGCATCTTGGCTTCTTAAAGACTCTTCCGGACTTCTCACTGCGTTCATTGGTTCTAGATAACCTCGTCAGGAATGTCTCCAAAGACCTGTTCAGGGGTTCAAATGCTGTGGCCATTGCCGTAGCATCCCTTGAGTGTCCCGCTTGAGTGTCCTCACACCTTGTCGGAGGCTCTGTGTGCGGTGCATCCCTGCAATCCGAATCACCATGAGCGTTTCCCGCTTGGCCCATATGACTCCTCCTCGGGCTTGCATGTCCCCTGTTGCCGGAATCACTTCTCCCAGTCGCATGTGTGCTTTGCGTTGGTCGTTCGTTAGAGGTTTGTCTGTTCCCCGTTGAACTTGCTCTACTGTTCGCGCCCCATGTTCTATTATCCCTTGTGGCATAGTCTGATGAACTGCCCCTGCCTCTAGTGGATCCATATGTCCTCCTCTTTTGATGGTCGTTGAAGTTCACCTTCGGCTCCCTGCTGGGACCTCCCGAGTTCGGTTCCCTTTCTTTTGGTCCACTCTTGCTGCTTAGTAGCCCGTCCAACCTATCCATGATAGCCTGAGTTCGCCTCTCCATCATCGCGTCTATCTTTGTGTCAAGAGTCCCAAGAGACTGCTCTTGCTGAATTCTTAACTTCTCCATGTCGTCTCTTAAGCGTAACTCTCGCTGTTCCGCTTCTCTTGTCATTCGCGACAAGTTCTTTGCTATATGCTCGTCCGTTCTTTCTTTCAAGCGTTTTTCGCTCCTACCAACTTCTTGTCTATTGCGGTTTATTTCTTCCCGCAGACTTTCTCTTTCAATGTGAACTGCTCTTTCTAGTTCACTCATTCTTATGGACATCTGTTCATTTTGTTCTCCTAAACTGTCCACTATGTTGTTCAAGGCTTCTTCTAGTGCTGCCCCGTTATCCACAAGTGGCGTCACTAGTGGCGGTGTAACCCTGTCGGTCCCAGGTAGCTTCGTGCTGGTCGAGATTCGGGCCTCGACTCTCTGCCTCGACGTCTTTTCATTATCCACCTCAGGATCTGCCAATGCATTGCCTAGCCCTCTGTTTTTACTCTCCCCAGTTTGCGGCTCTGAATTTGACATAATCGCGAAGCCTCTCGACTGGCCCGGAGTGTTTATCTCCTTGCTTATCGTTCTCACCACACCAAATTTGTCCATGGTTCCAGTCTCTCCTGGGTCGAACTATTGAGGCTGACTTGAGATCCAAAATCCACTTGCTCTTCTCCGTCCTCCTCCTCCTGGGATTCACCTTCATTTCCTGCGCCCCCTCCCATGGCGAATGGAAAGATGTTTCCTAAGGTGTTCCTCATTCTTTCCGAGAACGATGATGACGTTGTTTGTTTCTCAGTCCCGCCTGCCATCATAGTGTTGTCTGTTGGAGATCTTCTAGTTGCCGCTATTTCAGTTGAGATGTCGGACAGTTCCGACATCTCCTCTCGATCCAATGTCCCGGTGGAAGTGGCAAAATCATGGCCTTGCTCTACCGGAGTAGATTCACTCGCCAGCCTTCTGCCTCTCCCCTCCAGTCCATGCACTTCCTGGTTGTCATTCATGGCCTGGTCCGTTTTGACCACCACTTCTAACATTTCTTTTAGCTCTGCTGAGGTCTTCTGACTCCTTGTTTCAACCATTCTGCTTGAAACCGTCTCCCCTCTGTCGGTCCGGGCTCGTTTGATCCAATCCACAAAAGGATCGGTCATTGTTTTTCTTTGCTTTTTAGGTATGAACTTCCTAGAGCTATTACCTCGTTTAGGTATCCTTGACTTGTCTAGACTCATTCTCAATTTGTCACTTCTTAATGCCTATACACTTAATTCGATTGCTAGTGACCTTATAGTTTGACTACCAATGATAATGACACAACACAATAAATTTCACAATAAACACGAATCCCTGTATGTTATCAGAGTACAGTTTGTAAATAATTTAATCACACTAACCGATTATCGGTCGTAAGATTTGAGAACTAGCACAATATGATGTTATCAGACAATTTAAAAGACCCTCAAGCACCCTCAATTCTCACTACCCAATCAAGCACAGTTTATGTAGATTTAAAATCAAAAACAAAAAGAAAAAATATAATATTTAATGACAGAATATGAATACCTCTATAAAAAAAACGTATGTGTATTGCACTTTTAGTCGGTCACAGTACAATAGTCGAACTTGTTTTTTTTTTTAAGAAAAAGCTTTCCCTGCTCGGTGCTGCACCAAACAGAAAAAACTTTGAAGGCAGTAATTTTCTCAAGTGGGCGTCTTTTGCACCCACCGAGTACTGTGTTACCTTTCTGCCTTCGGACTGCCCGAGCTAGACCTACTACAATCCTCAGGGCAGTCACTTTTCACAAAAACGTATTGGGTTTCAATCCACACCAATAAATTACGCTCTTTTTAGTTTAGAATTAGTGTCGCGAATATCCGAGTTCGGACCTGTTTTGTTTTGGTCTGGTTTTTATTGAAAGGCAAGTTACCAGTGCAGTCACTGATTCCTAGCCTGTGTGCTAATAACCTAATACCTCTCACTGTAGTCTTTCTTCTGTTTACCTAAGTCCTTTAATAAAGTAATACCCCTCCGGATTGGCAAAAATAGGACCCTTCCGGACTAGCAAAATTTAGACCCCTCCTGATTGGGACCCCTCTGAGTTAGTAAATATAAGACCCCTCCGGCTTGGGACCCCTCCAAATTAGCAAATATAAGACCCCTCCGGATTGGGACCCCTCCGAATTAGCAAATATAGGACCCCTCCGGATTGGGAGCCCTCTGGTTTGTAATAGTGGCTTTTCGGAGATTTCCTTCTTTCAACCTATAACCTTCCGGATACGTTCTCCGATGCAATTTTGCTTTTTGAATTAACTAGGAAGGGTATGTAATGCTTTCCTAGACCCTTCCGATTTGAAGTTAAGCCTCTTATTTGACAATTCACGCTAACGGTGAAGGGTCTTATCGCTAGCCTAACTTCGGTTCGATTAAGGTTTTCCTGTGCCTTTAGCCTTCCCTTTTCGTCTAGAACAGCCTAAAGTTACTTTATTCAACCGCTATTACCTTTTGGTAGGGGTATAAGGGTTTTTCTAAAAAAAATTTATAAAACGTGAAGGGTCTACCCTCCCAAATTGGTGAATTTGCTAAAAACAATCTCAAAAAATGTTCACGCTTACTTTTTTGAAAAACTTTTGTCCTTATCAGTAAGGCTAATTTTTGATCTATTGGTACCAAGATCAACTGGATATGCCCAGTAGTTCCGAAGTTATTAACCAAAACGTCTTTTTCTAAAGTCAAAAAAATTTGTCTCTTATAGGTTCCGCCTAACTTTTTCCGCAATCCTGTTCTTTTCGACTTAAAAATTATTGATCCGTGCTCAGAAGGGCTATACTCTTCTAGTTCAATGCAAAAGACCCGATCTAAAACGCTTTAGTTGAAAAAATTTGCGAAAAACTATGCTACCTGTACCCCTCCGGGTTGATGAATCCACCAAATCAAACACTTAAGTTCGATTTCTCTGCAACCCGGAAGGCTTTCGGGTAGCGGGTTTTAAAACTCGTAGATTCACTAGTGGACAATGTCCGAACAACTATTTTTACTGTCCTAACTGAAAAATTTCAAAAAATTTTCTGTGTTTCGTTTTCTGTGTTTCGTTTTCTCAAATTTTCTGTGTTTCGTTTTCTCAAAAATCACGAAAATTCGGTTTTTGGTTCCAAATTAGTTCCAACCACTTCCGAACTAAACTTAACCGGTTCTATCTATTATGGTAGTGCAGTTACGATGTAACAGACTACTTTAGCGCTTTTTTCCGTTTCAGAAAATATCGATATATCAAAAATCGCGACTTGTGGGGGTATCAAAATATCGCTATTTTGACCCTAAAAACCGGTCTGCTTTCTGTGTTTTTCACCAAAAAACGATATAGGAGTATTAATATAGGCTATATAAGTAATAATATTAGTAATACTTTACCCCTCCGGGTTTGTTCAATATCCGAATTAAGGTGCTATACTCGGATATTCGCAGTTCGGTGAAGGGTCACTACAGTGCAGCACTGTCGAGCCCCCCACAGATTACTATCTTAATTCTTGTACCAAAAGGGATACAAAACTTGTTAACGATACCCAACAGTCGATTGTTGTTGTCGTTGAGCCCCTTCTTGTTGCTCCTTGTACTGCTTGCCGGATCAGTCTTCTCCCAAGATCCTTCCGAATTGAGCGCAAATCAGCTGACCCTTCCGGACTGAGCGCAATTTATCATTAACGTGCTTAAATGCTCAAATAACCCTACAGTATAAGCCTCACAAACGGGCTACAAAATTGATCGTAATGATCTTGACTGATATAAATGCCTGTAACAACAATATATCTATCAACAACAAACGGGAGGGTCGGATCACATCTTGTCTGGGGGGATGATTTCTACTGATTTTTTACTTTTTTTTTTTACTGTTTTTGGTTTTTTCGATTATTTTTTATGTTTTTTGTTTTTCTTGGGTACTATACTATTTTTTGTTTGGTTTTATATATATCTTTAAGTGTTTTTGGTCACAAACCTCTCAGGGAACGAGGGAATGGCCGATCCCCCCACCCTTCCTGATTCGTGAATTTTCGGTCTTAACTAGGTTAAAAAGCTATTCACGGTAATCCGGAAGGCTTCCGCGTTCCAAACTACCCTTCCGCCCCGGCGGTTTAGGCCTTTTAAAGGCGTTAATGTGAGCATCCGTTCGGCGCGGAGTGCTGGTTAACGGTTCTGCCGGTCATGATGTTAAAAAAGAATAACACCCAGGAGCGCCATAAAAACATCTATGTAACATTCGCCCGGAAGATACATATCGACGGAAAATAAAACTAAGTCCTAAGACGACTGGCAACGTCTAAACACAGCTTTACATGCTTTTCACCGTCTCTACCAAGCCAGTACTTTCGGTGGTCTTTCCAACATCGGGTCGACAAAAACGTTACTGCTTTCGGCTTCGGTCAAAACACTCAAATTAACTTAATTACATGCAGAAATAGTGAGCTCATGGCTGGGTCTCAGTATCCCCAGACCACGAGGTCACTCCTAAAATCAGGGCTACTACTACTTATTGAATTATTATTGTTTTTGTTCAGTAGATAAAAATCATCACCTCCATCGAAGATGGATCAACCCTTTCCCCCAACTCCTAGCTTCTCATCTCAATAGAATGAATTCAGATGTTAATTAAATTCAAATCAGGACATGAGAAGGAAGCTAAAAGTTTATATAAGTCGATAAAAGTTTCAGTCCCGAGACCCCTCCGGATTCTTGAATCCGGGGAAATAAGGCTCTTATCTTCTTTCCGGAAGGCTGGTTTTCCACCCTTCACCGTTGTTCGCAACGGCCTTTCAACTATTGTAGCGACACAATAGTTGCAACTCGGAACGGTCTCTGCTATTCCTGCAATCTGTTGTCGTTTTTTTATCACAATCTTCGTCGTTATCGTCAGCGCAACTAATGATGTTGTGTTTTTCTTCGACTTTTTGCCAAAATGGCCGTTTCTGACGTTTCTCAGAAATATGACGTCATAATTCAAATTTTTAAAATTTCAAAATACCAGACTATTCTAGCCCTCACCGTTTGGCCAATCGTTCCAATAACGCACTTATTCCTTCAAAATCGCCAATTCGGAAGGTTCTCTGCTAAAAATTCGAATATGCCGAATCTGCATTTTGATCCATTCTGATCGAATGTCACAAATGAAGACAATTCTTTCAAAATTTTTAGAGATAAAAGAGAAACAGGTCTATAATTTTCTATGTCTGCTTTGTTACCCTTTTTAAAAACCGGACTGTTTGTTGCAATTTTCTACAAGTCTGGAAAGATAAAGTTTTTAGAGTTTTAGTAAAGATTTGAAACAGTGAATGGGAAATCGTTTTTCATCGGGCCCTTTACTTTTGTTGACCTCTAGTTTTCGATTTCAGTTTCTTCGAATGTTAGGTTGCTCAGGAAACGATTCTCTGAACAATCTTGAAAAGGCTCATAAAATTCAGAAGACTGTACGTAAACGGACGCAAAAAACTTCGAAAATAGTTTGGGCTTTGTCACTGTCATTTTCTGCTTTTTAATTTTTATAAAAAACAAGGCTGGGAATATTTGACTTTTTGAAGGCGCTGAAATACTTAAAAAGCTTCCCAGTTGATCTGTCGGCTGCTAGATTTCATTCATATTCTATCTTGTCATTTCCACAGCATTTTTCCAGCATTGATTTCAGTTTCAGAACCTTTGGATCCATATCTTCATATCTTCTTCTTGCTGTCTTAAGACATTTAATTAGATGAGATTTACTCCGGCAGAGGTCACAGAGAAGCTCGATACTAGTTTCATCCAGAAAAATATTCGTCAAAGGTACCAATTTTCAACAAAGCAATTTGGGTTTGACCAGCAAAAGGAATTGAACGGATTTGTTGAAATATGACGCATTAAATTTTCATAGTCTCTACTACAAAAACTATACACACCACTTTTTACATAACATCTTTTTATATTGTTCTGCCCTATAGCCGAAGCCGAATAATTAAGTTAAATTGGGTAGTGATTTGACAATTTGTTGATTTGACATTCGTCGCTAGTCATTTGCTTAAAATTTACGCACTCTTTGTTATCACTAACCATAATTAGATCTAATACACCGTTTGCTGCTGTATTAAAGTCTATTTTTTGTTGAAAATTGTTTTCTTCGATTATGCTCAAAAACTCTCGGCCCGAAAAGTTTTCTGAAGATGAGCTACACCAGTTAATCGTAGAAAAATTGAAATCACCATAAACGATAATATCATCGCACTTTCTTGTCAGCTGATTTATATCATTGAAAAGTCTTGTTAGGTTTTCATTTGTATACGCAAATTTACTATTTGCCGGAGGGTTATAGCAACATACAGTCAAAATTTTCTTCTGCATGATATCAACGTAACAAGCAGCTGCAGAACCGTTTGTGTCAAAATCGAAAAAGGCTTGTTCGGAGTTATAGCCTGATTTAACGCATATCATGGTACCACCATGAGCTGTAGTTTTCAATGGCGATTTACGATTAGAGCGAAAACATTGGTATTCTAGTAAAAACAGCTCTGAATCTGTTTGTTCATTTCTTAACCAAGTCTCTGCTATGCAAACAAAATCTTATGGGTTTGCTATTGAAAAGTTTGAAAATTCTCGACGTCTTGATAGTTTAAACAAACTCCGAATGTTGTAAGACATAGCTGAAATTTCGAATTTTGAATCATTTAGTCAGCTGGAAATGTCAACTGGCCTGTTTTTCAAGTATAAAACGTCTTTTCGTATCTTGATATCAGTGTACGCTGTTCCTTCGTTAAGTAGCTCTCTGCGTTTTTCAATAATGATTGCTCTTTTGCTTGCTCTTCTTTATTTAAAGATTTGGAAATAAAAATTGAGTTTTTGTTTCCCATATACTCCGGTTCGTACATTTTTAAGTTGGGGCGCGTGCGAATATTTTTTCTGCTGTAAAACATCAGGAAACTTTACAAGGATCTGCCTGGATGGTGTTTTCCCAAGTTCGAATTTTCCGAGTGGCCGAAAAGATGAATTTTCATTTGAGTTTAATCCCAATTTTTCAAAAGCACTTCGTATCAGTTTTTCATCATGCTCAAAAACTTTTGAACGATCAACCCTTTCTGTACTTTCATTTTCCGCATCCTTGTATTCAGGTACACCACTGGACCTTAATGCATGGTCACAATAAATTTTTGTTTTAACAACATCGCTATACTTAGCAACGGTTTGCTGGGGCTGTCTGCATGAGAGAAATTCCTCCGCCATAGTCCGAGTACTTTCCACCTTCTCCTTAAGCTCCGTGATATCCCTGCTCAATTCCTTTGTATCAATTGCATCAATTGGAGGGCTCCGTCGACAGCTGTTACATGTAAAGGTCACATTTACCCTCTAAAAACTTGAACTCATCCTTCGAATATCCCATGCAAGTTATATATGTCCACCTCTGACACCTCTCACATAGGATTCAATTCTCCCCTTTCGACATGTTACATATGGTGCAGCACTCCTGCTGCTTCGATGCTAGTCGAGTTCTAGCTGACGATCCAGGCATAACGTTATATGAAACTATTTTTTATGTTTATCACAAGTTTATTATGGCTGGGACTCAGTATCCACAGACCACGAGGTCACTCCTAAAAACAGGGCTACTACTCATTTATTATATTACGATTACTTTTATTCAGTAGATAAAAATCATCACATCCATCGGAGATGGATCAACCCTTTCCGTCAACTCCTAGCTTCTCATTATTTCATTCTCGAAGGGTGGTAAGATCCTCCCGATACCCTTCCGAATTCTCGGGAATTGTTCGGTAACGATTGTTCAGCTACAATTGTTAAATTTCGGACAGTCATGATCGTAACTTCAATACAGTCTTCACGTCTTTCTTCACATCGAGAGTCAATGTTACTATATTCCAGCGAAAATCGGTCTCTTCTGATTTTCGCGGTTTTCAGTGTTCGCAAAATTTCAGTGTTTTTCGGCTTTTTGTCATTGCTCCATCTCCTCATCCTGTAAAATTGAACCCGCAGTCTCAGTTTCAGTGTCTTGCAACACGTCGGTGGCTATTCTGATGCTGGTCAACACCTATGCTCTTCTCCCCTTTGTTTGCAACATGGATGAGGGTCTCACTAGTTTCTCTATTCCTGCAGAAGTGTAGTGGAGACACAACTTCAATTTTTTTCCAGGTCTTCCTTCAACATTTCTTCTCTTTCTCTCCCGTCACAACCATTCGTTCTTGTCGTTCTCTTTACTGCGATTGTTACTGCATTCCGATGAGTTACAAAAAAAGCTCATTTGAAAGCTCCCAATCCTACTTCCATCTGATACAAACTGTACATTCTGCTTTGCTTCGACATATGCTTCTTGGCATACTCATTCAACCAAGCAGTCATGTTGGCTCTGAACTAGGGCATCAGTCGTCTTCTGGCGCGTATTTTCTTCACTTCCATCGGAATGTTCAGAATTTTGCACGTTGTCTCAAAAAGATCTATATCTTCTAGACAATCCAGTTCCTCTTTAACATGAGCTTCCAGCCATCGAATCGCCATCATAACTCCAACTATCTCTATCGTTTTGGGCTGCGATGAATCTGGTAAACCCATGAAGAGCAGCTCTCCAGAGTAACAGATCAACACCAGATTACTTCGCGCGCGGGATATCACCAATTTTGTAGCAATCAATGGCACGGGAATTCATCATGTCTCAACGTGATTCTTCTCCAATTTCGTTTCCCCGGCACTTCCAGTAGTGGTTCCACTTCGTAGGATTTCATCATTCTCACCTACTGCATTATAATTGGGCCCTGTTGATTCTCTCTATTTTTGTCTTTCAAAATCACTGAAGTTCCCAATAGCATATCCCAAGAACTTCTTTCCCAGTATCAGTAGTAACTCATTTTTGATTCTTTCTGGAACTGCGGCAAACATCTTTCATAGCAATTTGTAAACTTTCCCAAGCAAGTTTCACATCCCTGCAAGTCTTACGCATTTTGGCACTGAGAAGGCTTGATCCACGATCATCCTTGTGTTCTTTACATCCACTGCTACGAAGTGCACTGGGTTTCGGCTTTTGCACATCGGCGCCAATGTCGATCCTACTAGGTATCGCGCTCCAGACGGTCTGCGATAAGTTCCACTCTGCCTGATATTCATTTCCACTTCTATAGCTTCTCTCCACTTTCCAATATGCTTCTGTTCGGTTTGTAACACTCCCGGAAACACTTCAACACTGATGGCTGTGACTATCTCAAGCTTTTGTTCTAGATTCAATAGTGACCCTAAAGATCCAAACATGCTGTAGAATCCTAGAGCAGTCACTAGATTCATTTCAGTACCTCCATGGCAATCTGCAATTAGCTCTGTTTTCGTTTTCGCTTTCATCACTGTTTTTCCGAACAATATCGTCAATTGCCTGTGCTGTTTTGCAAGTGCCTTCACGCACTCAAGACCTCCACACATATGACCCTCTAGAGCACAAACTTTCGCTAGACAGCTACCAGGTTCAACCCAGTCTTCTGATCCCCAGCCAGGCAACTCCACGTTGTTTTCTTGGTTGCTCCTAGAGGCTGTTGTCATCAAATTGTAGTTAATGTTGAGGTCACGCAAATTACAATCTGCATTTAATTCCCTTTGTATATCCTGCGTCGCTGGTAGTATCGAATCAGCATTTAGACTCGGGCACGAAGATGATTTCATTAACTTCCACACCCCCATCAGGCTCGTTCTCAGTAACTCGTCTGAGAAACCCAATCCCAACTCCACTCGGTTATCAGATTTCGGTATGGAAGCTGCAGTCACATTTTCTTCCAATACAAGTCCCAAATTAACGTGTTGACTGGCAATGCTTCGTATCGTTGAAATTTCCTAAGGACCAGAATATCAGCAACACAGCTCGTCGTAATCGAAGTAACAATCACGTATAAATTCATTGATGAAAGTATCATATGCCATTCCAACAATTCCTGAGACATAATGGTATGACTTCTTTCTAAAAACAGTATTCACTGGGCTTCAGCAGTGTCTCCATTGATTCTTTCATGAGCCATAGCTTTTTGTTCGAGAATCTTTGGATTTCAACGATCTTCTTCAAGGGATTAGTTCTAAGGGTTCTTTCATGTCCATCCGCATTGACAAACTTTGATGAATGTCCCATAGCGCTTGTAAGGGCAAGGTCTTCGCTGGCTCACTGCCTTCTCTCATTATCTTTGCAGAAGTATTCAGCGCTGGTACTGATATTTGCTCCAGCATGAACCAAGCGAAACAGAGAGCGTCTCTCCGTTTCGCACACCCTACTGCCGCTCCTTCATCGATCATCAGGTCTCTCAGACGCGTCATTCAGATCAGCTTTTCTTCTTTCGATCACTTGCTCTGTTGTGAATCATACTCTCCCATCGCCAATCCCGTCTTACAGCAAGCAAATCGGAGTTGCAGATCAGTTCTGATGTACGGTACCGCTATTAAAGCGTGTGTCTTCGGAGTAGTTCGCATTCCCTCTTCAAAGTGACGTAGTATTACTGCTCTCCAATCAATCCACTGTTTCCGAATGCATTTAAGAGTAGACTAACGTTCCATACGTCTTTTGCTTCATTGTTGAACCCTGTATTATTTCTTCTAGGTAAAATTCAATGGCACTTTTGTTTTCTAGAGCGATCAGGTGTCCTCTAGCCGAATTCTTGTACTCCATCATTTCCATGTATCCACCGACGGTTTCGTCAATCAAGGCGGTATCCGATACTGTCAATCGGTTGTATTCCACTGGGTTCAGCTCTCCTATGACACTTTCCTTTCCATGATTAATGCATGATGGTCTAAAATCCCGTAGATTACTTTCACCACGATGGCTGAGTATTTCCACTTCTAGGGTAGCTCCAATCGGAGTGCGGTCACTCCTCTTGGTTTTGTAAGCGGCTGATCTATTCCTGCCATGAGGATGGGTGGCAACATCGTTACGTCGGTGATTGTTCTGGACGTGCTAGGCATTCTGTCATCGCCTTGCCCCATATCCATGGCATCCTCAACACGCTTTCGTTTGGCTGAGTTGGCGTCACTTTGCTGCCTAGTTTTATCTTCATGTCGTTGATCTTATGAATCACCATTTTCAATCGCATCGTTTACTTTTGAGTTTTGGACAGGTTCACGACCTCCTCGCTGCTTTCTTGTTGTGTCGCCTTGATTGGAGAGTTAACTTCCTTTTCATCAGTGGCCGAATCAATCAACAATTCGCTCAATCTCCCTTCACCTTTGTCCAATTTATCAAGAATCTCCCGCATCAATGGTCTGTTGAGACCTGTTTTCAACATTGACTGGGTCCCGTGAAGGCTGCTATGTCCATATTGCAGCCCTTTCTGTTTTCTTGATCCCTGTGGTGAAGTTCCACTCTTCTTCTGGCAAGGTTTCCAACAAAGGTACTCGAGCTGCGCCTTCTATTCTCCTCCTACGCGGAGATTCCATTAAAAGTTTCAGCGATGTCTGCGTATTCGGATTCCGATTTGTTACCAAAACCTAAGTGGTACCAATTCAAACAAGTTTCATACTCTACCCCTTTAGTTCGATTTCTCAACTAAAAATTTTTTTGTTTTTCGGGTTGTTGATAAGGTTATTGTTTTTTTTACTAGTTTTTAAATGAATTTTTTCTTCAGTTTTTCGGTTATTGTTGCGATTGTTGTATTTTTCCATTATTTTCTCTCAAAATGGCAGTTTTTTTGGGGTTTCATTTAAGTGTTCTAACTCGAATCAAAATTATGGGAATTCAAAATTCTAGATCATTCTGAGCCTACATTTTATCGCAATTTTGGTGCTAATGCCTTTAATGTACTTTTCAACGTGCGATTCGACTTTGCCAATCCAGGGGAATGGCACATACTCCCCAGACAGTACCTTCAATGTCCCCATTAAACGCATGTCTCCGGGTTAACGTCAAAAGATGATCCAGTGCTCTACAATCAGTTTACAAATCGCAACAGAAATTGAAATTTATCCACAATACCTCAACTGACTACGTGTCACAAATGGCATCTTACTACTTCTCCCTGCTTTCTAACATTTTCAACAAATATGCACCATGAGGAGTATTTTAGATGAAATTTCTTTTCTGACTATTCAATTCATTTTATCATAAAACTTTTTTTGCTCTTGCTTGTTTAAAAAAATTTGCGACGCGGCACGGCCATGCACCCGTTAAAATCAACTCAAAGTTACTCAACAATTATAATCGTTTACTCATGCTGTTGCCCTAGATATTAAAACTAAAAAAGCTCTGTGGCTAGGAAAGGTAATGCGGCGTACACACTCCTCGAGCGAGCGTTTTCAAAACCTACCAGGTCGCCACAAAGTGAAAAAGTGTCTATGCAGATTAAGAACTTAATCAGGTCTAAACAAATTATATACTCACCTAAGGGCCTGCATAAATAAATCATAAAAAACTAAAGTTTTGCACTTCAGTGTCTCATATAACAAATTATAACAGTTTCAGTATCTGTTCTGACCAAATTTAACAAAACAAAAAAACTTAAAGAATTTAAACATCAATCTTTTTTGACTCGGTCAAATTTTCACTCACTAAGACAATTGCGTTTTTAATTTCTCTCAGTTGAGTTTTTGTTCCGTCTCGCCTTCAATTCCTTTTCCATGGCTCTTTGTTTTTGTTCACCCATCTCACTATTGCACAGCACATTCTGCAGCATATCAAGCAATGTTGCGGGCCGTGCCCCAACTTTCTTGTTCCAGCAGTCTCTGCTTGAAATCTATGTTCTCTTTTTGCTCCCGGTTTCGGCAGAAACTGTTGTGCAAGCACAGGCTTACTTACGATCCAGTCAGCCCGTTTTCAGTCGTACAAGGGACTCCAACTAGCCGTTTCACATCTGTGGTGACGGCGTTTCTATGTGTCAGGAATGATCTCCTATAGGCACACGGTCCTATATTCAGCTGCAAGGATTGATAAGACTTCGCGTTCCTAGGCATATGACGCTTCGCGCGTTCATACATCCATGACGTCCTGATGGCATGGAAGCAAGGCCTTAAACTCTGCCTTGCTCATATCCTTTCGGTGGTTATGATATCATAAGGACTTTGCAGGTGGTCTTGAACAGATCCATATTGTTGTTGAACTTCACGTTGCTTAGCTGCTTAGGTCTATTTATGGTGATTTCCTGTTTGCTCGTTCCAGTGTTGGCTTCCAAACAGCGCGATCATGCCTCTGACCATTAAGATCGATACAGGCTGGGTTTAGTCAGGCAATCCCGTGGAGAACAATTCCTCCATATTCCACACTAACATCAAGTTCTCTCGTTTGGAGTACCATAACATCTGCGCCAGGCAGTAGCAAGGATACTCTCCATGGGTCATCAGGTTGTCTCTCCAGGTTCGGTACCTGAAGCATCTAGCAACGGTTCCACCTCTGTCGTTATCTGATGCATTCTGTCCTTTTCATCTTTTGTGGGGAATTGAGACGGTAATGCTCCACTCGCCTTCTTTTTCTGAAACTCACTTACCCTGCCTTTGCTCAACTTCATGAAGTACTAACCCAGTACTTCTTGCAGTTTGCCTTCAGATCTCCCCGCGACAGCCTGAATGATCTTCGTTAACATATCATACGACCTCTCTGACATTCTGAGCAAGTCTCACGCTTTTAGACAATGAGAAGAGATGATCGATCAACACCTGTTGTGTCCTTGCATCTTTTACCACGATGAGCCTAGGGTATTTGCTATTGCAGTATGGTGCGGAGCTTGATCTCACAAGAAACTTAGAGCCAATTGTTCTATGATGTTCCTCACTATCTTTCAGATTCATCTCGTCTTCTAGAGCTTCTCGCCAGTATACAACTTTCTGTTCCGTCTTTAACGCTCCAGAGAACACTTCCACACTTACGAATGCAACCAGCTCATGGAAACGCTCTAGGCGCTCCAATGACTAAATCGAGCTGACCATGCTATAAAAACCCAAGGCGGTCATCAGGTTCTCTTCCGTTACTCCATGGCAATCCGCAACCAGCTCCATTTCGTTTTTGTCCGACATACTCAATCTATCCTACAATTTGGCTGACTGACAAGGTTGTTCACTCAGTGTATTCAAGCAGTGGCCTTTCCCACACACATGCCCTTCCACTCCACAACTAACTGCAAGTCAGGCAAGTACCCTTCTCCATCCAATCGCTTGGAGAGTTCCCTTCGGACGATTCCGGGGGTGGCCTGTCATCCTGCTTCATTTTTCTCAGGGCCAACAGTCGGTGTACTATGCATAAATCATGTAGACTCCCGTCATTATCCAACTCTAGTACCACGTCTGCAGTCACTTCCCATATCAAACCGGCGTTTGGGTGAGGGCCCATGAAGGCTCCAGGAGCTCCCATATCGTTACTAAGCTAGTTTTCAAAGGACCGTCCCATGAATCGCAATCAAAGCTCACCTGTCTTTTCAGTTCCGGAACCGAGAGTTCGACCACTCGTTCCTCTAGGATGACTCCCAGTCTCGGCTGTTCAAATGTCAGCATCCCAATTTGTTTCACTCTCTCGACCCACAAGTCGAGAACTATAACTTATTTGAACTCGAAATACGTATCTCTCGCTTCCTCATCCATGAAATGGTTATACGCTAAATTGGGCACACCTGAAACGTATTGGAATGATTTTAGTTTGCCAAAGCTCACGTAATCCTTTGAATCTCTGGCTATTTCAATTAATTCTCGATTCATTTTAAGTTCTTTGTTGGAGTATCTCCTCTTTTCCTCCAGTCTCCTGTAGCTCTCACTGCGGTTTGATTCCTTGGAGGGCATTGTGAGCGGCATTTCCGGGTATAATTCCAGCAGGGCTCTCAGGGAGATCCGTTCACGATTAGTTTCTTCTTGTCGAAAAGCTTTTATGCATTCTTCCAACATGGGAGTGGGGATACGATCCACCACGAACATCGCAAAACAAGGGCAAAACAAGGGCGCAATCGAGAGTCGTCTCTCGCGATAAACACTCGTAGGGCCCATGCTAAAAAAAACTTAAGACGGTCATCGGGTTCACTTCCGTTACTCCATGGTAATCCGTAACCAATTCCATCTCGTTTTTGTCCAAGATACTCAATCTTTCGTAGAATTTGGCTGACAGAATTTGTCCTTCGATCTCGAGTCATTACTGGCTTCGTAGTCCGACCTCTTCATTACTATAAGAGACCATGCCAATCGCACTTGCAACTCTGTCCTCACGCATGGGTAGGCGAGATATGCCGCCACCGTTGCAGGTGCATTCACAGCCTTATCGATGTATATCTGGAGGATGGCCCTCCAGGAAATATTCAACAGTTGCTCTAGTCCCTTCTCATTTGCCTCAGATAACATTAAAATGCAATATTCCTTTCGTTTCGCAATAGAGCTTTCCATTGAATCCTGCAAATTTTTCTGCAAGGCCACGGGCTCCCTGGGGACGCACAATTCCTGTGCTTTCGTCCTGGACTGCATGTCCCTGAAACAATTCGATTTCATTGTCGCCAGAGCTTCTGGTGACATTTGACCCACCTTCGCAAGGTATAAGTCTTTCAGGTGCTTGATTTCTTCTTCTATGAGAGTTATCAACAACTCATCGTGTCTTTTCTTCCACTGGTCTCCTTCCTGGGCTTTTGGCTTATACTCTTCCAACTTTGTGTGTAACTCCTGCCAATCTTTCTCCTTCTTGTCCAGGGTCTCGATTGTTTCCGAAGTCTGGATTTCCATCTCGTTCACCTTGACCTTCTTGGATGGAGGAGAGGATGTTGGAGAATCCGCCAAGTATTAAGGGCCCGGCTCTTCACGTTATCTCTTTGCCCCAAAAAGAGGCTGCGTGTAGGAGTTCCAGCGGACAGATAGGGACATTTCCCCTAACCTGTAGTCCCTCTGCTAGCCTAATCCTGGCTCACGAGCCAAGTCGTGACCAGACATCTCTCCACATCGCCAACGCATGAGCCTATTTCGACCTCTTTTGGCGGTACCGGACTCGCCGAAGGCCATCATTAAAATTAATTCCGTAGAGCAGTCCCTGCGGTCTTTTCTTCCCATTGCAATAAGGAGCGCGATGGTGAAATTCAACAGCTTCGGATCCTCCAGTCCAAAACTGCAATCCACCAAGCGTTGATATATCGCGTCCAAAGCCGTTCCTAGACTCCCTGAGATGAAATCCATAAGATCATTCGTCAGCTCAACTTCTCTTGTGTCGATTTGTCTTTTCAATTTCAATTCTTTCAGTTTTGAGTATCAAAAACAAATGTTTGATCAGAACACATTTTAAAACCATTGTACAGGCTTTTTTTACGCTATGATAAATCATCAGTCATTTTTTTAGACCAGTCAAAAACATTTTATTTTTGGTTTTTAATCTAAAATCTAGAACCGAGAAGGATCGTTCACCTCCATTTACTTCAATAAAAAAAATTCAATATAAAAAAAGAAGCTCATATAGTACTTCTTATGCAAGTTAACTTCTACGTCCGTTTCCGAAAAAAAATCACTTGCACTAGAGCATATAGCTCTCTGAGCTGTAGTTTTCCCCTTTCGAGATCATAGACCGGTAAGGAGAGCGAGGTGCTCTCGACCAGGAAATCCCTGAGTCGAGTTAGTGCCAGCACCAAACTTTCGGGATTCACGTTTTGCCTAACAACGGCCTTAGTTACCATAAAACACAAGTATTTTCCCGGTATCTGTGATGCAAAAACGGGGCAGCGTTATTATCCCTCCTACGCCAGGCCTCCGTTTCCACAACAATTTGCTGTTCTTACACTCTTTAGATTTGGGCCACAAGTGCTGTTTTAAAACTTACATCCGCAGTTATCGCTATAACGCACGTGCGTTCCGTGATTATAAAGTCACTACCTGTCTTAATGATGTTGTTCGAGTATTAATTTTATAGGTCAAAACATGACTAAAAAAATTGTCCAAAAGGCGGTTTTCCGGGTTTTCTACCTCCGATTCCAGTTCCCCTTTCTCCCTTGCCGACTTCAAGTTTTTGATCATCAGGTTTTTGGTGTGGGTGATTTCTACCCAACTCCCGGGACAAAAATATCCAGGATTGAGCAGATCGAGGCTGGATTCGGGAACGCACAATGGGGCATCTGGAGCGATCCAGTTCGATTCAGTGTAATTGTGACTGATGTATTTGATGCTGGACAGGTAGATATTCTGAATCGTCAAGTTTGTTTCTTTTGGATCTGCAGGTAGATCATAGAGCCATTCGTGTTCTCGCAAATATCTCAACTTTTGATCATGCAAATTTTCTACCTCAGTTTCGAACTTATTTCCGGTTCCGATCGATCGTCGATCCAGTCTGATTCTATATCGTCGAAGTCCCAACCCTTTACTGAGCCCGTCACATCGTTCTCATAATAAGACCGGTCCGACACGCCACCAATTAGGTCTCGCCTTTATCTTTGCCAAAAAGAGACTGCGTTTGATGGTTGAATTTTGTTTCGTAGAAAAAGTGCAAAAGAAAAACGTGGTGCAGTTTCATTTGCACTCATTTATAATTCTGGTTGTTCTATGTCTTTTCCCTCTCTGATGTAATAAACATTAAGATGTTTTTACTTAGTACAATCTTTGTACTTTAACTAAAGATACAACAAATGAAAAAAAGTGTTGAACTAAAACGTCTGTTCTGAATTAACACGAACAAAGAATGATCGACCGTTGGACAATTCATGCTGATGATCGACTAGTATCAAATCAGTACCGAGGTTAAAATTAGAGATTAACAAAAAAAATCAACACATTCTTAGGGAAAAGTTTTAAATTTACAAACAAACAAATAAATTTCCATACACCTCCATTTTACGTTCAACGTAGAGTGAACAAAAACTACAGACTGCACATTGAACAAACTGGATTGAAAAGTAGGAAATTATGTATCTGCACTTGAAAATTGGTTGTACAAAAATGACAGCAACGTAAAAAAAAAGGTGAGGTTCCAGATTTTACTGGATGGTATCTCAGCTAAATCAAATCTAGATACAAGTATCTGCACAGAAAATATAGAAATTAGAAGAGAAATATCAACAAAATAGTCTAAGGAAACCGGACTTGCAACCTTCTCATCTTTTTTTCACACCCGAGTCGATGGTTGACAAAGTTTCACTTGAAGTGTCTGACTCTTTCTCGTTAATCGGTCTTTTGGGAGGTATAAAGAAAATAATTTTCTCGGGAGTACTGTCTAGTGTTAGTACTCTCTGATGTAATAAATGTTGTTCCAACTGTCTTGTCCTTCGATCTCGAGTCATTACTGGCTTCGTAATCCGACCTCTTCATTACCATAAGACACCATGCGAATCGCCAACGTTGCAGGTGCATTCACAGCCTTATCGAAGTATATCTGGAGGACGGCCCTCCAGGAAGTAATCAACAGTTGCTCTAGTCCCTTTTCATTTGCCTCAGATAACATTAAATTGCGGTATTCCTTTCGTTTCGAAATAGAGCTTTCCATTATGTTTCTTGCCAGGCCACGGGCTCCCTGGGGACGCACAACTCCTGTGCTTTCGCTCTGGACTGCATGTCCTTGAAACAATCCGATTTCATTGTCGCCAGAGCTTCTGGTGACATTTGACCCACCTTTGCAAGGTATAAGTCTTTCAGGTGCTTGATTTCTTCTTCTATGAGAGTTATCAACAACTCATTGTGTCTATTTTTCCACTGGTCTCGTTCCTGGGTTTTCGTCCTGCCAATGTTTCTCCTTCTTGTCGAAGGTTTCGACTGTTTCCGAAGTCTGGATTTCTATCTCGTTCACCTTGACCTTCTTGGATGGAGGAGAGGTTGTTGGAGAATCCGCCGAGTATTAAGGGCCCGGTCCGTCACGTAATCTCTTTGCCCCAAAAAGAGGCTGCGCGTAGGAGTTGCAGCGGACAGATAGGGACAGATCTCCCCTAACCTGTAGTCCCTCTGCTAGCCTAATCCTGGCTCACGAGCCAAGTCGTGACCAGACATCTCTCCACATCGCCAACACATGAGCCTATTTCGACCTCTTTTGGCGGTACCGGACTCGCCGAAGGCCATTATTAATATTAATTCCGTAGAGCAGTCCCCGCGGTCTATTCTTCCCATTGCAATAAGGAGCGCGATGGTGAAATTCACCAGCTTCGGATCCTCCAGTCCAAAACTGCAATCCACCAAGCGTTGATATATCTCGTCCAAAGCCGTTCCTAGACTCCCTGAGATGAAATCCATAAGATCATTCGTGTACCTCAGCTTTTCTTGTGTCAATTTGTCACTTCAATTTCAATTTTTTCAGTTTTGAGTATCAAAAACCCATGACTGATCAACCACAGTCGATCTAAAAGGCACAACTTACAACCATTGTACAGGCTTTTTTATCTCTATGATAAATCATCTGTAATTTTTTTTAAGGCAGTCAATTAAAATTTTATTTTTGTTTTTTAATCTAAAAATTAGCACCAAGAAGGATCGTTCACCTCCATTTACTTCAACATAAAAAAAAATTCGATGCTGTAACCCTTCACACCTGAATTAGTCCAGGTTACAATCAAATAACTATCACACAATCATAATCATACAATGATAGTAATAACAGGCTTATGCAAGCGCCACCAAGCACGTTTCTTTGAGACCAAGACGACTTCAACTCGATAGCTCACTTAGTAAAACAGCACGGTTGTTGCACCTCTGGTAATGATACGGCTAACCATATCCAACCATACCTATAAGCAAGCTACTTTGACTGGGGCACCAAGTCTAGTCTCATGCTGATGATCGACTAGTATCAAATCAGTACCGAGGTTAAAATTAGAGATTAACAAAAAAATCAACACATTCTTCTTAGGGAAAAGTTTTAAATTTACAAACAAACAAATACATTTCCATACACCTCCGCTTTACCTTCAAAGTAAGGTGAACAAAAATTACAGACTGCACAATGAACAAACTGGATTGAAAAGTGCGAAATTATTTAACTGCACTTGAAAATTGGTTGTACAAAAATGGCAGCAACGTAAAAAAAAAGGTGAGGTTACAGATTTTACTGGATGGTATCTCAGCTAAATCAAATCTAGATACAAGTATCTGCACAGAAAATGAAAAAATTAGAAGAGAAATATCAAAAAAATAGTCTAATGAAACTGGAATTGCAATCTTCTTATCTTTTTTTCACACCCGAGTCGATGGTTGACAAAATTTTACATGAAGTGTCTGACTCTTTCTCGTTAACCGGTCTTTTTGGAGGTATGAAGAAAATAAATTTCTCGGGAGTACTGCCTAGTGTTAGTTGGACAGAAGTTGATTGTATCGTTCCCAACGGGGTTGTGCTGTTAAAGGGTCAATTAAATATTTTCTTTGCTAACAGATTTGCTCTTGGTTGCTAGTTTGTCAACGGTATTAAGGAATCTGATGGTGAAAATACAAAAAACACGCTGCAGTTGATTAAACTGAGATGCTAACAACCAAAACTATCTTCAATGAGCCCATGAACTTTTTTTGAGAACTCGTTCCCAAATCTGCGCTCGCCGAAAAAAGTGGTTGGTTCCGCTTTTCTTTGTGGTAAAGATTGCCTTACTTAGATGAAGATGGCCAATGGGTCCTCTGGAGAGCTGTCAGTTTGTATCGACGAGCGCTTCGGAGTGATTGCTCGTCAGCTTCGGCTATCCCTGACCATCCAAGATTTTTTGTCCCGCAGCCGACGGATCGTACCTTCGCTCCGCGAAAAAAAGTGTGTGCCATCAACGATTCAGACGAACTTGTTTTTTATTTTCATCAGTGTAAAAATCACTTACTTAAATTTTTTGTTGCTTGATTTTTTTCCTTGAAAGAAAAAAGTGGTGCAGTATCATTTGCACTTATTTATAATTCTGGTTGTTCTATGTCTTTTCCCTCTCTGATGTAATAAACACTAAGATGTTCTTACTTAGTACAATCTATGTACAACAGAACTAAAGATACAACAAATGAAAAAAGTGTTGAACTAAAATGTCTGTTCTAAATTAACACGAACAAAGAATGATCGACCGTTGGACGATTCACGCTGATGATCGACTAGTATCAAATCAATACCGAGGTTAAAAAAAGATTAACAACAAACAAGAGATTAACACATTCTTCATAGGGAAAAATTTTAAATTTACAAACAAACAAATACAATTCCATACAACTCCATTTTACCTTCAATATGAGGTGAACAAAAATTACAGACTGCACATTGCACAAACTGGGTTGAAACGTGAGAAATTATGTATCTGCACTTAAAAATTGGATGTACGAAATTGGCAGCAACGTTAAAAAAGGTTGAGTTTACAGAATTTACTGAATGGTATCTAAGAGAAATCAAATGTAAATACAAATATCTGCACACAAAATATATAGAAAAAAGAAGAGAAACTTCGATAAAACTAATTGAAAGTTTAAAAGATCTTTTTGTGAAAATAGTCTAATGAAACTGGAATTGAAACTTTCTCATCTTTTTTTTCACATCCGAGTCGATGGTTGAAAAAATTTCATTTGAGGTGTCTGACTCTTTCTTGTTAACCGGTCTTTTGGGAGGTAAAAAAAATTTTTCTCGGGAGTACTGTCTAGTGTTAGTTAGACAGAAATTGATTGTATCGTTCCCAAAGAGGTTTTGCTGTTAAAGGGTCAATTAAATACAGAGTTGCCCTTGGTTGCTATTTTGTCTACGGTATTAAGAAATCTGATGATGAAAAATTTAAAAAAAACATGCTGCAGGTGACTAAACTGAGGTGCTAACATCCAAAACTATGTTCAATGGGCCCAAGAACTTTTTTTGAAAACTCGTTCACAAATCTGCGCTCGCCGAAAATTTTGGTTGGTCTCGCTTTTCTTTGTGATCAAGATGGCCTTACTTAGATGATGATGGACAATGGGTCATCTGGAGAGCTGTCAGTTTTTATCGACGATCGCTTCTGAATGATCGCTCGTCAATTTCGGATATTCCTGACCATCCAAGATTTTTCATTCAGTAGCCGACGGATCGTACCTACGCTCCACGAAAAAAAAGTATCTTAAACTGTGTGCCATCAACGATTCAGATGGATTTGTTTTTCATTTTCATCAAAGTAAAAATAACTTGATTAGAACATTTGTTGCTTGAATTTTTTTTCCTTGAAAGAAAAAAGTGGTGCAGTATCAATTGTACTCATTTATAATTCTAGTTGTTCTATGTCTTTTCTCTCTCTGTTAAAAAAACACTAAGATGTTCTTACTTAGTACAATCTATGTATATCTGAACTAAAGTTACAACAAACGAAAAAACAGTTGAGCTAAAATGTCTGTTCTAAATTAACACGAACGAAGAATGATCGACCGTTGGACGATTCAAGCTGATGATTGACCACTACCAAATCAATACCGAGGTTAAAATTAGAGGTTAACAAAAAAAATCAAAACATTCTTCTTAGGGAAAAGTTTTAAGTTTACAAACAAACAATTACAAATTCCATATAACTCCATTTTACCTTTAACGTAGAGAGGACAAAAAATACAGACTGCACAATGAACGAACTGGGATGAAATTCAGGAAATTATGTATCTGAACTTATGAAGAATGATCGACTGTTGGACAATTCATGCTTATGATCGACTAGTATCAAATCAATACCGAGGTTAAAAAAGAGATTAACAAAAAAATTATCACATTCTTCATAGGGAATACTTTTAAATGTACAAACAAACAAATACAATTCCATACACCCCCATTTTACCTTCAACGTAAGGTGAACAAAAATTACAGACTGCACAAGGAACAAACTGGGTTGAAAAGTGAGAAATCATGTATCTGCACTTAATAATTGGATGTACAAAATTGGCAGCAAAGTTTACAGAATTTACTGAATGGTATCTAAGAGAAATCAATACTAAATACAAATATCTGCACACAAAATATAGAAAATAGAAGAGAAACTTCGGTAAAACTAATTGAAAGTTTAAAAGATTTTTTTTGTAAAAATAGTCTAATGAAACTGGAAGTGCAACTTTTTCATCTTTTTTTCACATCCGGTGTCTGACTCTTTCTTGTTAACCGGTCTTTTGGAGGGTATAAAAAAAAAAATTCTCGGGAGTACTGTCTAGTGTTAGTTAGACAGAAATTGATTGTATCGTTCCCAATGGGGTTGTGCTGTTAGAGCGTTAATTAAAACTTTTCTTTGCTAACAGAGTTGCTCATGGTTGCTAGTTTCTCGACGGTATTGAAGAAATTGATGGAGAAAATAGGAAAATACATCCAAAACTATTATCCAAAACTATGTTTGTTGGGCCTAAGAGTTTTTTTGACACCTCCTTCACAAATCTGCACTCGCCAAAGAAATTGGTGGGTTCCGCATTTATTCTTGGTCAAGACGGCCTTGCTTAGATGAAGATGGCCAATGGGTCCTCTGGTGAGCTGTCAGTTTGTATCGACGAGCGCTTCTGAGTGATCGCTCGTCAATTTCGACTATTCCTGAACATCCAAGTTTTTTCATGTAGCAGCCGACGGATCGAACCTACGCTCCTCGAAAAAAAATATATTAAACTGTGTGCCATCAACGACTCAGACGAACTTGTTTTTCAATTTCATCAGTGTAAAAATCACTTATTTCAAATTTTTGTTCCTTGATTTTTTCCCTCAAAGAAAAAAGTGGTGCAGTATCATTTGCACTCATTTATAATTCTGGTTGTTCTATGTCTTTTCCCTCTCTGATGTAATAAACACTAAGATGTTCTTACTTAGTACAATCTTTGTACTTTAACTAAAGATACAACAAACGAAAAAACAGTTGAGCTAAAATGTCTGGTCTAAATTAACACGAACGAAGAATGATCGACCGTTGGACAATTCATGCTGATGATTGACTGCTACTAAATCAAAACCGAGGTTAAAAATAGATATTAACAAAAAAATCAACACATTCTTTGTAAGGAAATGTTTTAAATTTACAAACAAACAAATACAAATTCCATATATCTCCATTTTACCTTCAACGTAGAGTGGATAAAAATTACAGACTGCAAAAGGAACAAACTGGGGTGAAATTGAGGAAATTATGTATCTGTACTTGAAAATTGGATGTACAAAAAACGCAGCAACGTAAAACAAAAGTTGAGTTTACAGAACTTACTGGATGGTATCTGAAATAAATCAATTTTGAATACAAATATCCGCACACAAAATATAGAATTTAGAAGAGAAACTTCGATAAAACTAAATGAAAGTTTAAAAGAATTTTTGTGGAAATCGTTTAATGAAACTGGAAATGCAACTTTCTCATCTTTTTTTCACATCCGAGTCGATGTTTGACAAAATTTTATTTGAGGTGTCTGACTCTTTCTCTTTAACCGGTCTTTTGGGAGGTATAAAGAAAATAATTTTCTCGGGAGTACTGTATAGTGTTAGTTCGAGAGAAGTTGATTGTATCGTTCCCAACGGGGTTGTGCTGTTAAAGGGTCAATTAAATATTTTCTTTGCTAACAGAGTTGCTCATGGCTGCTAGTTTGTCGACGGTATTGAGAAACTTGATGGAGAAAATACAAATAACACGCTGCAGATGAGTAAGCTGTAGTGCTAACATCTAAAACTATGTTCGTTGGGCCTAAGAATTTTTTTGACCCCTCCTTCTCAAATCTGCGCTCGCCAAAGAAATTGGTGGGTTCCGCATTTCTTCTTGGTCAAGACGGCCTTGCTTAGATGAAGATGGCCAATGGGTCCTCTGGAGAGCTGTCAGTTTGTATCGACGAGCGCTTTTGAGTGATCGCTCGTCAATTTCGACTATTCCTGACCATCCAAGTTTTTTCATGTAGCAGCCGACGGATCGTACCTACGCTCCGCGAAAAAAATATCTTAAACTGTGTGCCATCAACGACTCAGATGAACTTTTTTTTTCATTTTCATCAGTGTAAAAATCACTTATTTCATATTTTTTTCCTTGATTTTTTTCCTTCAAAGAAAAAAGTGGTGCAGTATCATTTGCACTCATTTATAATTCTGGTTGTTCTATGCCTTTTCCCTCTCTGAAGTAATAAACACTAAGATGTTCTTAATTGTACATTCTTTTTTCTTTAATTAAAGATACAATAAACGAAAAAACAGTTGAGCTAAAATGTCTGGTCTAAATTAACACGAATGAAGAATGATCGACCGTTAGACGATTCATGCTGATGATCGACTAGTATCAAATCAAAACCGAGGTTAAAAAAAAGATTAACAAAAAAAAATCAACACATTCTTCATAGGGAATAGTTTTAAATTTTCAAACAAACAAATACAATTCCATACACCTCCATTATACCTTCAACGTAAGGTGAACAAAAAATATAGACTGCACAATGAACAAACTGGGTTGAAAAGTGAGAAATCATGTATCTGCACTTAATAATTGGATGTACGAAAATGGCAGCAACGTTTAAAAATGTTGAGTTTACAGAATTTACTGAATGATATCTAAGAGAAATCAAATCTAAATACAAATATCTGCACAAAAAAATATAGAAAACAGGAGAGAAACTTCGCTAAAATTAATTGAAAGCTTAAAAAAGTTTTTTGTGAAAATAGTCTAATGAAACTGGAATTGCAACTTTCTCATCTTTTTTTCACATCCAAGTCGATGGTTGAAAAAATTTCGTTGAGGTGTCTGACTTTTTCTCGTTAACCGGTCTTTTGGGAGGTATAAAAAAATTAATTTTCTCGGGAGTACTGTCTAGTGTTAGTTGGACAGAAAATGATTGTATCGTTCCCAATGGGGTTGTGCTGTTAGAGCGTTAATTAAATATTTTCTTTGCTAACAGAGTTGCTCATGGTTGCTAGTTTGTCAACGGTTTTAAGAAATCCATGATGGAAAAAAAACAAAAAACACGCTGCAGGTGAGTAAGCTTTAGTGATAACATCCAAAACTAAAAATTTTTTTGAGACCTCCTTCACAAATCTGAGCTCGCCGAAAAAATTGTAGTGCTAACATCTAAAACTATGTTCGTTGGGCCTAAGAGTTTTTTTGACCCCTCCTTCACAAATCTGCGCTCGCCAAACAAATTGGTGGGTTCCGCATTTCTTCTTGGTCAAGACGGCCTTGCTTAGATAAAGATGGCCAATGGGTCCTCTGGAGAGCTGTCAGTTTTTATCGACGAGCGCTTCTGAATGATCGCTCGTCAATTTCGGCTATTCCTGACCATCCAAGATTTTTCATCCAGTAGCCGACGGATCGTACCTACGCTCCAAGAAAAGAAAAGTATCTTAAACTGTGTGCCATCAACGATTCAGACGAACTTGTTTTTCATTTTCATCAATGTAAAAATCACTTAGTTAGAACATTTGTTGCTTGAGTTTTTTTTCCTTCAAAGAAAAAAGTGGTGCAGTATCATTTAAACTCATTTATATTTCTGGTTGTTCTATGTCTTTTCCGTCTCTGAAGTAATAAACACTAAGATGTTCTTAATTGTACATTCTTTGTACTTTAACTAAAGATACAACAAACGAAAAAACGGTTGAGCTAAAATGTCTGTTCTAAATTAACACGAACAAAGAATGATCGACCATTGGACGATGATTCATGCTGATGACTGACTAGTACCAAATCAATACCGAGGTTAAAAATAGAGATTAACAAAAAAAATCAACACATTCTTCATAGGGAAACGTTTTAAGTTTACAGACAACAATTACAAAATCCATATAACTTCATTTCACCTTCAACGTAGAGAGAACAAAAATTACAGACTGCACAATGAACAAACTGGGGTGAAAATTAGGAAATTATGTATATGCACCTAAAAATTGGATGTACAAAAAATGCAGCAACGTAAAAAAGGTTGAATTTACAGAACTTACTGGATGGTATCTGAATTAAATCAAATCTAAATACAATTATCCGCACACAAAAAATAGAAGTTAGAAAAAAAAATTCAATAAAACTAATTGAAAGTTTAAAAGAGTTTTTTTCGAATTAGTCTAATGAAACTGGAAATGCAACTTTCTCATCTTTTTTCACATCCGAGTCGATGGTTGAAAATTTTCATTTGAGGTGTCTGACTCTTTCTCGTTACCCGGTCTTTTGAGAGGTATAAAAAAAATTCTCGGGAGTACTGTCAAGTGTTAGTTGGACAGGAATTGATTGTATCGTTCCCAACGGGGTTGCGCTGTTAAAGGGTCAATTAAATACTTTCTTTGCTAACAGAGTTGCTCTTGGTTGCTAGTTTGTCAACGTAATTAAGAAATCTGATGTTGAAAAATACAAAAAACACGCTGCAGGTGATTAAACTGAGGTGCTAACATCCAAAACTATGTTCAATGGGCCCAAAAACTTTTTTTGAGAACTCGTTCACAAATCTGCGCTCGCCAAAAAAATTGGCTTTTTCCGCTTTTTTTTGTGGTCAAGATGGCCTCACTTAGATGAAGATGGTTAATGGGTCCTCTGGAGAGCTGTCAGTTTGTATCGACGAGCGCTTCTGAGTGATTGCTCGTCAGTTTCGGCTATCCCTGACCATCGAAGATTTTTGTCTCGCAGCCGACGGATTGTACCTTCGCTCCGCGAAAAAAACTATCTCAAACTGTGTGCCATCAAAGATTCAGACAAACTTGTTTTTCATTTTCATCAGTGTAAAAATCACTTATTTAAAAACTTTTTTGCTAGAATTTTTTTCCTTGAAAGAAAAAAGTGGTGCAATATCATTTCTATGTCTTTTCTCTATCTGATGTAATAAACATTAAGATGTTCTTACTTAGTACAATCTATGTACAACTGAACTAAAGATACAACAAATGAAAAAAGTGTTGAACTAAAATGTTTATTGTAAATTACACGAACAAAGAATGATCGACCGTTGGACGATTCATGCTGATGATCGACTAATGTCAAATCAAAACCGAGGTTAAAAAAAAGATTAACAAAAAAATCATCACATTCTTCATAGGGAATAGTTTTAAATTTTCAAACAAACAAATACAATTCCATACCACCATTATACCTTCAACGTAAGGTGAACAAAAAATATAGACTGCACAATGAACAAACTGGGTTGAAAAGTGAGAAATCATGTATCTGCACCTAATAATTGGATGTACGAAAATGGCAGCAACGTTTAAAAAGGTTGAGTTTACAGAATTTACTGAATGTTATCTAAGAGAAATCAAATCTAAATACAAATATCTGCACAAAAAATATAGAAAATAGGAGAGAAACTTCGATAAACTAATTGAATGCCTAAAAGAGTTTTTTGTGAAAATAGTCTAATGAAACTGGAATTGCAACTTTCTCATCTTTTTTTCACATCCAGGTCGATGGTTGAAAAAGTTTCGTTCAGGTGTCTGACTTTTTCTCGTTAACCGGTCTTTTGGGAGGTATAAAAAAACTAATTTTCTCGGGAGTACTGTCTAGTGTTAGTTAGAAAGAAATTGATTGTATCGTTCCCAACGGGGTTGTGCTGTTAAAGGGTCAAATAAAAATTTTCTTTGCTAACAGAGTTGCTCTTGGTTGCTAGTATGTCAACGGTGTTGAGAGACCTGATGGAGAAAATACAAATAACACGCTGCAGATGAGTAAACTGTAGTGCTAACATCTAAAACTATGTTCGTTGGGCCTAAAAGTTTTTTTGACCCCTCCTTCACAAATCTGCGGTCGCCAAAGAAATTGGTGGGTTCTGCATTTCTTCTTGGTCAAGACGGCCTTGCTTAGATGAAGATGGCCAATGGGTCTTCTCGAGAGCTGTCAGTTTGTATCGACGAGCGCTTCTGAGTGATCGCTCGTCTATTTCGACTATTCCTGACCATAAAAGTTTTTTCAAGTAGCAGCCGACGGATCGTACCTACGCTCCGCGAAAAAAAAATATCTTGAACTTTGTGCCATCAACGACTCAGACGAACTTGTTTTTCTTTTTCATCAGTGTAAAATTCACTTATTTCAAATTTTTTTTCCTTCAAAGAAAAAACGGTTTAGTATCATTTGCACTCATTTCTAATTCTGGTTGTTCTATATCTTTTCCCTCTCTGAAGTAATAAACACTAAAATGTCTGGTCTAAATTAACACGAACGAAGAATGATCGACCGTTGGACAATTCATGCTGATGATTGACTGCTACTAAATCAAAACCGAGGTTAAAAATAGATATTAACAAAAAAATCAACACATTCTTTGTAAGGAAAAGTTTTAAATTTACAAACAAACAAATACAAATTCCATATACCTCCATTTTACCTTCAAAGTAGAGTGGATAAAAATTACAGACTGCACAATGAAGTAACTGGGGTGAAAATTAGGAAGTTATGTATATGCACTTGAAATATGGATGTACAAAAGTTGCAGCAACGTAAAAAAGGTTGAGTTTACAGAACTTACTGGATGGTATCTGAATTGAATCAAATCTAAATACAAATATCCGCACACAAAAAATAGAAGTTAGAAAAAAAATTTCGATAAATCTAATTGAAAGTTTAAAAGAGTTTTTTTCTCAAAATAGTCTAGTGAAACTGGAATTGCAACCATCTCATCTTTTTTCACACACGAGTTGATGGTTGAGAAAGTTTTATTTGAGGTGTCTGACTCTTTCTCGTTAACCGGTCTTTTGGGAGGTATAAAGAAAATGACTTTCTCGGATGTACTGTCTAGAGTTAGTTGGACAGAAGTTGATTGTATCGTTCCCAACGGGGTTGTGCTGTTAGAGGGTCAATTAAAATTTTCGTTGCTAACAGAGTTGCTCATGGTTGCTAGTTTGTCAACGGTTTTAAGAAATCCATGGTGGAAAAAAAAACAAAAAACACGCTGCAGGTGAGTAAGCTTTAGTGATAACATCCAAAACTAAGAATTTTTTTGAGACCTCCTTCACAAATCTGAGCTCGCCGAAAAAATTGGTGGGTTCCGCGTTTCTTCGTGGTCAAGATGGCCGTGCTTAGATAAAGATGGCCAATGGGTCCTCTGGAGAGCTGTCAGTTTTTATCGACGATCGCTTCTGAATGATCGCTCGTCAATTTCGGATATTCCTGACCATCCAAGATTTTTCATTCAGTAGCCGACGGATCGTACCTACGCTCCACGAAAAAAAAAGTATCTTAAACTGTGTGCCATCAACGATTCAGATGGATTTGTTTTTCATTTTCATCAAAGTAAAAATAACTTGATTAGAACATTTGTTGCTTGAATTTTTTTTCCTTCAAAGAAAAAAGTGCTGCATTTTCATTTGCACTCATTAATAATTCTGGTTGTTCTATGTCTTTTCCCTCTCTGATGTAATAAACACTAAGATGTTCCTACTTAGTACAATCTTTGTACTTTAACTAAAGATAAAACAAATGAAAAAAATGTTGAACTAAAATGTCTGTTCTGAATTAACACGAACAAAGAATGATCAACCGTTGGACGATTAATGCTAATGATTGACTTGTATCAAATCAAAACCGAGGTTAAAAATAGATGTTAACAAAAAAAATCAACACATTCTTTGTAAAGAAAAGTCTTAAATTTACAAACAAACAAATACAAATTCCATATACCTCCATTTTACCTTCAACGTAGAGTGGACAAAAATTACAGACTGCACAATGAACAAACTGGGGTGAATTTGAGGAAATTATGTATCTGCAATTGAAAGTTTGATGTACAAAAAACGCAGCAACTTAAAACAAAGGTTGAGTTTACAGAACTTACTGGATGGTATCTGAAAAATAAATCAAATCTAAATACAAATATCTGCATACAAAATATAGAATTTAGAAGAGAAACTTCGATAAAACTAAATGAAAGCTTAAAAGAATTTTTTGTGGAAATCGTTCAATGAAACTGGAAATGCAACTTTCTCATCTTTTTTTCACATCCGAGCCGATGTTTGACAAAATTTTATTTGAGGTGTCTGACTCTTTCTCGTTAACCGGTCTTTTGGGAGGTATAAAGAAAATAATTTTCTCGGGAGTTTTGTGTAATGTTAGTTGGACAGATTTTGATTGTATCGTTCCCAAAGGGGTTGTGCTGTTAGAGGGTCAATTAAAAAGGTTTTTGCTAAGAGTTGCTCTTGGTTGCTAGTTTGTCAACAGTATTAAAAAATTTGATGGTGAAAAATACAAAAAACACGCTGCAGGTGAGTAAGCTGGAGTGCTTACATCAAAAACTATGTTCATTGGGCCTAAGAGTTTTTTTTTGAGACCTCCTTCACAAATCTGCGCTCGCCGAAAAAAATGATGGTTCCGCGTTTCTTCTTGGTCAGGATGGCCTTGCTTAGATTTAGATGGCCAATGGGTCCTCTGGAGAGCTGTCAGTTTGTATCGACGAGCGCTTCTGAGTGATCGCTCTTCAATTTCGGCTATTCCTGACCATCCAAAATTTTTCATCCAGCAGCCGACGGATCATAACTACATTCCGCGAAAAAATTTATATCTCAAATTGTGTGCCATCAACGATTCAGACGAAATGGTTTATCAATTTCATTGGTGTAAAAATCACTGATTTAAATATTTTTTTGCTTTAATTTCTTGCTTTCAAAGAAATAAGTGGTACAGTATCATTTGCACTCATTTATAATTCTGTCTTTGCTATGTCTTTTCCCTCTCTGATGTAAGGACCACTAAGATGTTCTAACTTAGTACAATCTTTGTACTTTAACTAATTATACAACAAACGAAAAAACAGTAGAGCTAAAATGTCTGTTCTAATTTAACACGAACAAAGAATGATCGACTGTTGGACGATTCATGCTGATGATTGACTAGTATCAAATCAAAACCGAGGTTAAAAATAGAGATTAACAAAAAAATCAACACATTCTTCACAGGGAAAAATTTAAATATACAAACAAACAAATACAAATTTCATATACCTCCATTATACCTTCAACGTAGAATGAACAAAAATTACAGACTGCACAATGAACAAACTGGGGTAAATTTAGAAAATAATGTATATGCACTTGAAAATGGGATGAACAAAAAAGGCAGCAACGTAAAAAAGGAGTGAGTTTACAGAACTTACTGAATTTTTTTGATGCTAAACCAGATATAAATACAATTATCTGCACACAAAATATAGAAATTAGAAGAGAAACATCGATAAAAGTAATTGAAAATTTTAAAAAAATTTTTTGTCAAAATAGTCTAATGAAAGTGGAATTGAACCTTCTAATATTTTTTTCACACCCGAGTCGATGGTTGACAAATTTTTATTTCAGGTGTCTGACTCTTTCTCTTTAACCGGTCTTTTGGGAGGTATAAAGAAAATATTTTTCTCGGGAGTACTTTCTAGTGTTAGTTGGACAGAAGTTGATTGTATCATTCCCAACGGGGTTGTGCGGTTAGAGGGTCAATTAAAAACTTTCTTGCCTAACAGAGCTCCTCTTGGTTGTTAGTTTGTCAACGCTATTAGGAAATCTGATGGTAACAATTATAAAAAACACGTTGCAGGTGAGTAAGCTGTAGTGCTAACATTCAAAACTATGTTCATTAGGCCTAAGAATTTTGAGACCTCGTTCACAAATCTTCCCTCGCCGAAACAATTGGTGGGTTCCTCATTTCTTCGTGGTCAAGATGGCCTTGCTTAGATGAAGATGGCCGATGGGTCCTCTGGACAGCTGTCAGTTTGTATCGACGAGCGCTTCTGAGTGATCGCTCGTCAATTTCGGCTATTCCTGACCATCCAAGATTTTCCATCCAGCAGCCGACGGATCATACCTCTATTCCGCGAAAAAATATATATCTCAAATTGTGTGCCATCACCGATTCAGACGAAATGGTTTTTCATTTTCATCGGTGTAAAAATCACTGATTTAAATGTTTTGTTGCTTGAATTACTTGCTTTCAAAGAAATAAATGGTACAGTATCATTTGCACTCATTTATAATTCTGGTTGTTCTATGACTTTTCCCTCTCTGATGTAAAAAACACTAAGATGTTTTTACTTAGTACAATCTTTGTACTTTAACTAAAGATACAACCAATGAAAAAAATGTTGAACTAAAATGTCTGTTCTGAATTAACACGAACAAAGAATGATCGACTGTTGGACGATTAAACCTGATGATTGACTTGTATCAAATCAAAACCGAGGTTAAAAATAGATATTAACAAAAAAATTAACACATTCTTTGAAAGGAAAAGTTTTAAATTTACAAACAAGCAAATACAAATTCCATATATATCCATATTACCTTCAACGTAGAGTGGATAAAAATTACAGACTGCACAATGAACAAACTGGGGTGAAATTGAGGAAATTATGTATCTGCACTTGAAAATTGGATGTACAAAAAACGCAGCAACGTAAAACAAAGGTTGAGTTTACAGAACTTACTGGATGGTATCTGAAATAAATCAAATCTAAATACAAATATCCGCACACAAAATGTAGAACTTAGAAGAGAAACTTCGATAAAACTAAATGAAAGTTCAAAAAATTTTTTTGTGGAAATCGTTTAATGAAACTGGAAATGCAACTTTCTCATCTTTTTTCACATCCGAGTCGATGTTTGACAAAATTTTATTTGAGGTGTCTGACTCTTTCTCTTTAACCGGTCTTTTGGGAGGTATAAAGAAAATATTTTTCTCGGGAGTACTGTCTAGTGTTAGTTGGACAGAAGTTGATTGTATCGTTCCCAACGGGGTTGTGCGGTTAGAGGGTCAATCAAAAATTTTCTTACCTAACAGAGCTCCTCTTGGTTGTTAGTTTGTCAACGCTATTAGGAAATCTGATGGTAACAATTATAAAAAACACGTTGCAGGTGAGTAAGCTGTAGTGCTAACATTCAAAACTATGTTCGTTAGGCCTAAGAATTTTGAGACCTCGTTCACAAATCTTCCCTCGCCGAAAAAATTGGTGGGTTCCTCATTTCTTCGTGGTCAAGATGGGCTTGCTTAGATGAAGATGGCCGATGGGTCCTCTGGACAGCTGTCAGTTTGTATCGACGAGCGCTTCTGAGTGATCGCTCGTCAATTTCGGCTATTCCTGACCATCCAAGATTTTCCATCCAGCAGCCGACGGATCATACTTCTATTCCGCGAAAAAATATATATCTCAAATTGTGTGCCCTCAACAATTCAGACGAAATGGTTTTTCATTTTCATCGGTGTAAAAATCACTGATTTAAATGTTTTGTTGCTTGAATTTCTTGCTTTCAAAGAAATAAGTGGTACAGTATCATTTGCACTCATTTATAATTCTGGTTGTTCTATGACTTTTCCCTCTCTTGTGTAATAAACACTAAGATGTTTTTACTTAGTACAATCTTTGTACTTTAACTAAAGATACAACAAATGAAAAAAATGTTGAACTAAAATGTCTGTTCTGAATTAACACGAACAAAGAATGATCGACCGTTGGACGATTAATGCTGATGATTGACTTGTATCAAATCAAAACGGAGGTTAAAAATAGATATTAACAAAAAAATTGACGCATTCTTTGAAAGGAAAAGTTTTAAATTTACAAACAAGCAAATACAAATTCCATATAACTCCATTTTACCTTTAACGTAGAGAGGACAAAAAATACAGACTGCACAATGAACGAACTGGGATGAAATTCAGGAAATTATGTATCTGAACTTGTGAAGAATGATCGACCGTTGGACAATTCATGCTGATGATCGACTAGTATCAAATCAATACCGAGGTTAAAAAAAGAGATTAACAAAAAAATTATCACATTCTTCATAGGGAATACTTTTAAATGTACAAACAAACAAATACAATTCCATACACCCCCATTTTACCTTCAACGTAAGGTGAACAAAAATTACAGACTGCACAAGGAACAAACTGGGTTGAAAAGTGAGAAATCATGTATCTGCACTTAATAATTGGATGTACAAAATTGGCAGCAACGTTTAAAAATGTTGAGTTTACAGAATTTACTGAATGGTATCTAAAAGAAATCAATACTAAATACAAATATCTGCACACAAAATATAGAAAATAGAAGAGAAACTTCGGTAAAACCAATTGAAAGTTTAAAAGATTTTTTTTGTAAAAATAGTCTAATGAAACTGGAAATGCAACTTTTTCATCTTTTTTTCACATCCGGTGTCTGACTCTTTCTTGTTAACCGGTCTTTTGGAGGGTATAAAAAAAACTAATTTTCTCGGGAGTACTGTCTAGTGTTAGTTAGTGAAATTGATTGTATCGTTCTTAATGGGGTTGTGCTGTTAGAGCGTTAATTAAAACTTTTCTTTGCTAACAGAGTTGCTCATGGTTGCTAGTTTCTCGACGGTAATGAAAAAATTGATGGAGAAAATAAGAAAATACATCCAAAACTATTATCCAAAACTATTATCCAAAACTATGTTTGTTTGGCCTAAGAGTTTTTTTGACACCTCCTTCACAAATCTGCACTCGCCAAAGAAATTGGTGGGTTCCGTTTTTATTCTTGGTCAAGACGGCCTTGCTTAGATGAAGATGGCCAATGGGTCCTCTGGTGAGCTGTCAGTTTGTATCGACGAGCGCTTCTGAGTGATCGCTCGTCAATTTCGACTATTCCTGAACATCCAAGTTTTTTCATGTAGCAGCCGACGGATCGAACCTACGCTCCTCGAAAAAAAATATATTAAACTCTGTGCCATCAACGACTCAGACGAACTTGTTTTTCAATTTCATCAGTGTACAAATCACTTATTTCAAATTTTTGTTCCTTGATTTTTTTCCCTCAAAGAAAAAAGTGGTGCAGTATCATTTGCACTCATTTATAATTCTGGTTGTTCTATGTCTTTTCCCTCTCTGATGTAATAAACACTAAGATGTTCTTACTTAGTACAATCTTTGTACTTTAACTAAAGATACAACAAACGAAAAAACAGTTGAGGTAAAATGTCTGGTCTAAATTAACAGGAACGAAGAATGATCGACCGTTGGACAATTCATGCTGATGATTGACTGCTACTAAATCAAAACCGAGGTTAAAAATAGATATTAACAAAAAATTCAACACATTCTTTGTAAGGAAAAGTTTTAAATTTACAAACAAACAAATACAAATTCCATTTATCTCCATTTTACCTTCAACGTAGAGTGGATAAAAATTACAGACTGCAAAAGGAACAAACTGGGGTGAAATTGAGGAAATTATGTATCTGTACTTGGAAATTGGATGTACAAAAAACGCAGCAACGTAAAACAAAAGTTGAGTTTACAGAACTTACTGGATGGTATCTGAAATAAATCAAATTTAAATACAAATATCCGCACACATAATATAGAATTTAGAAGAGAAACTTCGATAAAACTAAATGAAAGTTTAAAAGAATTTTTTGTGGAAATTGTTTAATGAAACTGGAAAGGCAACTTTCTCATCTTTTTTTCACATCCGAGTCGATGTTTGACAAAATTTTATTTGAGGTGTCTGACTCTTTCTCTTTAACCGGTCTTTTGGGAGGTATAAAGAAAATAATTTTCTCGGGAGTACTGTATAGTGTTAGTTCGAGAGAAGTTGATTGTATCGTTCCCAACGGGGTTGTGCTGTTAAAGGGTCAATTAAACATTTTCTTTGCTAACAGAGTTGCTCATGGTTGCTAGTTTGTCGACGGTATTGAGAAACTTGATGGAGAAAATACAAATAACACGCTGCAAATGAGTAAACTGTAGTGCTAACATCTAAAACTATGTTCGTTGGGCCTAAGAGTTTTTTGACCCCTCCTTCCCAAATCTGCGCTCGCCAAAGAAATTGGTGGGTTCCGCATTTCTTCTTGGTCAAGACGGCCTTGCTTAGATGAAGATGGCCAATGGGTCCTCTGGAGAGCTGTCAGTTTGTATCGACGAGCGCTTCTGAGTGATCGCTCGTCAATTTCGACTATTCCTGACCATCCAAGTTTTTTCATGTAGCAGCCGACGGATCGTACCTACGCTCCGCGAAAAAAATATCTTAAACTGTGTGCCATCAACGACTCAGATGAACTTTTTTTTTCATTTTCATGAGTGTAAAAATCACTTATTTCATATTTTTTTTCCTTGATTTTTTTCCTTCAAAGAAAAAAGTGGTGCAGTATCATCTGCACTCATTTATAATTCTGGTTGTTCTATGCCTTTTCCCTCTCTGAAGTAATAAACACTAAGATGTTCTTAATTGTACATTCTTTTTTCTTTAACTAAAGATACAATAAACGAAAAAACAGTTGAGCTAAAATGTCTGGTCTAAATTAACACGAACGAAGAATGATCGACCGTTAGACGATTCATGCTGATGATCGACTAGTATCAAATCAAAACCGAGGTTAAAAAAAGAGATTAACAAAAAAAATCAACACATTCTTCATAGGGAATAGTTTTAAATTTTCAAACAAACAAATACAATTCCATACACCTCCATTATACCTTCAACGTAAGGTGAACAAAAAATATAGACTGCACAATGAACAAACTGGGTTGAAAAGTGAGAAATCATGTATCTGCACTTAATAATTGGATGTACGAAAATGGCAGCAACGTTTAAAAATGTTGAGTTTACAGAATTTACTCAATGATATCTAAGAGAAATCAAATCTAAATACAAATATCTGCACAAAAAAATATAGAAAACAGGAGAGAAACTTCGCTAAAATTAATTGAAAGCTTAAAAAATTTTTTGTGAAAATAGTCTAATGAAACTGGAATTGCAACTTTCTCATCTTTTTTTCACATCCAAGTCGATGGTTGAAAAAATTTCGTTGAGGTGTCTGACTTTTTCTCGTTAACCGGTCTTTTGGGAGGTATAAAAAAATTAATTTTCTCGGGAGTACTGTCTAGTGTTAGTTGGACAGAAATTGATTGTATCGTTCCCAATGGGGTTGTGCTGTTAGAGCGTTAATTAAATATTTTCTTTGCTAACAGAGTTGCTCATGGTTGCTAGTTTGTCGACTGTATTGAGAAACTTAATGGAGAAAATACAAATAACACGCTGCAGATGAGTAAACTGTAGTGCTAACATCTAAAACTATGTTCGTTGGGCCTAAGAGTTTTTTTGACCCCTCCTTCACAAATCTGCGCTCGCCAAACAAATTGGTGGGTTCCGCATTTCTTCTTGGTCAAGACGGCCTTGCTTAGATAAAGATGGCCAATGGGTCCTCTGGAGAGCTGTCAATTTTTATCGACGAGCGCTTCTGAATGATCGCTCGTCAATTTCGGCTATTCCTGACCATCCAAGATTTTTCATCCAGTAGCCGACGGATCGTACCTACGCTCCAAGAAAAGAAAAGTATCTTAAACTGTGTGCCATCAACGATTCAGACGAACTTGTTTTTCATTTTCATCAATGTAAAAATCACTTAGTTAGAACATTTGTTGCTTGAGTTTTTTTTCTTCAAAGAAAAAAGTGGCGCAGTATCATTTAAACTCATTTATAATTCTGGTTGTTCTATGTCTTTTCCGTCTCTGAAGTAATAAACACTAAGATGTTCTTAATTGTACATTCTTTGTACTTTAACTAAAGATACAACAAACGAAAAAACGGTTGAGCTAAAATGTCTGTTCTAAATTAACACGAACAAAGAATGATCGACCATTGGACGATGATTCATGCTGATGATTGACTAGTACCAAATCAATACCGAGGTTAAAAATAGAGATTAACAAAAAAAATCAACACATTCTTCATAGGGAAACGTTTTAAGTTTACAGACAACAATTACAAAATCCATATAACTTCATTTCACCTTCGACGTAGAGAGAACAAAAATTACAGACTGCACAATGAACAAACTGGGGTGAAAATTAGGAAATTATGTATATGCACCTAAAAATGGATGTACAAAAATTGCAGCAACGTAAAAAAGGTTGAATTTACAGAACTTACTGGATGGTATCTGAATTAAATCAAATCTAAATACAATTATCCGCACACAAAAAATAGAAGTTAGAAAAAAATTTTCAATAAAACTAATTGAAAGTTTAAAAGAGTTTTTTTCGAATTAGTCTAATGAAACTGGAAATGCAACTTTCTCATCTTTTTTCACATCCGAGTCGATGGTTGAAAATTTTCATTTGAGGTGTCTGACTCTTTCTCGTTATCCGGTCTTTTGAGAGGTATAAAAAAAAATTCTCGGGAGTACTGTCAAGTGTTAGTTGGACAGGAATTGATTGTATCGTTCCCAACGGGGTTGCGCTGTTAAAGGGTCAATTAAATACTTTCTTTGCTAACAGAGTTGCTCTTGGTTGCTAGTTTGTCAACGTAATTAAGAAATCTGATGTTGAAAAATACAAAAAACACGCTGCAGGTGATTAAACTGAGGTGCTAACATCCAAAACTATGTTCAATGGGCCCAAAAACTTTTTTTGAGAACTCGTTCACAAATCTGCGCTCGCCAAAAAAATTGGCTTCTTCCGCTTTTTTTTGTGGTCAAGATAGCCTCACTTAGATGAAGATGGCCAATGGGTCCTCTGGAGAGCTGTCAGTTTGTATCGACGAGCGCTTCTGAGTGATTGCTCGTCAGTTTCGGCTATCCCTGATCATCGAAGATTTTTGTCTCGCAGCCGACGGATTGTACCTTCGCTCCGCGAAAAAAACTATCTCAAACTGTGTGCCATCAAAGATTCAGACAAACTTGTTTTTCATTTTCATCAGTGTAAAAATCACTTATTTAAAAACTTTTTTGCTAGAATTTTTTTCCTTGAAAGAAAAAGGTGGTGCAATATCATTTGCACTCATTTATAATTCTGGTTGTTCTATGTCTTTTCTCTATCTGATGTAATAAACATTAAGATGTTCTTACTTAGTACAATCTATGTACAACTGAACTAAAGATACAACAAATGAAAAAAGTGTTGAACTAAAATGTTTATTGTAAATTACACGAACAAAGAATGATCGACCGTTGGACGATTCATGCTGATGATCGACTAATATCAAATCAAAACCGAGGTTAAAAAAAAGATTAACAAAAAAATCATCACATTCTTCATTGGGAATAGTTTTAAATTTTCAAACAAACAAATACAATTCCATACACCACCATTATACCTTCAACGTAAGGTGAACAAAAAATATAGACTGCACAATGAACAAACTGGGTTGAAAAGTGAGAAATCATGTATCTGCACTTAATAATTGGATGAACGAAAATGGCAGCAACGTTTAAAAAGGTTGAGTTTACAGAATTTACTGAATGTTATCTAAAAGAAATCAAATCTAAATACAAATATCTGCACAAAAAATATAGAAAATAGGAGAGAAACTTTGATAAAACTAATTGAATGCCTAAAAGAGTTTTTTGTGAAAATAGTCTATTGAAACTGGAATTGCAACTTTCTCATCTTTTTTTCACATCCAAGTCGATGGTTGAAAAAATTTCGTTGAGGTGTCTGACTTTTTCTCGTTAACCGGTCTTTTGGGAGGTACAAAAAAATTAATTTTCTCGGGAGTACTGTCTAGTGTTAGTTTGAAAGAAATTGATTGTATCGTTCCCAACGGGGTTGTGCTGTTAGAGCGTTAATTAAATATTTTCTTTGCTAACAGAGTTGCTCATGGTTGCTAGTTTGTCAACGGTTTTAAGAAATCCATGATGGAAAAAAAACAAAAAACACGCTGCAGGTGAGTAAGCTTTAGTGATAACATCCAAAACTAAAAATTTTTTTGAGACCTCCTTCACAAATCTGAGCTCGCCGAAAAAATTGGTCACAAATCTGCGCTCGCCAAACACGTTGGACGATTAATGCTGATGATTGACTTGTATCAAATCAAAACCGAGGTTAAAATGGATATTAACAAAAAAAATCAAACACATTCTTTGTAAGGAAAAGTTTTAAATTTACAAACAAACAAATACAAATTCCATATACCTCCATTTTACCTTCAAAGTAGAGTGGATAAAAATTACAGACTGCACAATGAACAAACTGGGGTGAAAATTAGGAAGTTATGTATATGCACTTGAAATATGGATGTACAAAAATCGCAGCAACGTAAAAAAGGTTGAGTTTACAGAACTTAATGGATGGTATCTGAATCAAATCAAATCTAAATACAAATATCCGCACACAAAAAATAGAAGTTAGAAAAAAAATTTCGATAAATCTAATTGAAAATTTAAAAGAGTTTTTTTCTCAAAATAGTCTAGTGAAACTGGAATTGCAACCATCTCATCTTTTTTCACAAACGAGTTGATGGTTGACAAAGTTTTATTTGAGGTGTCTGACTCTTTCTCGTTAACCGGTCTTTTGGGAGGTATAAAGAAAATGACTTTCTCGGATGTACTGTCTAGAGTTAGTTGGACAGAAGTTGATTGTATCGTTCCCAACGGGGTTGTGCTGTTTGAGGGTCAATTAAAATTTTCTTTGCTAACAGAGCTGCTCATGGTTGCTAGTTTGTCAACGGTTTTAAGAAATCCATGATGGAAAAAAAAACAAAAAACACGCTGCAGGTGAGTAAGCTTTAGTGATAACATCCAAAACTAAAAATTTTTTTGAGACCTCCTTCACAAATCTGAGCTCGCCGAAAAAATTGGTGGGTTCCGCGTTTCTTCGTGGTCAAGATGGCCGTGCTTAGATAAAGATGGCCAATTGGTCCTCTGGAGAGCTGTCAGTTTTTATCGACGATCGCTTCTGAATGATCGCTCGTCAATTTCGGATATTCCTGACCATCCAAGATTTTTCATTCAGTGGCCGACGGATCGTACCTACGCTCCACGAAAAAAAAAAATCTTAAACTGTGTGCCATCAACGATTCAGATGGACTTGTTTTTCATTTTCATCAAAGTAAAAATAACTTGATTAGAACATTTGTTGCTTGAATTTTTTTTCCTTCAAAGAAAAAAGTGCTGCATTTTCATTTGCACTCATTAATAATTCTGGTTGTTCTATGTCTTTTCCCTCTCTGATGTAATAAACACTAAGATGTTCCTACTTAGTACAATCTTTGTACTTTAACTAAAGATAAATCAAATGAAAAAAATGTTGAACTAAAATGTCTGTTCTGAATTAACACGAACAAAGAATGATCGACCGTTGGACGATTAATGCTGATGATTGACTTGTATCAAATCAAAACCGAGGTTAAAAATAGATGTTAACAAAAAAAATCAACACATTTTTTGTAAAGAAAAGTATTAAATTTACAAACAAACAAATACAAATTCCATATACCTCTATTTTACCTTCAACGTAGAGTGGACACAAATTACAGACTGCACAATGAACAAACTGGGGTGAATTTGAGGAAATTATGTATCTGCACTTGAAAGTTTGATGTACAAAAAACGCAGCAACTTAAAACAAAGGTTGAGTTTACAGAACTTACTGGATGGTATCTGAAAAATAAATCAAATCTAAATACAAATATCCGCATACAAAATATAGAATTTAGAAGAGAAACTTCGATAAAACTAAATGAAAGCTTAAAAGAATTTTTTGTGGAAATCGTTCAATGAAACTGGAAATGCAACTTTCTCATCTTTTTTTCACATCCGAGTCGATGTTTGACAAAATTTTATTTGAGGTGTCTGACTCTTTCTCGTTAACCGGTCTTTTGGGAGGTATAAAAAAAATAATTTTCTCGGGAGTTTTGTGTAATGTTAGTTGGACAGATTTTGATTGTATCGTTCCCAAAGGGGTTGTGCTGTTAGAGGGTCAATTAAAAAGGTTTTTGCTAAGAGTTGCTCTTGGTTGCTAGTTTGTCAACGGTATTAAAAAATTTGATGGTGAAAAATACAAAAAACACGCTGCAGGTGAGTAAGCTGGAGTGCTTACATCAAAAACTATGTTCGTTGGGCCTAAAAGTTTTTTTTGAGACCTCCTTCACAAATCTGCGCTCGCCGAAAAAAATGATGGTTCCGCGTTTCTTCTTGGTCAGGATGGCATTGCTTAGATGAAGATGGCCAATGGGTCCTCTGGAGAGCCCAGCAAAAAATCTAAGCAGGATGGCATTGCTTAGATGAAGATGGCCAATGGGTCCTCTGGAGAGCTGTCAGTTTGTATCGACGAACGCTTCTGAGTGATCGCTCTTCAATTTCGGCTATTCCTGACCATCCAAAATTTTTCATCCAGCAGCCGACGGATCATAACTACATTCCGCGAAAAAATTTATATCTCAAATTGTGTGCCATCAACGATTCAGACGAAATGGTTTATCAATTTAATTGGTGTAAAAATCACTGATGTTGCTTTAATTTCTTGCTTTCAAAGAAATAAGTGGTACAGTATCATTTGCACTCATTTATAATTCTGTCTTTGCTATGTCTTTTCCCTCTCTGATGTAAGGACCACTAAGATGTTCTAACTTAGTACAATCTTTGTACTTTAACTAATGATACAACAAACGAAAAAACAGTAGAGCTAAAATGTCTGTTCTAAATTAACACGAACAAAGAATGATCGACCGTTGGACGATTCATGCTGATGATTGACTAGTATCAAATCAAAACCGAGGTTAAAAATAGAGATTAACAAAAAAATCAACACATTCTTCACAGGGAAAAATTTAAATTTTTAAACAAACAAATACAAATTTCATATACCTCTATTTTACCTTCAACGTAGAATGAACAAAAATTACAGACTGCACAAGGAACAAACTGGGGTAAATTTAGAAAATAATGTATATGCACTTGAAAATTGGATGAACAAAAAAGGCAGCAACGTAAAAAAGGAGTGAGTTTACAGAATTTACTGAATTTTTTTTTTGCTAAACCAAATATAAATACAATTATCTGCACACAAAATATAGAAATTAGAAGAGAAAGTTCGATAAAAGTAATTGAAAATTTTAAAGAATTTTTTGTCAAAATAGTCTAATGAAACTGGAATTGCAACCTTCTAATATTTTTTTCACACCCGAGTCGATGGTTGACAAATTTTTATTTCAGGTGTCTGACTCTTTCTCTTTAACCGGTCTTTTGGGAGGTATAAAGAAAATATTTTTCTCGGGAGTACTTTCTAGTGTTAGTTGGACAGAAGTTGATTGTATCGTTCCCAACGGGGTTGTGTGGTTAGAGGGTCAATTAAAAACTTTCTTACCTAACAGAGCTCCTCTTGGTTGTTAGTTTGTCAACGCTATTAGGAAATCTGATGGTAACAATTATAAAAAACACGTTGCAGGTGAGTAAGTTGTAGTGCTAACATTCAAAACTATGTTCGTTAGGCCTAAGAATTTTGAGACCTCGTTCATAAATCTTCCCTCGCCGAAAAAATTGGTGGGTTTCTCATTTCTTCGTTGTCAAGATGGCCTTGCTTAGATGAAGATGGCCGATGGGTCCTCTGGACAGCTGTCAGTTTGTATCGACGAGCGCTTCTGAGTGATCGCTCGTCAATTTCGGCTATTCCTGACCATCCAAGATTTTCCATCCAGCAGCCGATGGATCATACCTCTATTCCGCGAAAAAATATATATCTCAAATTGTGTGCCATCACCGATTCAGACGAAATGGTTTTTCATTTTCATCGGTGTAAAAATCACTGATTTAAATGTTTTGTTGCTTGAATTACTTGCTTTCAAAGAAATAAATGGTACAGTATCATTTGCACGCATTTATAATTCTGGTTGTTCTATGACTTTTCCCTCTCTGATGTAATAAACACTAAGATGTTTTTACTTAGTACAATCTTTGTACTTTAACTAAAGATACAGCAAATGAAAAAAATGTTGAACTAAAATGTCTGTTCTGAATTAACACGAACAAAGAATGATCGACCGTTGGACGATTAATGCTGATGATTGACTTGTATCAAATCAAAACCGAGGTTAAAAATAGATATTAACAAAAAAATCAACACATTCTTTGTAAGGAAAAGTTTTAAATTTACAAACAACCAAATACAAATTCCATATATATATCCATATTACCTTCAACGTAGAGTGGATAAAAATTACAGACTGCACAATGAACAAACTGGGGTGAAATTGAGGAAATTATGTATCTGCACTTGAAAATTGGATGTACAAAAAACGCAGCAACGTAAGACAAAGGTTGAGTTTACAGAACTTACTGGATGGTATCTGAAATAAATCAAATCTAAATACAAATATCCGCAGACAAAATGTAGAACTTAGAAGAGAAACTTCGATAAAACTAAATGAAAGTTCAAAAAAAATTTTTGTGGAAATCGTTTAATGAAACTGGAAATGCAACTTTCTCATCTTTTTTCACATCCGAGTCGATGTTTGACAAAATTTTATTTGAGGTGTCTGACTCTTTCTCTTTAACCGGTCTTTTGGGAGGTATAAAGAAAATATTTTTCTCGGGAGTACTGTCTAGTGTTAGTTGGACAGAAGTTGATTGTATCGTTCCCAACGGGGTTGTGCGGTTAGAGGGTCAATCAAAAATTTTCTTACCTAACAGAGCTTCTCTTGGTTGTTAGTTTGTCAACGCTATTAGGAAATCTGATGGTAACAATTATAAAAAACACGCTGCAGGTGAGTAGGCTGTAGTGCTAACATTCAAAACTATGTTCGTTAGGCCTAAGAATTTTGAGACCTCGTTCACAAATCTTCCCTCGCCGAAAAAATTGGTGGGTTCCTCATTTCTTCGTGGTCAAGATGGGCTTGTTTAGATGGAGATGGCCGATGGGTCCTCTGGACAGCTGTCAGTTTGTATCGACGAGCGCTTCTGAGTGATCGCTCGTCAATTTCGGCTATTCCTGACCATCCAAGATTTTCCATCCAGCAGCCGACGGATCATACTTCTATTCCGCGAAAAAATATATATCTCAAATTGTGTGCCATCAACGATTCAGACGAAATGGTTTTTCATTTTCATCGGTGTAAAAATCACTGATTTAAATGTTTTGTTGCTTGAATTTCTTGCTTTCAAAGAAATAAGTGGTACAGTATCATTTGCACTCATTTATAATTCTGGTTGTTCTATGACTTTTCCGTCTCTTGTGTAATAAACACTAAGATGTTTTTACTTTTTACAATCTTTGTACTTTAACTAAAGATACAACAAATGAAAAAAATATTGAACTAAAATGTCTGTTCTGAATTAACACGAACAAAGAATGATCGACCGTTGGACGATTAATGCTGATGATTGACTTGTATCAAATCAAAACCGAGGTTAAAAATAGATATTAACAAAAAAATTAACGCATTCTTTGAAAGAAAAAGTTTTAAATTTACAAACAAGCAAATACAAATACCATATATCTCCATATTACCTTCAACGTAGAGTGGATAAAAATTACAGACTGCACAATGAACAAACTGGGGCGAAAATGAGGAAATTATGTATCTGCACTTCAAAATTGGATGTACAAAAAACGCAGCAACGTAAAACAAAGGTTGAGTTTACAGAACTTACTGCATGGTATCTGAAATAAATCAAATCTAAAAACAAATATCCGCACACAAAATATAGAATTTACAAGAGAAACTTCGATAAAACTAAATGTAAGCTCAAAAGAATTTTTTGTGGAAATCGTTTAATGAAACTGGAAATGCAACTTTCTCATCTTTTTTTCACATCCGAGTCGATGTTTGACAAAATTTTATTTGAAGTGTCTGACTCTTTCTCTTTAACCGGTCTTTTGGGAGGTATAAAGAAAATGTTTTTCTCGGAAAAACTGTCTAGTGTTATTTGGACAGAAGTTGATTGTATCTTTCCCAACGGGGTTGTGCGGTTAGAGGGTCAATTAAAAATTTTCTTACCTAACAGAGCTCCTCTTGGTTGTTAGTTTGTCAACGCTATTAGGAAATCTGATGGTAACAATTATAAAAAACACGCTGAAGGTGAGTAAGCTGTAGTGCTAACATTCAAAACTATTAGGCCTAAGAATTTTGAGACATCGTTCACAAATCTTCCCTCGCCGAAAACATTGGTGGGTTCCTCATTTCTTCGTGGTCAAGATGGCCTTGCTTAGATGAAGATGGCCGATGGGTCCTCTGGACAGCTGTCAGTTTGTATCGACGAGCGCTTCTGAGTGATCGCTCGTCAACTTTGGCTATTCCTGACCATCCAAGATTTTCCATCCAGCAGCCGACGGATCATACCTCTATTCCGCGAAAAAATATATATCCCAAATTGTGTGCCATCAACGATTCAGACGAAATGGTTTTTCATTTTCATCGGTGTAAAAGTCGCTGATTTAAAGTTTTGTTGCTGGAATTTCTTGCTTTCAAAGAAATAAGTGGTACAGTATCATTTGCACTCATTTATAATTCTGGTTGTTCTATGACTTTTCCCTCTCTGATGTAATAAACACTAAGATGTTTTTACTTAGTACAATCTTTGTACTTTAACTAAAGATACAGCAAATGAAAAAAATGTTGAACTAAAATGTCTGTTCTGAATTAACACGAACAAAGAATGATCGACCGTTGGACGATTAATGCTGATGATTGACTTGTATCAAATCAAAACCGAGGTTAAAAATAGATATTAACAAAAAAATCAACACATTCTTTGTAAGGAAAAGTTTTAAATTTACAAACAACCAAATACAAATTCCATTTATCTCTATTTTACCTTCAACTTAGAGTGGATAAAAATTACAGATTGCAAAAGGAACAAACTGGGGTGAAATTGAGGAAATTATGTATCTGTACTTGAAAACTGGATGTACAAAAAACGCAGCAACGTAAAAAAGTGGTGAGTTTACAGAATTTACTGGATGGTTTTTATGCTAAACCAAATATAAATACAATTATCTGCACACAAAATATAGAAATTAGATGAGAAACTTCGATAAAACTAAATGAAAGTTTAAAAGAATTTTTTGTGGAAATTGTTTAATGAAACTGGAAATGCAACTTTCTCATCTTTTTTTCACATCCGAGTCGATGTTTGACAAAACTTCATATGAGGTGTCTGACTCTTTCTCGTTAACCGGTCTTTTGGGAGGTATAAAGAAAATAATTTTCTCGGGAGTATTGTGTATTGTTAGTTGGAGAGATTTTGATTGTATCGTTCCCAACGGGGTTGTGCTGTTAGAGGGTCAATTAAAAAATTTTTTGCTAAGAGTTGCTCTTGGTTGCTAGTTTGTCAACGGTATTAAAAATTTTTATGGTGAAAAATGATGGTGAGTAAGCTGGAGTGCTTACATCAAAAACTATGTTCGTTGGGCCGAGTAGTTTTTTTTTGAGACCTCCTTCATAAATCTGCGCTCGCCGAAAAAAATGGTGGTTCCGCGTTTCTTCTTGGTCAGGATGGCCTTGCTTAGATGAAGATGGCCAATGGGTCCTCTGGAGAGCTGTCAGTTTGTATCGACGAGCGCTTATGAGTGAGCGCTCATCAATTTCGGCTATTCCTGACCATCCAAGATTTTTCATCCAGCAGCCGACGGATCATACCTACATTCCGCGAAAAAATATATATCTCAAATTGTGTGCCATCAACGATTCAGACGAAATGGTTTTTCATTTTCATCGGTGTAAAAATCACTGATTTAAATGTTTTGTTGCTTGAATTTCTTGCTTTCAAAGAAATAAGTGGTACACTATCATTTGCACTCATTTATAATTCTGGTTGTTCTATGTCTTTTCCCTCTCTGATGTAAAGACCACTAAGATGTTCTTACTTAGTACAATTGTTCTACTTTAATTAAAGATACAACAAACGAAAAAACAGTTGAGCTAAAATGTCTGTTCTAAATTAGCACGAACAAAGATTGATCGACCGTTGGACGATTCATCCTGTTGATTGACTAGTATCAAATCAAATCCGAGGTTAAAATTAGACATTAACAAAAAACCAACACATTCTTCACAGGGAAAAATTTAAATTTACAAACAAACAAATACAAATTCCATATACCTCCATTTTACCTTCAACGTAGAATAAACAAAAATTACAGACTGCACAAGGAACAAACTGGGGTAAATTGAGGAAATTATGTATCTGCACTTCAAAATTGGATGTACAAAAAACGCAGCAACGTAAAACAAAGGTTGAGTTTACAGAACTTACTGCATGGTATCTGAAATAAATCAAATCTAAAAACAAATATCCGCACACAAAATATAGAATTTACAAGAGAAACTTCGATAAAACTAAATGTAAGCTTAAAAGAATTTTTTGTGGAAATCGTTTAATGAAACTGGAAATGCAACTTTCTCATCTTTTTTTCACATCCGAGTCGATGTTTGACAAAATTTTATTTGAGGTGTCTGACTCTTTCTCTTTAACCGGTCTTTTGGGAGGTATAGAGAAAATATTTTTCTCGGGAGTACTGTCTAGTGTTAGTTGGACAGAAGTTGACTGTATCGATCCCAAAGGGGTTGTGCGGTTAGAGGGTCAATTAAAAATTTTCTTACCTAACAGAGCTCCTCTTGGTTGTTAGTTTGTCAATTTTGAGACCTCGTTCACAAATCTTCCCTCGCCGAAAAAATTGGTGGGTTCCTCATTTCTTCGTGGTCAAGATGGCCTTGCTTAGAGGAAGATGGCCGATGGGTCCTCTGGACAGCTGTCAGTTTGTATCGACGAGCGCTTCTGAGTGATCGCTCTTCAATTTCGGCTATTCCTGACCATCCAAGATTTTCCATCCAGCAGCCGACGGATCATACCTCTAATCCGCGAAAAAATATATATCTCAAATTGTGTGCCATCAATGATTCAGACGAAATGGTTTTTCATTTTCATCGGTGTAAAAATCACTGATTTAAATGTTTTGTTGCGTGAGTTTCTTGCTTTTAAAGAAATAAGTGGTACACTATCATTTGCACTCATTTATAATTCTGATTGTTCTATGTCTTTTCCCTCTCTGATGTAAAGACCACTAAGATGTTCTTACTTAATACAATCTTTGTACTTTAACTAAAGATACAACAAACGAAAAAACAGTTGAACTAAAATGTCTGTTCTGAATTAACACGAACAAAGAATGATCGACCGTTGGACGATTAATGCTGATGATTGACTTGTATCAAATCAAAACCGAGGTTAAAAATAGATATTAACAAAAAAATCAACACATTCTTTGTAAGGAAATGTTTTAAATTTACAAACAAACAAATACAAATCACATATATCTCCATTTTACCTTCAACGTAGAAAGGATAAAAATAACAGACTGCACAATGAACAAACTGGGGTGAAATTGAGGAAATTATGTATTTGCACTTGAAAATTGGATGTACAAAAAACGCAGCAACGTAAAACAAAGGTTGAGTTTACAGAACTTACTGGATGGTATCTGAAATAAATCAAATCTAAATACAAATATCCCCACACAAAATGTAGAATTTAGAAGAGAAACTTCGATAAAACTAAATGAAAGTTCAAAAGAATTTTTTGTGGAAATCGTTTAGTGAAACTGGAAATGCAACTTTCTCATCTTTTTTTCACATCCGAGTCGATGTTTGACAAAATTTTTTTTGAGGTGTCTGACTCTTTCTCGTTAACCGGTCTTTTGGGAGGTATAAAGAAAATAATTTTCTCGGGAGTACTGTCTAGTGTTAGTTGGACAGAAATTGATTGTATCGTTCCCAACGGGGTTGTGCGGTTAGAGGGTCAATTAAAAATTTTCTTTACCTAACAGAGCTCCTCTTGGTTGTTAGTTTGTCAACGCTATTAGGAAATCTGATGGTAACAATTATAAAAAACACGCTGCAGGTGAGTAGGCTGTAGTGCTAACATTCAAAACAATGTTCGTTAGGCCTAAGAATTTTGAGACCTCGTTCACAAATCTTCCCTCGCCGAAAAAATTGGTGGGTTCCTCATTTCTTCGTGGTCAAGATGGGCTTGCTTAGATGAAGATGGCCGATGGGTCCTCTGGACAGCTGTCAGTTTGTATCGACGAGCGCTTCTGAGTGATCGCTCGTCAATTTCAGCAATTCCTGACCATCCAAGATTTTCCATCCAGCAGCCGACGGATTACACTTCTATTCCGCAAAAAATATATATATCTCAAATTGTGTTCCATCAACAATTCAGACGAAATGGTTTTTCATTTTCATCGGTGTAAATATCACTGATTTAAATGTTTTGTTGCTTGAATTTCTTGCTTTCAAAGAAATAAGTGGTACAGTATTATTTGCACTCATTTATAATTCTGGTTGTTCTATGACTTTTCCCTCTCTTGTGTAATAAACACTAAGATGTTTTTACTTAGTACAACCTTTGTACTTTAACTAAAGTTACAACAAATGAAAAAAATGTTGAACTAAAATGTCTGTTCTGAATTAACACGAACAAAGAATGATCGACCGTTGGACGATTAATGCTGATGATTGACTTGTATCAAATCAAAACCGAGGTTAAAATGGATATTAACAAAAAAAATCAACACATTCTTTGTAAGGAAAAGTTTTAAATTTACAAACAAACAAATACAAATTCAATATATCTCCATATTACCTTCAACGTAGAGTGGATAAAAATTGCAGACTGCCCAATGAACAAACTGGGGTGAAATTGAGGAAATTATGTATCTGCACTTGAAAATTGGATGTACAAAAAACGCAGCAACGTAAAACAAAGGTTGAGTTTACAGAACTTACTGGATGGTATCTGAAAAAAATCAAATCTAATTACAAATATTCGCACACAAAATATAGAATTTTGAAGAGAAACTTCGATAAAACTAAATGAAAGCTTAAAACAATTTTTTGTGGAAATCGTTTAATGAAACTGGAAATGCAACTTTCTCATCTTTTTTTCACATCCGAGTCGATGTTTGACAAAATTTTATTTGAGGTGTCTGATTCGTTCTCTTTAACCGGTCTTTTGGGAGGTATAAAAAAAATATTTTTCTCGGGAGTACTGTCTAGTGTTATTTGGACAGAAGTTGATTGTATCGTTCCCAACGGGGTTGTGCGGTTAGAGGGTCAATTAAAAATTTTCTTACCTAACAGAGCTCCTCTTGGTTGTTAGTTTGTCAACGCTATTAGGAAATCTGATGGTAACAATTATAAAAAACACGCTGCAGGTGAGTAAGCTGTAGTGCTAACATTCAAAACTATGTTCGTTAGGCCTAAAAATTTTGAGACCTCGTTCACAAATCTTCCCTCGCCGAAAAAATTGGTGGGTTCCTCATTTCTTCGTGGTCAAGATGGCCTTGCTTAGATGAAGATGGCCGATGGGTCCTCTGGACAGCTGTCAGTTTGTATCGACGAGCGCTTCTGAGTGATCGCTCGTCAATTTCGGCTATTCCTGACTATCCAAGATTTTCCATCCAGCAGCCGACGGATCATACCTCTATTCCGCGAAAAAATATATATCCCAAATTGTGTGCCATCAACGATTCAGACGAAATGGTTTTTCATTTTCATCGGTGTAAAAGTCACTGATTTAAATGTTTTGTTGCTTGAATTTCTTGCTTTCAAAGAAATAAGTGGTACAGTATCATTTGCACTCATTTATAATTTTGGTTGTTTTATGACTTTTCCAACTCTGATGTAATAAACACTAAGATGTTTTTACTTAGTACAATCTTTGTACTTTAACTAAAGATACAACAAATGAAAAAAATGTTGAACTAAAATGTCTGTTCTGAATTAAAGATGATCGACCGTTGGACGATTAATGCTGATGATTGACTTGTATCAAATCAAAACCGAGGTTAAAAATAGATATTAACAAAAAAATCAACACATTCTTTGTAAGGAAAAGTTTTAAAATTACAAACAAACAAATACAAATTCCATATATCTCCATTTTACCTTCAACGTAGAGTGGATAAAATTTACAGACTGCAAAATGAACAAACTGGGGTGAAATTGAGGAAATTATGTATCTGTACTTGAAAATTGGATGTACAAAAAAAGCAGCAACGTAAAACGAAAGTTGAGTTTACAGAACTTACTGGATGGTATCTGAAATAAATCAAATCTAAATACAGATATCCGCACACAAAAAATAGAATTTAGAAGGGAAACTTCGATAAAACTAAATGAAAGTTTAAAAGAATTTTTTGTGGAAATCGTTTAATGAAACTGGAAATGCAACTTTCTCATCTTTTTTTCACATCCGAGTCGATGTTTGACAAAAAATTTTTTGAGGTGTCTGACTCTTTCTCGTTAACCGGTCTTTTGGGAGGTATAAAAAAAATAATTTTCTCGGGAGTTTTGTGTAATGTTAGTTGGACAGATTTTGATTGTATCGTTCCCAACGGGGTTGTGCTGTTAGAGGGTCAGTTAAAAAGTTTTTTGCTAAGAGTTGCTCTTGGTTGCTAGTTTGTCAACGGTATTAAAAAATTTGATGGTGAAAAATGATGGTGAGTAAGCTGGAGTGCTTACATCAAAAACTATGTTCGTTGGGCCGAGTAGTTTTTTTTGAGACCTGCTTCACAAATCTGCGCTCGCCGAAAAAAGTGGTGGTTCCGCGTTTCTTCTTGGTCAGGATGGCCTTGCTTAGATGAAGATGGCCAATGGGTCCTCTGGAGAGCTGTCAGTTTGTATCGACGAGCGCTTCTGAGTGAGCGCTCGTCAATTTCGGCTATTCCTGACCATCCAAGATTTTCCATCCAGCAGCCGTGTAAAAGTCACTGATTTAAATGTTTTGTTGCTTGAACTTCTTGCTTTCAAAGAAATAAGTGGTACACTATCGTTTGCACTCATTTATAATTCTGGTTGTTCTATGTCTTTTCCCTCTCTGATGTAAAGACCACTAAGATGTTCTTACTTAGTACAATTTTTGCACTTTAACTAAAGATACAACAAACAAAAAAACAGTTGAGCTAAAATGTCTGTTCTAAATTAGCACGAACAAAGCTTGATCGACCGTTGGACGATTCATCCTGATGATTGACTAGTATTAAATCAAATCCGAGGTTAAAAACAGAGATTAACAATAAAATCAACACATTCTTCACAGGGAAAAATTTAAATTTACAAACAAACAAATATAAATTCCATATACCTCCATTTTACCTTCAACGTAGAATAAACAAAAATTACAGACTGCACAAGGAACAAACTGGGGTAAATTTAGGAAATAATTTATCTGCACTTGAAAATTGGATGTAAAAAAATGGCAACAACGTAAAAAAGGGGTGAGTTTACAGAATTTACTGGATGGTTTTTATGCTAAGCCAAATATAAATACAAATATCCGCACACAAAATATAGAATTTAGAAGAGAAACTTCGATAAAACTAAATGAAAGTTTAAAAGAATTTTTTGTGGAAATTGTTCAATGAAACTGGAAATGCAATTTTCTCAATCTTTTTTTCACATCCGAGTCGATATTGACAAAATTTTATTTGAGGTGTCTGACTCTTTCTCGTTAACCGGTCTTTTGGGAGGTATAAAGAAAATAATTTTCTCGGGAGTATTGTGTAATGTTAGTTGGACAAATTTTGATTGTATCGTTCCCAAAGGGGTTGTGCTGTTAGAGGGTCAATTAAAAAGGTTTTTGCTAAGAGTTGCTCTTGGTTGCTATTTTGTCAACGGTATTAAAAAATTTGATGGTGAAAAATGATGGTGAGTTAGCTGGAGTGCTTACATCAAAAACTATGTTCGTTGGGCCGAGTAGTTTTTTTTGAGACCTCCTTCACAAATCTGCGCTCGCCGAAAACAATGGTGGTTCCGCGTTTCTTCTTGGGCAGGATGGCCGTGCTAAGATGAAGATGGCCAATGAGTCCTCTGGAGAGCTGTCAGTTTGTATCGACAAGCGCTTCTGAGTGAGCGCTCGTCAATTTCGGCTATTCCTGACCATCCAAGATTTTTCATCCAGCAGCCGACGGATCACACCTACATTCCGCGAAAAAATATATATCTCAAATTGTGTGCCATCAACGATTCAGACGAAATGGTTTTTCATTTTCATCGGTGTAAAAATCACTGATTTAAATGTTTTGTTGCTTGAATTTCTTGCTTTCAAAAAAAAGGGGTACACTATCATTTGCACTCATTTATAATTTTGGTTGTTCTATGTCTTTTCCCTCTCTGATGTAAAGACCACTAAGATGTTCTTACTTAGTACAATCTTTGTACTTTAACTAAAGATACAACAAACGAAAAAACAGTTGAGCTAAAATGTCTGTTCTAAATTAGCACGAACAAAGATTGATCGACCGTTGGACGATTCATCCTGATGATTGACTAGTATCAAATCAAAACCGAGGTTAAAAATAGATATTAACAAAAAAATCAACACATTCTTCACAGGCAAAAGTTTAAAATTACAAACAAACAAATACAAATTCCATATACCTCCATTTTACCTTCAACGTAGAGTGGATAAAAATTACAGACTGCACAAGGAACAAACTGGGGTAAATTTAGGAAATAATGTATCTGCACTTGAAAATTGGATGTACAAAAATGGCAGCAACGTAAAAAAGTGGTGAGTTTACAGAATTTACTGGATGGTTTTTATGCTAAACCAAATATAAATACAATTATCTGCACACAAAATATAGAAATTAGATGAGAAACTTCGATAAAACTAATTGAAAGTTTTAAAGAGTTTTTTGGGAGGTTTAAAGAAAATAATTTTCTCGGGAGTACTGTCTAGTGTTAGTTGGATAGAAGTTGATTGTATCGTTCCCAACGGGGTTGTGCGGTTAGAGGCTCAATTAAAAATTTTCTTACCTAACAGAGCTCCTCTTGGTTGCTAGTTTGTCAACGCTATTAGGAAATCTGATGGTAAAAAATATAAAAAACACGCTGCAGGTGAGTAAGCTGTAGTGCTAACATTCAAAACTATGTTCGTTAGGTCTAAACGTTTTTTGAGACCCCGTTCACAAATCTTCCCTCGCCGAAAAAATTGGTGAGTTCCTCATTTCTTCGTGGTCAAGATGGCCTTGCTTAGATGAAGATGGCCGATGGGTCCTCTGGACAGCTGTCAGTTTGTATCGTGTCAGCATTTGATCCTCTATTGTCAATCGTTTCTGGCTTGGAAAACAATTGGACGACCTCCGGTCCGCTAGAAGGGACTGAGTCATTCTGAGTAATTTTGTCTGCAACTGCAAAACATAAATCGAGGTTAAGATTTAGGTTCGATGTACTTTCGCGGTTGTTGCAAATATGGGCTTGAATCCTCGAGACGTCGTCAAAGTAGTCTCATCTCAAAAATCAAGATTAATTGATGAGGAAGAGCTGAAATGTAACGAGGTGATCGGGAATGACGATTGTTTTAGCTGGCATCTGAAAATTGCTAGATATTGTGACTGTTTTACTTGAGTATGAAGTCATCCGTTCGGATGTGGTTCTTGAAATCTGTTTTGGCGGCGACCGTTTTTTGGTGGAAACTTTTTCCAGCTAAATTTTTGCTTTTAAAACCTAGTTCTGATTTCAAAAACTGTACCATTCTCGAGCGTAACCGTGTGTTTAGCTGAGTCGACGATGGTTTTCTTGAAATATTAACATAGGAATCCCCATTTCTCCTTAGGAACTCCTTTCTGATGGCAATAGTTGTTTTAAAATGTAATAATTGAACTGGAAGTTCCCTGTTAACTATATTGGCGAAAGGGATTTTAGTAAAGCAATCGATACAAACAAATGCATATTTCTTTGTTCCCCAAAAAGCGTCCAAAGGTCCGGCGATGTATAATTTCAAATCCGGAAGTTTAGCCGTGTGTTATTGTCCCAACAAAACTTTGAGGATTGTTAAGCACTGATTGCGAGACTTGAAATGGTGGTAGTTTCTCAACAATAGGGAGCCACCAAATTTTTTCCTTCAAGAAATACCCCCTCCCCCAGACTGGCCGGGATGCATCTCATGAAGCATTGAACTGAAACTCCCCGAACACTTGCCGGTACAACTAGCTTATTGTCCTTGAAAAGTAGAGCGACCTAGACGTGGAGGTACTTCTTGAAGATTTTAATATATGATCCGTGCATTTCCATTGGACGACCGCTTTTGATTGTCAAAGTTAAGTCTCAAATGATTTCGTCGCCTTTGGTCATAATTCGAAATGGTTTTCTTCAACAAATGTTTTCAGGAATTAAAAGTAATACTGGTAATGATAATCTAGCCTGTAAAATTTATTAAGGAGGAATACTCCTTAGATAAAAAAAATATCTTTGAACTTAAGAGCGATGTTTTTTTCCTTTGGGACAATTACTATGGGTTCGAAAATTTTTGCATTTTTCCAATCCGTTTGTTTTTTCACAGACTAAAGTGTATATTCAACATTATGAAATGAAGGATAAATTTATCTCTAAATGATGTGTTTTTTGAAACTGAACTGATTTATCAAGGGGTAACAAAATTTGCAAAAAACAATTTTCTGTCTGATCTGGCGTAAGGATTATTTCAAATTTTGAGTCACTGAGCACTGCAAGTAAAAATAGTAGCAACAGTTCTGACGGGTCATTGCGATTTACTTTTCACCTCGAACGACGGTCCAGGTACAAAATTTTGGTTTACAGAATTATTGTAATTATTGTTTCTTGAAATATTCCGAATTTCGTCTTTTGAGACTACGACAAATTCGACGTCGTAATGGAAAAAAGTAGAACTGGTAGATCTTTTCCCGAATAAAGTGTAGATAAAAACTTAGTGAGACCCATGATTTGACCTAGTCTTTGAAAATTTTTATAATTATAGGTAGCGACTTTTAAGCCAAAGGTTCAAACTTTTATAAGTCAGTTTTTTTCTGTGACTCGAGGAAAGAGCAGAAAGTGACGCTTTATGATCTGTGATATTCTCAAACTAATTCAAACGTTTTTTTCCAAAGTGTTTTGAGGCTCATACTACGCCTTATTGTTCCCTTTTATTGGTGGAGTAATTCAGACCACTGTTATGCACACTCCCCTTAAAATTGAGAACCAACAATTCCAAGGTGAGAGTGCATAACAATTGATTTTGCGTCAGGACTTGAAAGCAGCATTGAACTGACTAGCTTTTAGGTATTGCAAGGGCCTCAGAATATTTTGGAAGTTACCTTTATGACTCAGAAATTGAAAATATTACTTATCCTAAAGCGTCACCTTCAACGTTTTTAGCGAATCACGTCAAAAAAAATGATGCCCTGTCATTTAACCCGTTGGCCTAATGTTTTTTATTATATAAATTCAATTTTTTTTCTAAAGCAAAGAAAAATTTTGAAAATTTGAAAAACTTCCAATCCGTTGTGTGAGGCGTCCTTCTTAAATATATTTTTCGATATTGAAAGGGCTATTCGCCGTGATTTTAACAAATTCAACTTATAGCTTTTTAAATGGAAGTATGTAATCAATATCCCAATGGTACACCAATTTTTTCTATTAAAAAAGGTCGGAGTGGGGAATTAAGACTTGAAAGCTTCGGAGTAATTATGTCGTATTGGCTTATGAAATCGAAAAAGGAGCGAAGTTCTGAACTGATTCTTGCTCGCTTAGTTTTTTTTTATTGCGTCTGCTTTTCAATCCAACCGTCGTAAAGCGGCTTCAAGAAATTGCAAGTCATTTTTTTCATTAAAAAATGTACATTTTGCCCACTTATTTTGCATTTTGTTTCGTCTAAAACTCGAGTCTTTGATTAACAATAGCTTTATGTTCTTCAAATTTACCTTTGAGGCATTTATCATGTCAGCTATACATCAATATGTAAAAGGTGTCGCATAAAATGAGCCCATGACTCTTTGAAAGTCTTTTGGCATATCGCCAAGTCTAACAACTCCAGTTGAGAATCTGTACGTGCCCGTTTTGTCTCCGCTCAAAATGCTAAGCTCATACTGTTGTTTACTTCTTGTGTCACAAAATCTGACTTGAAAGTGGTCATTTTTAAGATCTAGGTTGCTGAACAAAACATGTTCGACGGGTTTTCCGACTATTGTTTTGCTACAATTTCTAGCAGTTCGTGAGCGATTGGTATCTGGTGTTTTGTGTTTAAAATTCTGATTGTGTTTTAATTTCGAGCCTAATTCCAAACCAATGGAACCGTTTTTCCTTATTGGGATATCATTTGGGCTAACAAAACAATCTTTTTCGGATTTTTCAAGTTTCTCTATATAACTTTTTGTCTCTATTCTTTTCAATTCTTCATTTACTTCTAAGTCTAGGTGTAAAGGAAATCTTCTGCTTTTTGCTTGCACTGGACTTAAAATAAAAACGAAATGGGTTATACTTTGATCAAAGGTATCTTAGCAATTCTGTTGAAGAGGAATTTAAGTTTCTTGAAAATTTGATATGATAAAAGGCTTATGTTATGTGACTTACTCTGCCCGGTGGATGGCTGATAGAACAGATCGGTTGAGCAATTTTTTTCTCTCTAGTTTCTCTTTCCAGCTTTGGGATATTGTCCATTCCCAAAGTTATTTTTTCATATCTTCTTGTAATTCAAATTGGTGGAAAATGGCGAACACACCTAATCATTTGGTCCTGATAATGCTGTTCTCAAGATGTTAATTGTGTCGTCTGCGAATCCGCAGCAGAGATTTTTGATCCAAAAATTGCATAATTTTGCTAAAATACTGCGTAATTTTTCAAATTTAGGATCTTAGCTTCAATTCATGCGGCATATTTTGCCTGATAAAACTCACTGCGCTGGCTTAATTTACAGATATGTTCATATTTACAAACAGTGGCAGCATAAACCTATGTTGAATAAGTTCTTGGTCTCTAAACCGTTTGATCATCAATTGTTCTTACGCCTAGGACGGAATAATTGTCATCATTGCTTCGTCCATTGCTATTCTGAACATTTATCGCTCGTTCCATCACGTTTCTTGATTGTCGCTGCCGAAAATCTCCGAAGGGACGTGTGTACACTTTTCATTACGATTATTATCATTTACAAATTTCACAGTGGGCCGTTTTTTTCTTGATTTACAAACATTCTCATGCTCACTTCGGTGCAAAGTTTTTCACTTTTTTTCCGCTTGCAACAGATTTAACTTGAAAATTTGTTGACGATATTTTTTGTTTCTGTTCTACTGTTTAGCTAATTCTACAATGACAAATTGATTTTTGATTTTTAAACGTTTTCATTCAGGAGTATTCGAAGTTACAACATTCATTTAAAACAATATCTGGCCTGCACCATATTTCTTGGAACTACGTGGTTTGAAGTTTCACAAATAATTGGTTCCGAGGTAACTAATTCACAAAAACTATCTGACGCCTTATTTGAGCAAAAAGTATCTAAATATTAGTCCAAATCGAATTGAGGCAATTTTGTTAGTCCAAATAATTGGTTAACATTTGCAAGATTTCTTATACTGCACCTGATATTTGGTGCGTTGAAATCGCTGAAATTTCATTTTAAAATTTGATCATTTTCTTTCGCAAAAATTATTTTTTTCCAGGCACGTTCAAAGGCCTGAAACATTTGAAGATTTGAAGATTTAACCTCTTTCCGCCAATTTTGTTAATTTTGTCGAAAATTGACGAAGTTTGGAGCATTTAATAAGTTACAAGATGCAAACTTTCCGTTTCTTTTGGAACAACTATTTGGTGTCAGAGGCACTCGCGTCTTCATCCCAGGAGCGGATCTAGGGTTATCCCGAGGAGGCGGATTTTCAAGTGTTCGAAAATTTTGTCGGCTGTTTTGAAAGTTTTTAGCCACTTTTTGGAAAGTTTTGACCCAAAAAGTTGCGGTTTTTTGGCGCGCGCTATACTCACAAACTTTTAAATATCGATGCCAGGGGCGCCTTTAGAATATTTTAGAGTCCGTGTGGATATCTCAAAGTGGGGTTACAAAGGGGGGATCATTTGCGCCCGCAGGGGGTCGAATCGCTGAGCGGAAAGGGCGTCTGCTCGCCTCCCTCCCCCGAAATCCGCCCCTGCTTGATCCTATTGCATAATATACTCCTGCTATTGATAGCAGATGATCTTCAAATAAGGCGCTCAATTAGAAAAAGGGGATGTTACTCTCGCTGAAATGCATTGCAAGGCAGTCGACAGACTTTGGGGCTCCTAGGACATTAGTAGGCAGACTCTTATTCTAATATAATCCGTATTGGTCCGCTACACTACACAGACAAATAGAATAGAAATTAACGCATAGTCCAAATATCTCTCCAATCAACATAAAAAAAAAACATTTAAAAAGCTTAAATTCGAACTCGTGTTAATGGGATTTGCATCTCCTCATTTTTAGATGCCTCAAATTTCAGCCATTTTATCAACAGGTTATGAAGATAACAGAGTTTTAGCTAATAAAAGCTATAAATTCTTGAAGCTAGACTATTATTGATAAACAAAAACCTATTTGAATACTAATCAGTTTTCCCCGTATATCTAATTTTATCCATTTGTTCAATTTTATCAGTCGAGTTGAAAACCTTTTTGTTCAAAAATTTCAATCATCAGTTATTTGTAGCTAAATTGTATAAGGACTTGTGATTGCAATGAGTCATCAACAGATATGAAAACACTACTTGTTAAAAAGAACAGGTAAAAAAAATTGCTTTTGTTCATCTCATTTGCTCAGCTCAGGGTTAATGTTGTTTAACACTGCGAACACCCGAGAAACAAATTTTTAACAACATCGTTGCTGTTGAGTTAGGACCGAAGTGTAACTCATAGAGTAATTTCGGATAGGGTACACCGTCTGCTCGTCACGCTATCTTATTTTCGGCCGGATAGATTCGTGCAACTTCTTAGTCTAATACCGATCCTAATCTTACTCTTATACTATCTAGTCTCAGGTTGTTTAACTAGTCTCTGCTAGGCTCAATAGATCTAGGGTATACTGGTTTATTGCGGCTGCTGAAGTGCTCGGGAGAGTCCAACTAATTTCTAAGTTAAATTCAAATCTCTCTGGTGCTGAAATTACAAGTAACTTCAGCACTTACAAATAAGTGGGTTGTTAGTTAGATGGATCATGATTGGTTAATATTAAATACTTTACATTGGTAAAACATTTAATTTATCCAATCATAAAATATAGTTTAGATCAGGTTCCACCCATCCGGGTTTTACAGAGTTTTTTAGAACAGTTCTTCTGTAATTCAAGGGTGGATGATGGACGTTGGTATTTGGCGAACATCATAATTTTCTTTCGTTTCTTCTTGTGACAACGACTGAGTCTCTGCAACAAAGTCAATTCTGATTCCAGAATGGTTGGCTATGTCAGGTTTTTCTGTTCTGCGTGGAGAACTTCTTTTGTGTATGATCTAGTTTGGGAATGGCGTGGAGATTGTGCGTGGAGGGGATGCCTGGTTACTCGGATCTGTACGTATACTTGAACATCGAGGTGGTCATTGGTCTAGTTCAATGAAGTCCTTTTCTGCGAAGTCAAGTCGTACTCTAAATCCTTTGAGTTGTGATTGTGAGCGGCATATCGATTGTAGTTGGTCATTCTCTCTCGAGTGTAGTGAGGTCGTCTTGTCTTTTGATGTTCGTCCTTGGTGTTGTATTCTGATCTATATATTGCATCATGTGATTTTACATTTTATAAAACTTTTATTAGTTTAATATTTTTTAATAATGATTTTAGTTATTTGTTTTCACAAAAGCTTTTTGTTTTAGTTCGGTTATTTTGAAGAGTTACTCACCCTTGAGTAGCTCTTATTAAAAATAAAGGTGTGGTCACAAAGCGTGGATGTAGCGCGGTGGGTTAGGCCGGCTATAGAGCATGCTCAGGACGTCCTTTCCTGGTGGGTTAGGCCAGGAGTGGGAGTATGATTTCATGCGGTGTTTGTGAGGGGTCCTGTTATGTGACAACGTTTTATGTTGGGTTTGTTGTGGTTTTACTTATGTCTTGTTGGTTATGTACTTTTTCCAAAAAGCAAATTGTTTGTGGTATGGGTTTGTCTTTCGACTTTTTTGTGTTTTATTATTTCTTTCTAAGACTTTGTAATAGTCTTCAAAAGAATAAATTATCCAGTTTTAAACTAGGTTAATCCGGTTTGGGTACCGTTGGTTTCCTTTTCTAAGTCATGCTGTTATTCTATGATTTGTGGTTTTTAGTAAGCTGCGTTGGTTAGTTTTGTTTAGTATATGATTCCTTTCCAACCGGGTTAAAGGAAAGTTTGAAACATGTTATTGTATGTTAGAGTTGTTGAGTGTGAAAACTTGAAACTGAAATTCATTATTTTAAACAATTCTTCGTGGGCGAGCTGTGCGAGTGTGGATAGAATTTCTGTGCGAATGAATGAAAATATCAAAAGGTTAGTACTGCAATTGCATTTTATTAATTTACTGCATAGAATTTGGAAATTTACTGCTAGTTATGGGGGAATTTTAAGTTACAAATTTTCATTATAATTAGATTTACTGCTATGGGGAAAAGATTATAGATGAATTTATTGCATTGATATTAAATTTAGAAATTTATAAGTGTAGGAGATTAATAGAATTTTTAAAATTGTTTGATGAAGATTGTGATTTTTATTGTTTCTTTTGTGGTTTTTGTAGGTGATTGTCGGATGAAAGCTAAAAATCTAATGAAAACATGAATAAAGAATGGTGAGTTTTTTAATATTTCAATTAGTTAGTTATATTCATTTAATTCATACTTACCTGTTAGTCGTCGGGGAAAAAACCGTGGGGGAAGATGTCGTGAATTAGTTCTGAAGTTGTTAGTAGTTTAGCTAAGATGCGGATGATATTTTTAGTTTGAAACAGTGGCCAAAGCAATTGAAGTGCCTTAATAGTGGTTAGTTCTTCAGTGCCTACTGCAAACTCATAAGGTGTGTTTTGGATTAAGTTATATAATTTGTGGTTAAATTTAGTGTTGTGGATGAATTCTAAAATTGGGATTTCTATAGGTTGTAGGAATTCGTGCGGGATAAGGAAGGGTCGGGATTCTTCGGCGTTGAAGGTCTTGGTGATGGGGCAGAAAATGTACATTTGGGTTATGGGGTCATAATTACGAAGAATACCATGGAGGTTAGTGTCTTTAATACAATATGTGAAATTTAGGAAATACGGTGAAGTGTATTTTGAATTGATGAATTGGAAACGATGGTGTGGTTGTCTAGAGGGTGTGTGGAGGTCAAAGTGATTCTGGATGAAACGATAGTAACTGTATGTATGTGTTTGTTTAGTGCGCAACATAATATCGTGTGAGCAGTGTAAATCTCTTTCGTGTGGTGCAAGGAAATGAAAGGTTAGTGAAAATATTTGGAAGCGTTCTTTAAAACTTTCGTATGCTTGTGTGTCTGTTAGTGCTTCTGAAATAATGTGATCATACTTGCGGTCGAAGATGTTTAGTGTAAATATATATGGTGTCTTGATGAAAAATTTCTCGGTGATTTGTGGATTAGCGAAGCGATCGTCGTCTAAGAATTGATCTTGGTTAGCTCTGATGATGTTGTGATCGTAGTATTCTAGCGTATATTCATTAGCTCTAGGTGCAGTGTGTATTTTTAGTGATTTTTTATATCCAACGTAAGTAAACTGTCTAGCGGTTAGTGGTGTAGTGAGTTGATATAGCATGTCCTTGTTTCGTTCTATATCGATGGAAGTACTGGATAAAGGTAAGCAAAGAGGGTTAGTGAAATGATAGTATGAGGTCCAAGAGAGAGTGGGCATTAAAACGTATTCATCTACAAAGTTGCGTGTTTCGTTAGCGTCGTGAGGGGTGTTTAAAGTGTATTGTGGAAACGAGGGTAAGGTGATAGCTAAAAATTCTTTAGTGTTAGTATGCTGGGGGTGGTTGATGTATTCACGGGCTGTTCCTGGTTTTGCTGGGAAAGGATGGTTGGGGAATTTTCTTTTAAAAGTGCGGTAAGCTCTATTAGTGTTTAGTGAAGATATAGTGGATGTGGATGATGGTGTTAATGATTCAGTATAATGTGAAGAGGGTGTAGGGGGATTGGATGAATTTGTAGTGGAGGAGATTTGGTTTATGGTCGGGGTGTTAAGATGGTAGGGTTGCTGTTGGAGGGTAATAAAATTATCTAGCTCTGGGGAGATTCGGGGGGTGTCTGGAGAATGAGATGATTGGTCAGATTGGTATGAGGAGTAGGTTGGGGTAACTTGGGAAGCATAAGAGGGTGTCGGAGTGATTGGGTCAGGGTTATTGGACAATATGGGTTGAAAAGGAGGTTGAGAAAAATTAGAAGGGTTATGAAAATTATTGGATGGGGATGGTTCTGAGTCGGCAAATTCATCGGGGGTTTCAATATTCGGGTTATTTAGCTGCGAGATGGAGTATAAAACTGAAATATGTGAGTTAGTGTCGGAATTCATGCCTGATGTTACATTGCTAGATGGAAAATCGGGTGGCGGAAAAGCAAAAAGTGGTATGATTGGGATTGAAGAGGTAAGATTGGTTGGATGGGAATTTGATCGGTGTAGTGATCCAAGTTGGCGGCTCATCGTGGGCTAAAAAAATTATTATTTTGAGACTGAAAAGCGGTGGTATGGGGTTGTTCAATAATTTGTTCATAAGTATTATCATCTTGTGACTGGTGTGTCATTATATGTTGGACGGGACTTTGTGATGTATTGAGTCGAAAATTTGGATTATGTGTGATTGCTAAATTTCGAAAATTTCGTGGGACTAGGGATAGTGGATGATTATTTGGTAGAGGTGGTAGTTGTGGTGCCGTTGGCTGTGTGTCGACATTGTTATGTTCTTCGTCGTATGTATTTTGTCGTGTTGTTATTTTTGTGTTATATTCTTTTATTTGTGCGTCTAAAAGAATTTTGTTTATAGATGTGGAAAAAATTCCAAAAAATCCTGCAAAGAGTATGCGTGCTACACTTGCTTGTCTGTTTACTTGTGTGTGTATAGCACATGTGTTGTAGATTCCTTTTAAGAGTGAGAAAAGAAATCCAATAAAGTTAAACATTGCGTATAAAATAGTCAATTTTTCTAAGATGTAGTAGGGCCATCCTAGAAAATCTAGGATCTCATTTTTGAGTGTAACAAAGCTAAAAATGTTAATTGGTGATATATCTTGGGGACGGTATTTTTCGCCGTTTAGATATATATAATCTTTAATGTCTTTAAAATATCCGCTATAGTCTTGTGTGTAGATATCGGCAAAACCTGCGGTTTCTGCAAGTTTGCGTAAGTTTTGGTCAATTGATTGTCTTTGTATTGTGTCCATTTGTGTTAATAATTCTTGGAATTGTTGTGTTCTAATGTGATGTTGAATATCTGATTTTGAGTATATTCCTATTGATTGTAAGTCTATATTTGGGTTTCGAGCGATAGCGCGAATGCTTTCTGGTGAAAATTTTTTGAGTGATTGCATTAATGTGGGATATGGAGTGAGAAGATAATATTTATTTTCATCAGGGTTTAGTTGTACTACATTGTGGCTATTTTCTGATCCACATGGGACTGCGGTATCCCAGAAATAGGTTCTTCGTGAAAGTGTATCCACGAAATGTACTTTATTCTTATAAAAGATAGGGATTCTTTTATAACATCGTTTATCTTCAAAAACGTATAGTGGTGATACTTTTTTGGTACAAGTATAAAACCATAAGATGTTTCCTTCATAGTCTAAAAAATTTGATCTATTTCCTGATAATAAGTATCCTGCGTAGGGTATTTTTAATACTGCTAGTGCAAGTGATTGTAATATTTGTGTTCGTTCTAATTCGCATAGTTGGTGTAGTGTTTCTAATTCGGAGAGTGACATTTCTTGAAAAATGCGGCTAATTGTATAGTCTAGTTTCATATCCAAATGAATATCATAGTGGATATTACCGAAATATGTAGTATTCATTAGTGATAATTCTTGTAAGCGTGTGCTTCTGGTGTCATAAGGTTTTAGATGTCCACCAGGTTGTCCGTTGCTTTTTTCAAAATTAACTGGTATATAGGATGTTCCTTCGTTTAGAGGATGACCTGTGGCATATGGGTCGATTTTTACTTTTCCAGTGGTCATGTCGAATCCTTTTTCGTATTCAACTAATATTTCAGAGTATTGTGTTCTGTGAAGTGGATTCCTGTATTTACATGCAAGTTCTGTTTCTTGATATATTTGAAAACGTGTCAATTTATTTTCTATATTGTCTATGTTTCTAAAATCGGAACTTAGTTTGCGTGATGGATGGACTTGTTCATATGGAATTGATTGTATAAAATATTTTTCGTGAAATTTTATCATACGAGCGTGTATTTTTGCTACTTGAAATGTTGTACATGTATCTTCGGGGAACCAAACAATTGTTGCTTGTGTTCTTGTTGTAGGGTCGCAATATCCTTGATCATTTTTACAAGGTAGTCGGATTCCTTGATAGATCATTGTATTATCAGATAAATCTCGTGTGAGTTGTATTTTTTCGAGTTGTATTTTCCAATCGAAAAACATTATTTCTTGGTATCCTTTATTTTTCGTGTCTGCTTTGCAGTTTGATGGGTTATTTATACCAATGTGTGGTATCCAATGTTTATCATGTAGGTCATAGGTTAATCGTCCGTGTGCGCCGTTATACGGGTATTTTTCGTCTAGTTTTATATGTCCTTGGTGTCTTTCAAGTTGTGATTGGTGTACAGAGTCTGAAAAAACTTGAAAATTAACTAATTTTCTTTGGGAGTTTTTATTTTGTGTGATGTTTAGTCTAAGTAATTCATTTTTACAATCGTCGGGATTGAGATGTAAGAGGCGTTCTATATTACTTTGATAGAATGATTCATGGTCAAGTCGGTTTTTGTTTCCGTTCGAGACTTGTGAACAATGTACTTTCTTTTCGGAAAATGTCGCTGTGAATTTATAACCTGTAACTGTTGTTGCTCGGGCTTTTGAATAGAGTGTTGCTATTACATCTGTGGTTTCTATAGCTTGTGGTTCTGTTTCACATTGTGATACTTGATTTATTGCATATTTATGTAGTGTTTTTTGTTCATTTTCTTCGCAATCGTAATGTGTTACTAATAAATCTTGTGGTCCTGTACGAGGGGAAGGGTTTATGTTTTGATTTGAGTTTACTAGAAAAGGGAGTTGGAGAAAAATTAATAATTTTAAAATATACATGTGTATGATAATCCTGAGTATGGGTTATAAAATGTAATGTAACCAATTGTGTTTTTGGTGTATCTGTCGTATTTATATATTACTTCAGTAGTTATAAACGGTGGTGGTAGTGATTGAGCTGTTATGTTAGGTGGATTTAATGGGTAGGGATGTTGGGTAATGTTATTTAACTTAACTGTGATTTCAAACTTTAATTGTAAACTGTTTTGTTGGAGTATTTGAATATTGTGATCACGGATATCGTTATGAATATCTTGGCGATATTGTAATCTATTAAGTGCCCAGTTATGAAGGCGGTTACTTTCTTGATGTTGTCCAAATAATGGTGGAGGTGCTGTGAATGTATTCCAATCTAGTCTTAAAGGAATATTTATTGATGATTGTTCTCGATATCTGGCGTCGAGATTATTTGGAAAATTTAAGTTAAAGGGTGGTGGTGAAAATTGGCTTATTGATGGTGTTGATGGTAGTGATAATGTTTCTGGTAGTGGTGAGGATGTTGTTGTATCCGTAGAAATATCTATGGGGTCATTGACTAAATTTGGTTCACCTTGTGTAAATGAATGTGTAGTCCAATATGGAAATCGTGATGTTTGGTTTGGGGGGTTAAAAGGATTTTCACGTATTTGTTCAGATGTTGGTGTTGAACCTAAGTAGTCTGAGGGTAGACTTGAAGTGCTTCGTTGTGAAAAAAGTGTAGGAGTTTCTGGTGTGATACCAGTGGTGTTTTCTGGAGTGGTTTGTGGTGGGGATTGAGGTATATCAAAATGAACTCGGGGAGTTTGAAAATTTCTATTTCGTCGAGGATGTATAATTTGTCTATTTATTTCTGTTGTGTTTTGGTTTTGACTAAGGTTTCGTATTCTACTTAGTTCTTGTGGTAGTGTTGGGTAAAGATTATATGTTGGTTCACTTAGAGATGCTTGTCGTTGAACTGGTTCTAGTGGTTCAGATAAACGAGCGTGCCGTTCTTCAAAAGTGTATGGATTGTCTTGAAAAGAAATTCGTGTAGATGTTTGAGGATTTTGAGTAGTTGAAGGTGGTGTTTGGTTATCTTGGGATGATGTCGGTGAAGACTGATTCTGTGACTGTTGGGTAGCAATTTTTGATGGATTTTTGAATTGTTAATTTAGTGAGAAATTTTGTGTTTATTATAATATTCTTCCAAAAAAAGAATTAGAAGGATTGTTGCTAGGGCAAATGTGATGATTGCTTTCTTTATACATTTACATATGGTCAAAATGAGGGATGATAAAAATGTTATGAAAATTACAAACAATAAAAAAATATCAGTTCTACTGAAAATTGTTCGTATCATTTAGACAAGTTGTTAAAATCGTACCTGTGGATATATTCAAGGGTTTTGGAAAGTTGGAGGAATAGTTCGAGTATAGTGTAGAAAATTAAAAAAATGTTACAAAAAATGATTAGGATTATTAGAAAAGATTCAAGTATATCAAAAAGAAATATTATAAAGGCTTCAAGTATTGAAAAAAAATGTTTAAAATTTATAAGTATTTGAGCAACTGTTTGAGAGAAAAGCATTTAAGAAATGATCTCTTGGTCGAATATTTTTTGCTGTTTGAGGCGATTTTCTAGTGTGGTCGAATTATTTATTAGTTTTTTGACAAGTGGGTTGAGTTTTGTAAAAATTTGTTGGGGGCAATTTTCATGGTGACTGGGAGGTCGTCTTTTTCTTTATTTTTGTTTGTCAAATGATCCGGGGTATGGTGAGATTTTTATACTTTAGGCTAATTAAAATCTTCATTTTGTTACTTTAGGCTAAGTTATCAAATTTGTTTTGGGGGTATTCGTGGTCTGAGTTGGGGAAATATTGTTGATCTTTGGGTTATTAGATAAGGGAGGGGTACGGTATTATGGTGATATTTATTTTAGTTGTCAAGTTGGAGTGGTTTGCTTATTTTTGACCTGGAGGTTGTAAAGTTATAGTTAGAGATGTGCCTGGAGTTCTAGATTATTCGTCTAATTGATCTTAGTTTGAGTTAGAGAAAGTGGCGGATTGGATGAATCCTATTGGTCTATTTTGAACTAGAATTTATTGCGTACTTGTGAGCATGTTATTTTGAAAAATTGGAATGAAAAATGTTACGGATGTTTCAAGATTGTGAAGTATAAAATCTTAAAATTACTTTTTAAATTCTACTTTCTTTAATATTTTAGATTGGGGGATGAACATTTTGTAGTTTTTACGTGGTTGATTTCGGAGTCTTGTTGCTTTTCTATGTTCTGATTTGTCTATTTCTTCTTGGGGTATTATTTGTTCTGTCATTTTTCTATTTTTTCTTGGTTTTGGAGATTCTCTATGGTTTTGATTTTTTGTAGTGTTTTTGGTGGCGGTTGGTTTTGTGTTTTGATTTTCGGTGGGGTTATCATTTTGTTCTGTGTTTTTTAGATGTGGTTCATTTTGAATGATTTTTAATCCTGTGAAAGAATATAATTGAGTTAATTCGCGGAGTGCGTATTCTTTTGGGTAATAAGGTAATAGGTTGTTTCGATGTTGAACGATTTCTTTTTTGTCTGAGTCGGTAATTTTATATGTGACATCAGTGGGTTTTGCAATTATTTGGTAGGGTCCTTTTCGGAGGGGTTGTAATTTTTTAGAAATTCCTTTTTGAGTATTAAAATTAGGTATTAAAACAAATGTTCCAATTTTTAAATCGGAAGCTGGTGTAAAACGTGAATTGATTTGGTCATTTATGTTTTGTCTTTGTAATAACTTTTTCGTTATTTTTTGGTAAATTTCATTGTGTTTCTTATCTCTATTTAAAATCCATTCGGTGTGTGTACCGGAGGCTAATTTAAGAATTTGTGGGTGATGAAAATGATCTTCATCGTGAGTATGTAATGGGAGGTTATAACAAATTGAGTCTTTATTTGGTTGACAATAACCTTGTGCGTTTTTATGAGAATTTGCTGTAAACATTATTGGTTTGCGTGGCTTTTGGTTAAAAACCATTTCGTATGGTGACATTCCTAAAGTTGTCGTAATTTGTGAATTATATGCTAAGGGAAATAATTTTACATCTGCTGACCATTCGGTATATTTTGTATCATTTCCGTTGATGATACATCTAAGATATTCTTGTAGTGAACGGTTCATACCTTCGACTAAGCCGTTTGTCCAAGGTGCATGAGATGTACGTGGTTTGTGTTTAATGTTGTATAAATGACATAGTGTGATAATTTCATTATTTATGAATTCTGTACCGTTGTCTGTAACTAAAATTTCTGGTAGTCCGAATTTTGCTATCCAGTGTTCATAGAGTGTTGTGTAAGCGTAATAAGCGTTACAATGTGGTACTGGGTTAAGTGCTACATAATGTGTAAATGCGTCAACAATTACCATAATGTAGGAGTTTCCTTCTGATGAGGGTGAAATTGGTCCTTTAGTATCAAATGAGATACGATGATTAAAGTATAAACTTTGTCCTTTAAAATCTTGTTTTTGTGCTATTTGTTTTTGATTTGGGTAAGGTTTATTTAGTTGACATACTATACAGTCATTGCATAGTACTTTTATCCAGATTGGTGCATTTGGGAAGTAAAAATTTTGTATAAAATTTGAATATGTTTTTTCTGATCCAGAGTGTCCTTTAATATTTTGTGTATGTGAAATATTAAAAGCTATAAGAATCATACTTATAGGGAGACATGGAACTGTAGATTCATTCAGGTTATACTCTAAAAGGTCTGTATTTTCGTTAATTGTTGTGTTGTTAAATTTGCGAAAGTATCGGAGGAGTGTTTTGTTTCCTAGAATGGTTGAATCTGCTTTGATAGGTTTAGTTTTATATTTGTGCCATGATTTCAGTTGTCTAATTACTGGGTCAAGGTTTTGATATTGTTTCAGTGTTGAAATTGTAATTGTTTCTGTTGGGGGGAGAAAAATGTTTTCGATTTCTAATTTAGATAAGGGTATTGTATCAAGTGGGTCATGGAGGTCAAAAACTTGATTTATTGTGTATTTTGAATCATTTGTTTGTGGTCCTGATAAATTTATTTTATCAGTTAAATCTTCTTTTTCAATTAGTGGAAAATGGTCTTTTTTAGGTAGGTGTTGTTTTGTTCGTTTCTGTTGGGTGTTATTTTTTATCCATTGAGAATATGGGATTGGTTTGAAAGTTGATGTTCCAAGTAGGTCAACTTCATAATGATTATTTTGACAATCTAAATAAAGTGGGAAATGTTGTAAATTATTTATTTGTGATTGTTCAATATCAGTTTTTACTGCATATTTGCATTCCAATCGGGGTGATGTTTCGTTTTCTGCAAGGTAGAATTTTATATTTTTGGGTATTTCAACTGTTGTTTTTCGTGTAAGTAATTCAGGTGGTGTATTTCGACTTAAGGTGTCTGGTAATGCAAGATTTTTTCCTGCAGTCCAAACTATATGTAAGTTTGGAAATTTCATTAGAATTAGTTGAAATCTGTAAACTCGGTGGTTTGGGTTAGATTTCTGTGTGAAAAGAAAAATGATTGGTTTGTGGTCTGTGAATAGAACTGTTGGATGTTTTGATCCAAGTATCAGAAATTCATATTCTGTCAGTGTATATATTATGGCTGTACATTCTCTCATTAGAGTTGAGAGTCGTAGCTCTGCTTGAGTGAATAATCGGGAATTTGCTGATATCAGGTTCATTTTATTTGTACCATTATGTGATTGTAATAGTGCTGCGCCGATGCCAAAGTTCGAAGCATCGCACATTGCATAAAATGGTTGATCAGGGTCTGGGATTGTATTTGAAATTTGTTCGGTTAAAAGTTTCTTTATTTCTTCGAATCGTGCTTGATGTTCTGTATTCCATTCAAAATTATTTTGTTGTCTAAGGATGTTGTAAAATGGTCGTAGATATAATTGCATTTTATAAACATATTTACTTAAAAAGTTTAACATTCCAAGGAATTCTTGGATTTTCTTCTTATTTGTTGGTGGTTGAAGTTTTTGAATAGCGTCAATGCGTGATTTCAGTGGAGTTATTGTTTTTCTTGCTATGTTATGTCCTAAGAATTTAACTCTTGTCAAAAAGAAGTGTGATTTATCGGGGGCGGCCTTCAGATTTTCGTTCTGAAGTATTTGATGATATTTTTCTAAAACTTTGAACATTTCGTCTTTTGTTTGTGATTGCATAAAAACATCGTATAAATAGGTGATTGCGTTTTTCTTGAGTATTAGTGGTCTAAAAATTTTGCTCATAAAAGCTGAAAATGCTGCTGGTCCTATGGATATTCCATAGAATAAGCGGTTAAATTCATATTGTTGGTTTCCGATAACAAATTGTGTTAAACGTCGTGATTGTTCATCTAGTGGCATTTGATTGTATGCACTATTCATATCGGCGGTTGTAAAGTATTTGCCGTTTATTTTTGTTAAAATAACTTGTATTGGTTCAATGGGCCAATTACATTTTGATTCGTCTATAAGTGAATTGAGGTATCTAGCATCGAGAACGATTTTTAATGATTCTCCTTTAGCTAGAATGATAACGGGGTTGATGAATGTGTTGCCTTTTGGTTGTTCTTCTTTATTAACTGGTGATATAATGTTGTATTGTTCTAAAATATCGAGTAATCTGTTTACTTTATCATGTAAGTGAATTGGTACTTTACTTGCTCTCTGTTTTTTGAAAACTGCGTCTGGTTTTAACGGGAGATGTAGTGATGAACTGATTTTGCCAACATCGAATTTTGATGTTGCATAGACTGATGAATATTTAATTAGCTGTTTGGCTAACTTTTCGAATTCGTCTTGTGTTATTTGTGAATGTTGGAAATTAAACATTGTTAAAAATTTTTGTTGTTTCTCTGTGTAGTTACTGATGTTGAATGTAGGTTTGAAATATGGAGTTTTTGTGAAATAATCCGTATTTCTGTTTTCGTTACTTATTATATTATTTATAGATAATTCTTCATTAAGAATTGTAGATTGGCAAATATCTAGTAATTGGAGTATATTATTTACGCGATAGGCTTTTTCGTGTATTGGTGATATTGTAGCGTTGGTTTCACAATATCCTAAAAGTCCTAAAGGTAATGTTACTTGGTAAGGTGTGTTGTTATAAACATGTAAGGAAATAATATCTGAATTCGAATTTTTCAAATATTTTATTGATGAGATTGTGATTTTGAAAAATTTATGAATAGGTTTGAATTCAAAATCTGACATATAAAATTTTTGTTTGTTTTGTTCTTTATCATATTGGTGAACTTGTTTGATTGAAAAATTATAGATGTTTCCTGATAGTGGTTTCAGGTGTTTTCTTTGTTGGTTATATATTGGATAAAATTTTGAAAAGAATGGTGGTTGTTTGTTTAATCTTTGAAAAAATGTTAGGGATGTTTCTTTTGTTTTTGTATATTTATCTTTGATTAATATTTTACTGTTTAGGATGTTAATTGTTGGTATATACTTCGAAATAAATGGTATTCCAATGATATTATATTTAATATCAGTGATATGGAATATTTGTTTAAATGGCTTGTTTAGAATTTTACTTTGCTCCATTGTTCTGGTAGGGAGGAGAAATAATTGGATTTTTCCGTAGTTTATCAATGTTGATCCTTGTGCTGTTGCTAACTTACTGGAGGTTTCAAGAGGTGTTAGCTTTGGGTGTAAAGTTTTTATTTCATTCCATGTGGGAATGTTTATTATGTTTGATTCTGCTCCTGAATCAATTAAAAAATCTATTTCAAGGTCTGGTGGTTGAAATTCTTTGTTTCTTGGGCTTTCTAAGAGAAATGGTATTGTCCAAATTTTTTCTTTGGGTTGTTCTTTTTGTATATTTTGATAAATGTGGTTTGTATTCAAGCATTTTGTTTTGGTTTTTTTATTGGTTTGATCTGTAGTGTTAATCTCGTTTGTTTCTTGCGTCGTTGGTGTGGAATTTATGGGTATAGTGTAATAATTTTGAAGAAATTCTGATTGATTTTCATATATATGTGATGGAAAGGGTTGTTCATATATGACAGATTCATAGTCATTTTCGACTTTTATCATATTGATAGAAAGAGTGTTTTCAGTATCACTTTCTGAATCTGATGATGTACAGTTTATTTGATTGAGTTGTAACGTATCAGTTACTGTGTTATCAATACCTGGGGGGTCTGATGTTGTTTCTGGATTAGCTTGTACTTGATTGATTTGTCTTTGATGTTTAGGTGTACTGCTTCTATGACGATTATTAGAGTTATTATAGTTATTATTATTCCGGTGTGGTGATTGGGAATAATTTCTATAACGATTATTATAACTTGGGTGTCGATTTTGTGAATTATTTCGCGATCTGTTTTGGTAATTATTGTTTGGTCTGTTATAGTTCGATCTATTATATGAGTTATTCCTTGATCGATTGTTCGGGTAATTCTGATTTCGATTGTTTGAATAACTTCTATTTCTATTATAGGAGTAGTTTCTATTCCTATTGTATGATGAATTTCGTGATTGGTTGTTTGGATAGTAGTTATTTCTTGATTGGGAATTAGATCTAGAAACAAATCGTTGTGTATTTGAATTTGATCTGGAGTAGTTATTTCTACTATTTGGTCTATTGTAGTGATTTTGTGATGAATTATACGTGTTTCTTCGTTCTGGTGATCTTCCTCTATAACTTGAGTTATATGGGGATTGATTTCTTGTATAATTTGTATTGTTCGGGAGTGGTTTTCCTGAACTGTTGTTGCTGTGAACTGTTTTGTTCGGTAAATTTTGATCTTTTTTCATGTATTGATAGAATGATTTATTTGGTTCTTTATATTTTTGAGGTTTATTTTGATTGTCTTGCTGTTTTTGTCTACATTCGGAAATACTATGTCCGTATCGTCGGCAATAATTACACCATTTTTTGAAAGATGGTTTGCCTTTAAAGTTCGGGTTCTTTTCGTAAATATTGAGTATTTCAGTGATTTTTTCAACGAGGTCTGTCTCTGATTCCTGTATATTATTAATATTAGTGGGAGTCGTTTCAATTCTATTAACGTATTGTAATTTCAGATTTTCCGTTTCTTCTAGTTTCATCGTGATTTCTGCTTGTTCTAGTTTGTCTACTAGTTTTCGAAAATCTAAATCGGGTTCTCGAATTGAAGAAGGATGGGATGCTCTCTTTTTTATTGCTATTTTCCTTAATTGTGGTGTTAAGGTCATCATTAAGATTTCTGTCATCTTTGTGTTTTTATAGTCATGTGTATTTAGTGAATATGCTTTTCGAACTAGTGTTTCGATTCGTACTGCTATTTGCTTGATGGTTTCGTTTGGTAATCTGCGAATTTCATTACATAAAACTCTTTGTTGTTGTTTGTTTCTTTCAGAGTCAAACATTTTTGAAAATTCTTGTGTAAATCTTTTCCAGTTTGATTTTATTTCTAGAGGTAGTACTGAAAACCATTTTTGGGCTGCGCCATCTAAGGTTGTTTGTATCAACGCTGTGCGTCGATGTATCCAGTTTTGATGTAGTGGCGTATTAATTGGTTCAGGTCCTATATTTAAAATCAGGTTTGCTGTTACTGCATTTAAATAATCTTCTACAGAGTATTCAGGGTCTGTTCCTGTGAAAACCATTAAAGGTTTGTTTGATGTTATTGATGATCCACCCATTAGGTATGGATTCATTGTCATTTGTAATGATTCTGCTGCATTTGGCATTTGAGAAAAATTTGAAAGTTGGTTTCTTGTTATTTCATGTTGTTGAAGATAATATGGGAGTGGTATTTCATTTTGCATTTGTGATGGTTGATACGAGTGTGCAGTCATTGGATTTTGTTGTTGAATTGGTTGAAAAGATTGTGTATTAATTGGATTTTGTTGTTGAATTGGTTGTTGATGTTGTGCATCTATTGGTTGTGGAGAAAAATTCCTATGATTTGTACGTGTTTTCTGTATTCCTTGTCTACGATATTCTTGAGTATTTGGTGCAAATATATCTGGTTGTAAGAAATCGTCATCTGAGGATAAATAATCCATTTGATAAGATGTTTGTTTTTTATTTTTATTTTGTTGAAAAAATGGGTAGTTTTCACTGCGATCCTGTGGAGGATTTGATTGAAAATTTTTGGAATTATATTGGGCCGTTGGGTTATCCCAGTTTCGAGGTTTTGTATATTGATTAAAATTCCTTTGTGGTTGATAATTTGTTTTTGATGGATGTGTATAATTATAATTATGGTCTGCAAAGTTGTTTTTAGTGAATGTTTTGCGTGTTTTTGATGGTATTGTCATGGGTCTGTATGTTTGGTAATCCATATGTGAATATTTAGGAGCAACCGAAGGTTTAACGGTTGATTGTAAGGTTACCTGTGTTTGTGAAGGATTTGTATTTCTTGGTGTTGTTAAATTTGGTCGTATTGGTGAAATACTTTGTTGTGTAGTTGTTGTGTGTACAATTTCTTCATTTATGAAGTGTGATGGTGTCTGGATATCTTGTTGAGTAAGATTCCTAGTTCCATTGAGGTTTTCGTTGTGTATGACTGTAGAGTTTAAACTATTATTTTGTGTATCGGGTAAAAATGTATTATAGTTTAATGGTGTTGCATCAATTGTTAATGGTATTACTCTGACATAATCTCTTATGTAAGATATTGTACCTATTGCTTGACTTGAGATTGATTGTGGAAAGCTTATAAATGCGGGATGAGACCATTCGGGGTCCCAAACATAATCTGATTGTTCTGTGATAGCGGTATCATCGTTCGAATTTTGGGGTCTAAAATTTTTTCTTGCTTGTGCAATTAAATCAATATTGTGTGTGAAATAATCTATTATGAACCATGCTAAAATTTTTTGTAGATCGTGTTTGGTATGTTGTGAAACGTCATCTTTCGTGAAATTTTCTTTAATGATGTTTAAATAACTAGAGAGTAGTGTAATTTCATGTCGTACTTTCAAATGTTTAGATGTTTCTGTCGGTGAGACATTTGTTAATGGGATTTCGTTTTCTAATATCGAAATATAACTATTTATTATTGCGAAAACTTCATTAGTGAAAATGGAGTTTGCTCTTTGTGAGTTATGGTATTGGATGCTTTTTATATATTCTGAAAAAACTTTTGAAAATTCTAAATCAAGATCGTCTGTTTGGATAGTATATGTTCTATTATTATGGTTTGGGGAAGTGAATTCTATGGAGTAGATTCCATACTGTTGTGTTATGTTGCATATATCTTTTAGATAGTGATCTATGATTTGTCTTTTGATTTTTACATCGGGGAACTCTGTTTTACATGGACTGATTCCGGGTTCAAATGAATTTACGAGTAAATTTTGACAAAATATGTGTTGTCCTCTATCAGTATCTGCGTCTACTATAAAAGGAAAGATTTCATCATCATCTGGAGTTTCGTCACCTGGGGTGTGTGTTGAACTCATTTTTTCGTTCGATGACTGTTAATATGTAATTATTAATGTGTCGAATTGGTTGATTCCAATTGTATAGATGTACTGGTTTGTGTTTGTACTGCTTTTTTATTCTTCTTTTTCCTCTTTGTGATGAATTTGAAGTTGTTTCTGAGTCAGAAAAATATAATTGATCGTGAAGTGGGTAATTTTTATCTATTGAGTCTTTTAGTTTGTAAAGTTCGTCTAAACTGTTGGTTTCTGATTCTGAAAATGCGTTTCGATTTTTTGAAAATCTTTTTCGTGTTATTTGTCTTTGTTTAGTTATTATTTTTCTCTTCAGTGTTTGCCGTTTTGTTCGAATGTATCCAACTGTTTGTGTATGAGGTGTGATTACAAGGTCGTATTTTTTGTTATCTATTTCACAATTGTGTAAAATGATTGTTTGTTTATTTCCTAGGTTTTTAAATGACATAAGGTTTAGAATGACGGATGCAAAGGTTGTTAAATGATTTCTATTTTTCTTAAACTGTTAGTTCTTACGATTTTTTGGTTAGCTTAACCTGGGTCTATTTTTCAGGGTTGGAGAGAAAAGTATATCGATTCCGAAGAATGATTTTTACTTTCTCGTGACTAGTATAAGCTAAGGTGTTAACTTACTTAATCTTACTTAGGGGTAGTGATTGTGTTCAAGGGTTGGAGAATAGTAAATCGATCCACAAGGTTCAGGTATAATTAGAACGCGAGTAGTTCGTTAGATACTATTTTAAACTTACTAAGTCTAAGAATTATCTTGGGCCTGGTAAGAGGGGGGGGTCAAGTGAAGGATGAATAACCGAAGTTCTTCACTGTTTATCCTAATTTGAATGATTAGTTTTGTTTTTAAAAATTTCTATTAGTCCTGGGTTTTTAGAAAGGGTTGGGTAGTGAATCGACGTTTGAGGTCGTTAGACACTAATTAAGTGGGTGGGGGAGAACAAAGTTGTTCTGTTTGATCCAAGGATAAGCCTTGATGATCAAATTTAAAATTTAATTAAGTAGAAAATGATTTAAGATCCAAGGATAAGCCTTGATGATCTGGTTTTAAAAATTAAGTGACTTTAAGTTTTAATAAAGTTTTAAATGTGTGTAAAGGAAAGATTTAGTGTTTTGATGATATTAGTGAGTTGATGATTGCTGTTATGTTTTAGGTGATGAAGCTGGAACAACAAGATGATTTATGATTACTAACCATTTATTGTCATGCTACTAATTTTTATTTTTATTTTCCAATAAATATTTTTCAAACATGTTTTGTATAATACTGCAGAGTTTTAGGAAAACGATCTTAGATCTTTTTATCAATCGTTATTGTATAATATTAATTTTGTTTAGCGCCTGAAATGATTTTGAAGAGTAACTTCAAGGTTTTATGTTTGCAAATGGAAATCTAAATTCATTGCAAGTAGTATTCGAAATATAAAAGTTTGTTCTGGCTTTTGCCGAACTATCATATAACTATACGGCAAGTTTCTACTTTGTCGTATGTCGTCTTTGGTTCGAGGTCTTCTTCCAATTCCGGGTAGTTCTATTATGGTTCGGAATATTGGCTCTGATCTATTGAGTCGGAGAGACATTTCAATTAAATTATTGTCGTATAACATTTTGTAAATGTTTTTGTCTAATTTCTAATCTAATTTTGGTTAATTCTAATCTAGTAAGGTCTTGTTCGAGACTTATGGTCGCACCAGATGAGTTAGGACCGAAGTGTAACTCATAGAGTAATTTCGGATAGGGTACACCGTCTGCTCGTCACGCTATCTTATTTTCGGCCGGATAGATTCGTGCAACTTCTTAGTCTAATACCGATCCTAATCTTACTCTTATACTATCTAGTCTCAGGTTGTTTAACTAGTCTCTGCTAGGCTCAATAGATCTAGGGTATACTGGTTTATTGCGGCTGCTGAAGTGCTCGGGAGAGTCCAACTAATTTCTAAGTTAAATTCAAATCTCTCTGGTGCTGAAATTACAAGTAACTTCAGCACTTACAAATAAGTGGGTTGTTAGTTAGATGGATCATGATTGGTTAATATTAAATACTTTACATTGGTAAAACATTTAATTTATCCAATCATAAAATATAGTTTAGATCAGGTTCCACTGTATCTGTTTGCAGCAGCAAAACTATTGTCCCGACCACAAATTGTGAAAAAACTAAGACAGTGGTCTGTTTTTTCCTTGAAAAATGAAGGCGCCACAAAAAACCAGTTCAGCGCCTGTAATGAATTGAAAAAAAAACTTGCTTTTCTGAAAAATGTTCTGAATATTTTGAATTGTTATACCTTTTGCGGATAACAACTTTTTATTTTTTGTATGATAAGCATTTATTATAAAAAATTTTAAATCATTTTTTTAATGGCCACAAAGCTTCAAAAGAGGCAAGTAGACCAAAAATGTGCATTAAAAACTTTTAAAACGCTTCTTAATTTTTGTATGAATTTTCTATGATAAGCATTTTTTCCATAGACTTCATATATGAAACTGCATGATAAGCATTTTTCTTCTATGGACGTTAACCCGGGTGGTTACAACATACATGCAATTATTTAGCTTTTTTTCTGGGCTGTTAATGTTGCCTCGCACCCTCAAGCAACGACATTACGACGCCAAACTATGCCTGGATTCCAGAGACAAGTCTTTAAACCAGTTAAAATTTTGTCCACGTACTGGAGCTCGAACATCCGACCTTTCGATTGAGACCAACTTCACCAACTCTCCCGCAAAAAAATTGACATAATAATCAATTAACTTTGTTTTTCAATCGTCATCTGGTTTGTTCTCACCAAATGTTGTCCATGCTAGCCTCGAGCAATAAATGCGTTTAAGTTTTGTGGAGAATAGGTCGAGGCAATGTAGAGAATAGGTCGCGACAATGCATGAAAATGAACCGACTGCTGAGCAAGAGCACGAGTTATATGGTATAACACATTATCTGGAGAAATTTTTCTCTGGCGCTTGTGGTTCCAATTCGGCCGGGGTCTTTTTTACAAATTTAAAAACATTGCTTTTTCGACTTATCGTCCTTCTGTTTATTTATGTTGGCTTAGTTGCCGCAGCCCGACGACTTTTATTGAAGTAGATTAGTGCAAGTAAATATGTTATCAGACTTTTTGAGAAGCATGTTTTAGTTATGTCTGCTTATCAAATACCAGCTCACTTCAAAGTCAATTTTTTTATGTTGGCTTTATTTCTACCAAATTTGGTTGGTATAATTTCCTTTTTTTCTTTTTTTTTGCATTGTAAAATTAAGATTTTGCGTTTACATTTGACCAGCTTAGTGGCCTTATAATGCGCCGTTGGATGAGCGAAACACGTTTTTTTTTACTTGAGAGTCTTTTGTCTTTTGTTGGGGTAGTTTTTTTTAAATAGTTGGTGAGTTTGTTAATGAAAACAATGGGCTTTTGGCTGATTAAAACTTTTTTGGCTCAATGGACGTCTCTTCCAAATTTGTTGGCTTTGTTACCACTTCAGAAATTAAAATTAAATGCAAACTTAGTTTTCAATTTTCTTATTGAAGATAAATTGAGGCATAGAAATGAAAGTTTTGGTAGATCTAGCTTTTCTCGACATTTCAAAAATTCGACTCAGCGATTTTCTTCTAGTTCATGTCTGTTATTTTTTCATATTATGTTTGTGTTCAATTGTAAATTATGAAAATAATAATGCTTTGCATCTGTGTAGAAATATTAACCCCCTTAAAGTCATATCTAGAAGAATTATTTTTAAGTTATTTATACTTTTTTGAATCTTTTCCACATTCAGTTCAATTGTTTACGTACTTCTTGTTTCTATAAAACTGAAATAGTTGTCCGACCAAATGTATTTCATTTAAATTAAATATATTTTTAAAAACTTTTTGTCAAATTGTTGTTGAAAGAAATTTTACACCATTTTAAGGAGATTGATGTTCTGAGCTCAAACTTAAATAAAGTAATTTACGTCCCACTATTTTTCGTAAGAAATGACAAAACTGGCCACGCTGAGATGTTTAATGGGCACCAGTAAAACAAAACAGTGAATATAGGAGCAAGGATTCTTACATTTTGGTTCACATTGCTCCTTTTTAGGTTTGAAACTCGTTACAGAACATTGAGTTATGAGATTGGTTTTGAAATTTCATACATCGAAGATCCTCTTGCACACCGTCAAATTATAATCAAGATTGGTTTAAAATACCAGCTTTAGAATAACAAAGAAGCAAGTTAGATGAGCGAGTCGCATTTCTTCCTAGTTTACCCGTGCTCTCTGATATTCTAGAGTTGTCCTTTTTGCCAGTGTCATGCGCTTATAACTCAAACATTTTGTTTATTCTTTGAGTACTTTTTAAGATTAACTGCACAGTTTTTGGCATATTTTTTATTTCAAATGTTTACCCTCCCGAGCCGAATGTTCAATCTTGATATAATTGATATGATATCTAAACATCAAGAAGGAGTGCACGTTCTAAGGCGCGCTAAGCACTCATATAGCGCAAGACATCAACAACATCTTTCAATGCTTCTTAGTTCTTCGAAGTTTATTGCTATAGAGAATACTTCAATCGCATGTAACTAAACTAGAGTTAAAAGAATAAAAATGAATGTGTTGGATTGAAACTGACTTTTCTCTGAAGGGATCGAAGAGTCAATGGACTTCGGTTAAGACCCAACTAACAGGTATCTAATTAGTAATTAGAGGTCAAATTAATAGAGATAAAAACACAATATCACAACATTCCCCAAAGCAGGGTAACGTTTATATCTGATTAAATGAAGAAGTAGCCAAATCACAAACATTCTCCATTCTTCCTTCAACCCACTGGCCTCGAAATTTGAAATAAATAGTATCTAACTTAAAGCAACACCAAGGAAATTACAAGAGAATATACAAATGTACACGGAGATGACTATGGTATCAAACTAAACAGGCTACATATGATTTATTTCAGATATAAACAGAGATGGACAGAAAAAATAAAATTCAATTGGGATAATCTAAAAAAACAGAACCGTGGTTGTAACTAACTAACTAATGTGCAGAGTCGGCGCTGTGGGAAAACAAATGAGTGGGAAAACAAGTGCTAGTTCGTACTTGAAGTAACAAGGAATTAAGGTAAGGACTAGTGGTAGCAAGTACAATTATAAAATAAAATCAAATGAGTGTACCTTTAAAAAGCTTTATTCGGCTGTGTTAAATTGTTTATCAAAATTGTCTGCCTCGATTCCAGTTTCCGAGCCGATGATGGAAGAAATATCACTTTCCTCCCCTTTTCTCTCGATCTGAGTTTTGGAAGAAGGGGATCCCAAAACGACTAATGAGGTTTCAAGGATGAAGCCGTTGTGTTTGAGCATTGAGTTGTCTCAGCAACCAATGTTCGTTTTTGTTGGAAATTTTCCATGGTGTCATCAAAGCTGACGGCAAATCAATTGTTTGTGTAAAGTTCTTCTGTGAGGAGACAAATGAGATTAGTGGCTCTTCCGCTATAGTCACAGCCTCCTTTGGAGACTCTTGGCCGATGAACCGCCTTTTTCCATAAACTTTGAAAGGTCCGGGGTTTTCAGCGGTTTTTTTTAGCCGAGCTCTCTATTAAAATTGAGTTCTCACTTGTGCCCAGAGATGTTGATATGGATTCAGAGGGTGCTAGGTTATCAATGAGCTGTCGTCCTGAAGAACATAAAGAACTTTCAAAAACTAGATTTTACACCGGAACCCAAGCCCAAATAGTCATCCAGGACGTTGTCTCAATAGTCTAAATCTAAAGTTGACACTGGATCTAAAGTTAACAAAATTTTTTTTTCTCTTGGCATCATCTGTGTTACGTGAAGAGGAACCAAATGGTCTTCTAGATGAGGATCGTCCAGTTGTGTTTGAATCCAGTCTCTTGCACGGTGATTTTTTTCAATTCCTGCTAGCTCAGCAGTATTAACTGAGGGTACTCGTTTTGATCATAAATTTTTTTGGAGCCTTTGGATGATTTTTTGAAGGCTAGATCTGATTTCCTGAGAACATGATCATTATCGAGAGTTATTATATGTTTAGTATCAGAAATATCTTTTCCATCGAGTGATTTAAAATATGGTAGGCCTTTTTATATAATGTCCTCCTAAAACATTTTCCTCCTTGGGCGAAGGGATTTGACAAGGGGGCTCTATGTGTGACTTGCGTTTATTTATTGGTCGGGTCGCTCTCTTAACCTTTGTTGTCAGGTTTAGTATCTTCTAAATAGCCATCATCTGTGTCGTCGTTTGTCCACAGTCCTGGGCTCACTTCGTTGACCTCCGACTTTTGTTCATCTAATTCAATTGCGTGTGAGACTAAGCTTTTCCAAAAAGTATTCGGAGATTTTTTTAAAGGTTTTAAGAAAAGCGGGCATCCAGTGGATGGTTGTCCCGTCGAACGAACGTTTCAGATGTTTTTGGCAATCGCAGAATTTGAAGGCTCTTTAGGTTCTGTTAAGGTTCAACATTTGCAGTAGTTTTGCTTTTACTGTATAAATTATAGGTTTTACGACTCCATTGGATCTATGATCCCCACAGTACATAATATTAGAATTATCATTTTTCATGGAGAAAAAGCAAAAATTGTTTGAAAGAAAACAGCACCCCAATTAATTTGGGAATTACGTGTAAACTGCAGTAATCAGTCAAGAAAGAGAGTGTTGAGGATGTAGACGTATTTTTTACAACTTTCGCTGAAGGAAACTTAGTGAATCTATCGATGCATCATAATAGGTGTTTCGATGCGCCCCAGTTTTTATCCAATGGACCGGCGAAGTCCAGGTTTATCTCTTCATTGGACCCGACAAGTCCTGTATTTCTGTATGTTAGCCGATCCCAAAATGACTTTCAGATTCCTACCGTTTTTAAAACATTGCGCGCAATTTTTGCCGTAATGATAAATTTCTCGATATAAGTGGGGCGACCAGATGTTTTTGGCCAATGTCTTCATGAAGAACTGTCCTCGGTGTGTTTCGAGTAAAAGACTCGCGAAAGGGGATCTGAGGGCCGCTGGAACAATCAGTTTTCAATTTGTTGTCGTTGAAGAGGAGTCCTTCCTTCAAGCGAATGTCCTCTTGGAATGTCTTCAAGTATGCATCAAATTTGTCCAGTGGTTTTCCGCCTTGTAGAGCTGTCTTGACTTCTGCCACATTTTTTTTTGTTTTTTTTTTGTAATACAAAAACTTATTTGAACCATGATCCCTAAGTTTTAGTGGAGATGATGGTAACTTTAAGCCTCCCATGTATTTCAAAAATAATTTCTGGTGAATTTAAGATATATTGTCGTTTTATAACTTTCATATAATTCTTTGTTTTTCTGAATATACAGAGTTTTTGGGAACTGAATGAGGTTTGAAAAGCAAATAACCCGGATTTGCCATCGAGAATTAAATTTGATAGAGAAGGTAATAATGATGAGATTAGAAAGAAAAAAACGGATTTGTCGGATAAAAAAACCGATGAAAATTGAATTTTGAAAGACTTCGGGTAATGCAACTGCTCGAACAAGACTCTGAACGCAAATGATTGTAATTTCACTTCCAAATTTATCTGCGACGTAATTGAGAAATTTTCCTGAAAGATGAACCGTCGGAGGTGCAACGTTTTTTCATTCTTTCCGACCATTGGATAAATACCATTCAAGTTTGTTATAAATTTTTACACTGCGCAGAGGAGTATTTATCAATTAATCGTTTTTTATAGGATTCTAGTTTTTACAATTACTGTACTGTTTACAAATTAGTTTTCTGTTATCTTGTTGGTTGTGGCGACCACAAAGTCGTTGTTGTAAAATGAAGTAGTGAGGGCTTTTCCAAAGGAAGTCTTGATAATAAGTCAGTGCATTCCATTTCCTTCCCTGGGGTTTGTTCACTTTTAAAGTTAAAAGGCAAAAGTCGGTTTGCCCAGCGGGTTACTATTCTTCTGTGCATAGTTTTATTGCTATAGTTCGCATTTAGCGCGGTCAGTAAGGCTTTATGATCGGTTACGATTTCGATTTCTGATCCGTATAGATAGTTTTTAAATTGTTAGGTTGCCCAGACCACTCCCATAACTTCGTGTCGAATATTTCAATTTGTGGGTTATTAAAAATCTTGCTGCGAATGCTATTGTGGTCCAAGACTCCCCATCTTCTTGTCCGAGTGTTGATCCTCATCCGTGATGCGAAGCGTTTGATTTTATTCTTGGTTTTCTTTTGATATCAAAGGGTTTCTTTTTTGTTATTTTCACAATCTGCTTTTTGAGTTCTTCAAAAACCAAAGTAGGAGAACCACTCCAATGGTAGACTGCTTTTTACTTCGATACAGGACGTAGCAGTGAATTCAGAGTTGACAAATTTGGTACAAATTTCATGTACTGACTTATTGAACCGAAGATTGATCTGAACTCTGATTTTTGTTTGGGCTCAGGATATTTTTTACTGAATCAATTTTCTATACCAATGGTTTTACCCCTGTTTTAGAAAACTTGAAGCCTAACCATTCAACAACTGCTCAGAAAAAGGCACATTTTCCCGCTCTATTGCCATAATTTTGCTTTCCAAGGTAATCAAAATTTTCCACAGGATAGATGTATGCCCTCCGTTTAATTTTTTTTATGTTCAGGTTTGGTTCTTTTTTACCTGATTAAAACTTTGGTAAGTTGTTGTTGTTAGCAGTTGTTGTGGTTAGCTCTCGTCTTATTGGTTAATTTAATATGGTTATTATACCCTTTTTCGTCAATAATTGCCTGATTGAGTAGTTCCAATAGTTTCAACGTTTCTGACATAAGTCTCCGTTGGAGATCGCAGTTCCTCGTGTTAAAGATGAATACATCTCGTATCGATTCTTATTCTGCGTTAATTCCGATTTCACACGTTCTAGCTAAATCTGAGAGTGCTCTCCAAAATACTTCGTGGGACTCTCTGTCTTTTTGTTTTCGGCTCATTAGTTTTTACCGTTCAAACGTGATGTTCGCTGGTTTCACAAATGCGGATTTAAGGATCTCGAATTTTTTTTTTAATGGGACAAAGAAAATTTTCATCCTAGAGTGCTTGCGTGAAAAACTCTTTTCCCTATGGATCCTAAAGCCACGTATAGATTGATTTAACTTTTTTGTCAGCTTCGTTTCTTCTCATGCTAAGTTATCGTTTTTTTCCTCAATTCTTCTGTCTTCAGCGTTTTCGTAAACTCGCATTACTTCTTTGGTTCTGACCTCCCTGGCTTTCCTCTGTGTTTCATTTTCTGAATCCTGGGCGCCTTGTACAATTGCAGGAGTTCCCCGCATATAGGAATCAGTTGACTGCTCCATAATAAGAAGTGTTAAATTACCTCTTGTATACTAAGGCTAACTAAAATAGAGTATAATGAATAAAAATGAATGTGTTGAATTGTTCTTGACTTTTCTCTAAAGAGATCGGAGGGTGACGCGAAGTCCAATGGACGTCTGTTTGAACACAACTAACAGGTATCTAATTAGTAACTAGGGGTCAAACTAAGAGAGATAAAACACAATACCACAACAGCATGAGGTAGGTTTTAATTATTCTGAAAATATGTTAAAAAGTTAGTAAATAATTTGGAAGGAACGGTAGAAAGCGATACGATAAAAAGTTTAGGGCAGAATAAGGTAAACCGCTATGTTATCGCATGCACAATGGGTTATTCCTGACGAGTGAAGAAAGCAGGGACTGTAAATTTCACTAAATATGACATGACAACATTACATGAGGTTTATTTCAAGTGTAAAAGGGTGTTCGGTTAGAAGTTGAACGATCTGCAAATATTTTAAATGTTAGGTTCAAATCTTATTTTCTATGTTTATCCTTTTTTGGACTTTCATTTGAGCCCAGAATTATTGTAGTGTAACAAGAAGAACATTTACTGTCAGATCACAGAAAAAAAATGTGGTACTACTCACTAATACCAGTTTCCTTGGTTTTTTAGTCCATCATCATCATGCAACAGTACCCACTCACATGGGAGTTGTATTATGTATAACCCGTTGACCTTAAATTTCTTGTAAGTTCGAAAAAGAGTTTTACTCTCAAGGCTTTCATGTTGTGTCGATCAACTTCGATCTCTCGTTTGGCTCTGAAGCTTTCATTCAAAGTCTCAATTTTAGTGGAGCGAGTACACTACATCAAATGGTTGAGTGCGTTCGCCTGTTTGTGAAGTATGGATGGTTGGTGCAAGTTAGCATCAGTATCGTCGCTGTGTGTTGCAGAGTTTAAGTGAAAGTAGGAGCCACACGCAGTGTGGTCTACTCTCAGTCTAGTCGTAGGGTCTGTTTAATCCTTGGCGCCTGTAGAACAGCAAACAACAGACATCTCTCAAATGAATTCACCGTTGGATCTCGTCTGCTACGATCTTTGCAAAATGATTTTATGTGGCTATGGACTATCATTGGACCGGCTAAGTGGATTTCAATTGGGCCACAATATTCAAAATACCAAGTCCCACTGAAGTGAATATATTTGTGTCTCTGTCTTGTATGGACTGCTCTAGTATTTATGGTCTATATCTTGTAGTATGTTGTGTTGGCATATAAGATTATTGGCTGGTAGAAATAAAATAAGTGGACGAATAAAGGGACAGGTTTATTGGCTGAAATTATACCAATTCCTTCTCTATTTGCGCCACAAATTCAATCAACCTGCTATACCATCAACCAAGTATGTCTTCGTCTGCTGCTGCTGCTGCTGCTGCTGCTTCGAAAGCCATCAGCCATTCACTCATTCATTATACACAAGAACAACACAAGATTCCTGTCTTCCCTTCCGCCCATCCATCCCAACTCATAATTCTCCACTCAACAAACCCCCTTCACTTTAAAAACAAATATAGTCAACAAGGCAGACAAGCAACAGGCGCCGAAATACGTGGAACGGAACAAACACAGCAGCAGCTAACTATTTATTTAATTTCGATCCAAAGTCCCTATTTATAAATAGACTAATCCAATATGCTTCTTAGTTGCTGCAGTGGTGGCTCAATTTAATTTTCAATCATCCTCCAATCCAAAACGACCATTTCATTCATTTACTGTTGTTCTTACTTCCTGCTTTTTTGTTCACTTCGTTTACAGTTTTCTCTGTTTCTCCAGTAGCTTTTCCCCCATCCTTCAAACATATAACTGTTACCTACTCTATAGAATAACACTACCCAATCGAATAAAAAAAATGGCAGCCTAAAACAAAAACCGTATTTTTGTCCAATTGTGGCCATGTATAAACTCTGTTGAGCTGTTGTGGATGCTATCATGATAAAAAAGAACAGTAAGAAATCGGATTTGTGTTTGAGTTGCACAATTCGAATACATCTCAAAAGGAGAAGAGGGGACGAATTGTTATTGCAATGCTCCACTTTATTCGGTCGATGGCTCTCATTCTGTCTGGTTCTGTTCTAGCCCCCCTGTCAGCGCCTGTCGTCGACCAGCAGTAATCAAAACACAACAAGAAATATACTTCTCCTCCCCCTGCCTTTTTCACAGCACCGCACTGGATAATAGCAACGGACGCAGACCTACTCAATCAGCCAGAGTATTTGAGCCAGCCGCCCTTCTAGTTGTCAGACGGATAAAATTGGAGTTCAAACAACTCTCATTTGAAGCAGTCTTTTATCCTGTCTCTTATTTTAATGGTCCGCGTCTTGGATGATTTCGTCCAATCAAAATTGTTTTCTTAGAGAAAGACAACAATCAGAAAATAAAGACGTCTATTCATGGCTTCATAAAGTTGATACTTTACTTATTTACTCTCTTCTCTCTTTTTTTTTCAATTAAATGCCTTTTTAGCTAGCTAGAAGACGAGACAAAATTACAAAAGCAAATTTCAAATTTGAAAAGTTCCTAATAATTAGATACTGTTACAAAATTTCAGTTCATTTCGCACATTATCCTTTATCCGACAGTACTTGTTTCTCCTGGACGATGATTTTTACAGCATAGCGGACAATAATTGAACGACAACAACTTGGAGCCCCTTCGCCCTAGAGTAACGAGAGCCAAGAATTGAACGATTTATCATATCCTCCTAAATCAGTGAACTAAAGGAGGATAAATCAGTGAATCGTTCAAACAGGATCTTTTCAAAATGTTGGCCCGACCTGCTTTGACAGTCAAACCAACTTCTATAATGACGACTATGGTGCTTCTATTTGTTTCGGCCTCTTCTACAATTGTTCTCGCAACTGCCGTCTCTGCTACATCTGATGTGGAGGGGGGAATTAATTCCTCGTCATCTAACCCTGGATCTTCCTCCCCCTCCTCATCTCTTACCTCATCCGAGGGTGCAGCCGAAGTTGGTGGGGGGAGTGCAATGACAATGGGGGGACTGGAGAGAGGGACTTCAGGCATGTTCTTTGTAGTTCACCCACGTGACCACATTCTGGGCAAGAGTGAACAGAGTGTGAAGGTGGAGTGCACTGCCTTTGGCGCCAACAAAATCACCATCAGGTACAGTTCGCATTTCATCAATCGGATCGTGTTAACAATCGTACGTCTGTGTTCCAAGTTTAAACACATTTTTGTTTGGCATGGTATGACTATACTTTGGCCCAGCCTGACACACGGTAACATTCCATTGAACTATCAGGGACTTTAAATTATGCTGTGAATTGCGATCATTTTACAGTCAATGACATCAAAAAAATGCAATCGTAAGTCGGACCTTCAAAAAGGTTTCAAAAATTTTGTCGACCATTTTTGTAGGTCGACCAAATTGATATTCTGAGCTCTCGGAAATCTCTACAAAGACCCTATTTTTACCTAACTTTGTGCTCCGCAAGCAACTTTTTGAACAAACAGGCCAAAAACGGCGTTTTAAGATACTTTATGGAAAGTTTTGACAAACTTGACGATAATTGATGAGAGGCTGATTTCCCAAGCTTCTTGCTATTACGGTTTTTAACGTTAAGTTAACTATAGTTGCCGCTCTTCCTGCTTTTTCACTTATTTCATAACTTTTCTAGAAAAAATAACAGGAAATTAAGACAAACAAAAATTGCAATACAAATTCGGTAAAGATTACTTCGTTAAAGCAATAGATTATTTTGAACCTAATAAATAGTTCTGGTAAAAAGCATTTTCTTACCGATATTAGTTAACAAGTTTTACTTTTTTCAAAAAAAAGATGATGGGCATTGAGGAAAAAATCTTAAGATTCGAGCCAACCCTAACTTTAAGTCTTCAGACTTCTTGGAAGCTACTTGTCGTTTTCCCCGAAATTGGTCCATCAATTGAATTTTTTGGTGATTACTGACTAACGATTATAATTTTGTTATGACTCATTCGACTGACCCTTTTCTGTTAACTGTGCAAAAGTAAAGAAGCATTTGTTCTTTCTCCATTAAAACTGTCCGTTTTAATCGGTGAAACAAAGACAGGTCTGAAAAAGAACAGGAATAACCGCGGGCTAAAATGGTTGGCAAAAAGGACAGTAGAATGGCAAAGACAAGAATCTGTACCTTTGAATGGGCTGACTTTTCTGTCACGGACAGGTAGCAGTGGACGCATTGTTTGCATAGTTGACTAATTGATGGCTTCCTAATTAGAGGTTGTGTCGGCTGTATATTACTAAATAACTAGTTTAGCCCAGATTAAGACAATACCTGTAGTGCCAATTAAGCCCTTGTTGTGTGCGAATGTGTGTCCATTTCTTAGACTGCTCGACTTTTCTGAATTGCGGGATGTCTTTTCTAATCACTTCTCAATTTTCCCCGTTTTTATATCTTCGCGTTACTTCGCTCATTAAATCACAAAAAAAAAAAAGAAAAGTGCTTCATGATTTTTTTCTAATTTGGTGAATCACTTGTATCCTTTGTATCTTATGAAAAACTGCACACAAATGACTAGTTAGGTCAATTACCAGGTCATTAGTTTCACTAATCATACCTTCTCATTTTCCAAAGTGGCTAAACATAAAATCATGTCAGAGAAAATGCATTAATGATTTGAAATGGGCAATTTTAACAGAAGTTTCTCTTTGTACAGAAACAGACAACAGAGCAGACTGAAGTTCAGCCTCTCTAGAAAGGGAGGTTAATTAGCAAGAGTAAGAAGGTTCAAGAGCCTCCCTTTCTTCTTGTTTCCATGGGTCAATAACAGATATAAATACTATGATTAGTTCATTTGTGACTTACAAAGCTTTCTTTTGTGTTTTCGCTGATCAAATTAAAACTAATTGCAATTTCTTAAATTGTAATTGGAACTTATTTAAGAATTAATTTCGATTTCTGAAAGAAAGTTGTTTTGGGAAATAATTGAGACTTTGAAATGTTTCAGATGTGGGAAGGACGCCTTTCTGCCCGACCGAGCAACGCCTCCTTTTTCGGACACGATGAAGGAGTTGAGCGCCTCTGCGGGTAATTTGATATTCCAATCATCTCATAACCATCCTCAACACATTGTCAGAGCTAGTTAGCTACCCGTATTCATCCATGCATAATTCATCATCATCACAAAGCATCTTTCTGTAGCTAAAAGGAGATAAATAGATTGTGTCAAGTTTCTCCGTTAATTACATAATCTCAGTTAACTTTTTCGTCCAATTCACAGAAAATTAGAAATATTTCTAACTTTAAAAAGGGCTTAAAAGTCAAAACTTCCTGCGACAATGCAAACTAGAGAATTAGTCATTGAGTTGTTCATTAGATTGGAATTGGGAATTGAAATCTGGGAAAAGATTGTAAATATCAGGATTGGCCCTAATGAAAGGCTGTCTACTTGGCCCCATATCAGGTACAACACATGCACCTGAGATTGTTTCGATTCCCGAGATTAAATTAAACAAGGCACTCGTAAACTAGATTGCAACTTGAAAAAGAGACCATAAATCAAAATTAACTAGCCCCCCAGTCCTCTCCCACGGCATAAAAACACATGATGTCCAATTCCAGCCTCCCCCTCTCAGTCACAAGTGTTCCCCACACACCACTCACACAAAAAGTACATAGTTGTAAAACACAAATTCTGATTACTTTTAACTAGTTCTAAGCAATAAAAGGTGATTGAATATTCATCTAGTGTGCAGCTAGTATCATTTTCCCCGCCTTCTTATTTTCCGAATTACAACTAAGTTTTTAGGCATCGAAAAAGACCGCATGTTAAAAACCTGCGATGCGAAGTTAATTTTAAAAGTTGAAACACTTAGTCAGTTACTAAATATATTTTATCTTGAGACCGCAGGGTGGAGGCCAACGATAGCTTGGCTCGGTCTCTGGTGTAGCATCGTTGCTCAAAAGTTAAATGTCGCTCTGCTTCTATTATAAACTGAGTTCGGCTTCTGGGTTTTGACACTTTGCCAAAATATTTTCTTTTTTTAATCGCATTATCACATTCTTAGTCCAATTTTTAATGCAAAATATATATAATGCAAGATCAATTTTAATGAAGTTCATGAATTTTTTAAAACTCTATAATTCCGTTTGTCAAGGGAAAAGCAAGGCTATCGTGACTGTTTGAACGCCGCATCTACTTGGTCCCGGAGGAGCATTATGTACGAATTAGAACAAATTAATAGGTTCCTGAATGGTTGGCAAATTTATCATAGCAACGGATGATTGATGTTCGATAACAAGTTATGAGTTATTGCTGTGTGTTTTGTGGGAAAACTAGTGAAGTTAGTGATTGAGGCAGGATTGGGGGAATGGATTTACTTCATTTTGCAATACCTTCCCAGATTCCGATTCCTTTCATCTTAGCCACAGTGAGCAGTGATTACTTTGAACACACCTGAGCATAGTCGTTTAGAATTATTTTGAACCGATTTGTGGATTATGTATGATGTTTCTCATGAAGGAAATGAAGTTTAAATATCATCAACACCTAGGTCGATGGTCAGGGGCGGATTTAGGGGGGGGGGGGCGGGGGGGGGGGGGGGGCGGACGCCCCCCCCCTCAGGGATTCGACCCCCTGCCGACCCAAAGGGTCCCCCCTTTGATACTTTTTCAGAAATCCATTTTTGGCCGACCGACCCTAAAATTTTTCTAAAGGCGCCTTTGGCGCCAATATATACTAATTTTGAGGGGGAGCGCGCGCCAAAAAAACGCGATTTTTTTGTCAAAATTTTTCAAAAATTGCCCAAAAACGGCTTTTTTGACTGTTTTTTCAAAAATTTGCCTGCGGCGCAGAAAATTTAGCCAAAGTAGGGCCAAAACAGTGCTTTGGGAGAGCTCGAAAAATCAATTTGGTCGACCTAAAAAAAAAAAAGGTCGTCAAAATTTTGGAAAATTTTTTGAAAATCCGCCCCCCCCCTCGAGAAAATCCTAGATCCGCCCCTGTCGATGGTGTTTATGAGTAAATTAAAGTGGTGTTAGCCTGATTAAAAGATTGGGAGGGAAGCTTGACTTCGCTTAAAAACTTCGTTTATTCGTCAAATGAATTGCCGGCCGACTCTATTATTTGTCGGTAGAAAGTTCTTTTTTGTCTTCCACGAACATGAGTGAGTAATTCAACCAGCTCTCGGGTTTTCTTTACCGCAATCTAACCTTTTAGAATTGGACCGGAAATCAATCGAGAGGACGCATGGGAAAGGCGTGGAGTGCTTCTGTGAGGCGGACAACTCCACCCACCGGGTCAAAAGTGACACCAGTCTCATACGACTTGCTTGTGAGTCTTAGTAATTCACTACTCTCTTTTGGATCGATTGTCAGCAAATACTAGTTTACTTATACCCAAAAATTATTGATGAGTTTCTCCTCCGGTTTCTTGCAAAGATTATTAAGATTTTTGTCAATGGGTTTCTACAAGCTCCAAAAAAGAATTTTTCAGTTCATGATTTTTCCGTTTAAAAAATCTAATCGTCAATTTGTTGTGTAAAGGGTTTCAAATTTCTGTCATGTGCATCGATCGATTAATGTGTTATTTTTGGTTTTTATCTATGATCAGAGGTAGAAACCATCATCTTTGTTGTTTTAAGCTCACATAAATGCTGCCTTGTTTGTTGTTTTTAGCTAATAACGTGTAGGTACAAATCGCAAACCATTAATTAATTCGTGTTCGGTGCTTAAGGAGTCGAGTTGATCAGCTTTTATGACAATCATCAGAGCGTCGCCTAAAGCTTTTGAGCTTTTAATATACATAACTCAGCGTGACATTTGGTCTCGAATGAATCTCGTTTGCAGCAGTTTGTATACATTCTGGTATACTTGACAAGAAGAGAAAGGTATCTCGAGTTGGTTTTGGTAAGAATGGTCGGAGGATTATAAATCATAATTGGCCCTCGGCGCCAAACACCCTCGATGGTATGTTGTGATAAAACATTAATGGATTGGCGATTGGAGTGGTTATATGGTGATTAGTTATGCATTCAAGCTCTAATTAAAGCGGTCGGATAGTTGCAACCAGCGGCTATCTAACAAGTGAGGCCATTTTAATTACAGGTTTGCATCCAATTTGTGACAGCGTCTACCAACCAGAGACACATAGTCGCTATGTTGCCTCTACCAAGCCGAAGCTAATTGATCTGCATTAGCTCTATCTGTAATCAGCAAACACAACCAAACTTCACTTTTTCATATGCTCCAATCTGTCAAAACTTCACATGAAACATATTTACATGATTTGAGCTAAGAGAAATCCCAAGTTGTATGGTAACATTGTCTAGAAAACATCCCATTTTGGTAAAATGAAAATTACTAGAGAAAATTTGAGCTCAAAATTTACTTATAGTCTATAATTTAAAAAATACAAGGTTTTTTTTATCAGATATCGAGCATTGATTATGAATTTTGTGAATGTTGGGATGCTTTGGAAGTCTTAAATAAAAAAAGTTCTTTATTTTTGAAACAGGAACCGGATTTCGGAACTTGGGATCAATGATACCTTGAGTCGCCATTATTTCAGGTCAAACAGAATATGAAGCGACTAAGTGTCTTTTATAATCACCATTCTGATCTATCTTCAAGGGACGATTCTTGACCAAGAGCAAAAAGCAACATGCAGACATTTGTCTGAATGCATATTCAGCGTCATGTTTTAACTTAGTTGTCTACCTTCTTTGCTGTTGCGTAACAGATGTACCATAAAACATGGGCCAGCTTTGAATCAAGTAGCTTTGATTCCTACTGAGAAATGTGTTTGTCTTTCATTTAATTGCTAATGATCCGTCCTTTCACTTTGAAAAGAGCGATTAATTCCCGATTAAGTCACTGGAGCATCTTTTATGATGCCAGCAGAGGGGAGGGAATCAATTAATGCAATTTCTTCAATATTTATTGTAGGAGCAGCATGTACCTTTTCTCAATAGCGTTCTAACTGTTTGCCTTTTCTTATGTTAGATTTGAAGAAATCTTGGCGGGAGGAGCCCCACCCGATCCAGCGAGTGAGAGTGGGAAACTCGGCTGAGATATGTGCCCAGGTGCCGGAGGGTCTTCCGGAACCAGAAGTGAGCTGGTCAAAAGATGGAAAGCCAATGGATCTCACAAATCAGGTATCTAGTCACGATTTTTGCGTGTTCATCAAAAAGTTTTCAGTACCCAGTTTCTATTCCAACAATTTCACTCTGGCGTGCGCAGGAATGTTTTGAAGGGGGGTAGTTGATAAAAATGGGTTTTTCCCATTATAGACCCGCGCCAGCAAATTACAGACACCCCAAAATACAAAAATCTCTGCTGTAATTTTTTTGTTAGTAAGCTGGAGGAGGGTTTGATGGAAAAGACCCGAAAAGTTTGTCGACCTTTTTTAATTCAGTATTTTTGGTGAATAAGATTATTTACCTTAGTTATGAACCTTCTTTCTTTCTAACCTTACTCGCAATTAAAAGTATTCATTAAAACTTATTTGGACATTTCACTGTAGCATTGGAAATTGCATTGCATCTGTTCTCTGCTTGATTTGTGGCTACTCTCAATTGTGCGAGACTCTCAATCTCTAGTTGTTCCGACTTTCATAACGAAAGTAACGGAAGGGCTGGATTTTTTTCTTCAGACAAATTTCGACTTTTTAACTAGCCATTTTTGACGGAATTATTTAAAATCATTCAAAAGGTATTGTTGTCCTGAGCTTAAATTTGAAAAGATATTTCAACTGTGATCATTTTTCATAAACTTATGGGGATTTAAAAATTGCTATTTCGGCCAATTAGAGACAATTAACGCGCGGTATATTTCTCGCTATTAACACGTAAGCGGAGGTTTAATCCGTCTAAGAAATCGTTTCAAATTGGTTGAAGGAAGCTTATTTGTATAATTGATTTGTTACTAGGAGCAAAATTTATCACTTTGTACTTTATATCTTTATATGCCGTTTGGGGGGCTGGTTTTAAAAAAAAATCTCAAATTAAAAAAATAATAATTTTTTTCTAATTTAAATTTCAGATTTTTTGTTAAAATCATCCCCTAAACGGCATATAAAGTACAAAATGATAAATTTCGCTCCTAGTAACAATTTCTTAGACGGAAAAAAATTGTTTTTTTTTACATTTAATTTTTTCATGTTATTACTGCTCTATAGGCAGTCGGAACTTTCAGGGTCTGGCCCTGATACGAGCAGTTTTGTTTATCATTTATTTTAGTTGCAATTTTTAGATCGTTTTAGCATTTATCATTGCATTTTTTGTTCCTTCAACCTATTTTCACCTATTTCAATCAGAGTATTATCATCGCTTTTTAAAATTATTTTTCGCTGCCGCCGTTTTTTACAAAATCGTTTTTTGCTTCTCCACTTACTCGCTGAATTGTTTTTACGAGTTTTGCTTTCTTATAAAAAATATTTCAGAATAGATATTTTTTGAATAGTTTGCAGTTTAAACAGTTGTGCATTTAAAAAAACAAGTACTAATAACACGAAATAAGTCTCGTGACTGTTAAAATTAGAATAACGTTCAATTACGCAATTTTACCTTTTTATGTGTATTCAAGTAGCTTTTTGTTCCGACCATTTGAAAAATGGGGAGGAACTTTATATTCGGGTGTCTTAGTTTTGTTTCCACGCAAAATCAGGTAGGTACCACGAATAATCATCAGAATGGGTCGAGTGATATATCATATTGAAGATTTTTTAGTCGTGATTCGAACAGTTTCAAAAAAATTTGAAAATTTTTTCTCAGTGTCAGTTTGAAAATTTTGATTTTTGGTCTAATTTTGAGCTAATAAGGTGAGCGTGCAGGCTTACAATAGCTTAAGCCGTGTTTGGTTCAAGGTAAGCCGTGAAAATTTATTTTTACTCGAACAAATTTAGTGCTTGGAGTTTTTTTAGCGCCATTTTGTGAACTGAAAATTTCAAAAAATTTGCAAAAAAAATTAAATAATTTAAAAAAAAAATTTTAAATTTTTTTTATCATTTTTTGTTTTTCTAGCCATTTTTTGTAGCCATATTTTCTAATTGGCCTATTTGGCTATGACTGTTGCTTTTGCCTGATTTCCATTGCAGAAAAAACTTCACTGATTTGAAAAAAATGTATCTTTGTTTAAGACTATAGTCAGAACATTATGTGCTACTTGCATTGTAACCGGCTATCCTTGTTCGCTTTTGTTATTGCTTTATCGAAGTGGTGATCGCTTTCACTTATATTCTTCATTCGGCAGCTTTTTTCCGCTTTTGCTTTAAGTAAAAACAATATTCGGACCTCAATGGCTCTTCACATGAAAGAAACAACAGATGAAGAAAAAAAATTGTGTTCGATTTATTTTGACTTTTTTCGTCTTTCGAATGTATTCTCAAAAATTTCTGGGTTTAGAATACTCTGTGCTACTTGCAAAGCAACCGGTTATCCTTTTTAGCATTTCCCAAAAAGTTTTAGTAAATCATTGTCAAAGTAATTGGAACAACGAAAGTTGGATTACAAATTTGCCACTAGCTCCGTTCAATAGTTGGGCAGGATAAAAATATTAGTAGGTAACATAAAAAATGAAGGCTTTCTTAATTAAGGTACCCTTATGTTAGTGGTACACACAGTGATTTGGGCTTTGATATAGGATCACATTTAACTATCAAATAATCTGCCATCTGAAGATGTTTATAAACTTACGAAATTGACCAAGTAATCTCCTTCATAAAAGTATCTACAACAACAATTACGAATGATTTCTCTTCGTAAATTGTTTCTTGCTTCCTGGTCTATAAATCCTGATAAGTCAGACTAGGGCTTCCTATCTGATTATGACAAAGCCAGTTTTAGAATCCATTAAGCTTCAGATTAAGTTTGAAGCTGTGGTGATTTGAATGAGATTTTGACTGTTATTGTCTTCAATCTGTTTGCCCTGATAAACTAGATAACAGTGATAGGTACTTGGATAGCCCCTAAGAGAGACTAAATACTTTCAAATTAGCCCAAGCTACCCTCCCTTCAGAAGTTAACTTGTGGTTATTGGTGGCCTTATTGGTAAGTGGTCTCCTGATAAACAGACACTGCAACCCCCTGTTCCGTCCACCGACTGGCTCAAACTGCAATCCTAGGCTATCATTTTTATCAACTGAAACTAAGTCCTCCAAATCTCTAACCAAAACTCTGTAATTCCCAATTCATGATAAAGCTAATCCTTAATTATGTCACGTCGCTCACCAATTCTTTCCTCTCTATTTTTGATCAAGAGTCCGAAATCAGAGCCGATCAATATGTTCTCAGAAAATCAGACAATAAAAAAGTCTGAAGTTTAGATAAATCGTTCGTAGAAATGTATCAGGTCATCTTTAAATCCTAAAGTTCTGACCAAGTAAGCGTTTCTTACAAAGTGGTCCCAATGACAATGGCAGCGTTTCATAATGAGGTAAACTACTGGTTGGATTATGTGGCACATGCCCATTGGCCGACCCAACTTTTAAGTCATGGAGGGAAATTTTTTATGATGTGTGGATAGAGAAGTATCATTGGAAATGGTGACATTATTTTTGTTCTCTGTCTCAGGAGGGAGTTCTGATGACGCGGAGGCCCAACAACAGACACTGTCTCATATTCAGTCTGGTGATGGAACAGACAGCTGGACTGTACACGTGTGAGGCTGCCAACATAGCCACCAATAGAACCAGTCTCCCCTCACAACTCAGCGTCTACTGTGAGTAATCACCCCAAACTATAACTGGGAATAGGGTGGTTTCTACATTTTTTCTACAATCACCTAATTTTTGCGGTTTATTGAGTAATTCAACCCCTGAAATTTTTTAACGAAGGACAGGAAAAAATGAAAAAAAAAAAAAACGAACAATTTTAGGGAGAGGGCTCACATAAACTTTGAATTTTGGTAATCAATATTCAAATTTATTAACTATTTCCTCCTTATTTCGATTTTCACAAGTTCAATTTGTCTGCCACGTTTTCTATATTGTAAAACAATTTTAAATACAAGTAATACAAATGAGAAATAGTTAACAAGGTACAAAAAAGGGAAATGGTTAACAAGATCACAAATTTCATTGCGAAGGTAAACAAAGTCGTTACATTCTGTACTGTTTGTATTGAAACCATTTATATTTGATCATTTAGTCTGTTTTGGGAGGGCCGAAGGTTTGAATCCCGACGTGTAGAGCTCCGTCATTTAAATATTAAATTTTTGCGCTCAGCTTTATTTAAAAAGTTTTGAAAAAGTTATTGTTTTAAGTGATTTTGTAAATGATGCTTCGTAAGATTTAAAGGTTGCATATACATTGACATGCCAGACAAGTAAAAACAATTCCCGCAGGTTTTACGGGAAAAATTTGGCTATCTTTAAACTTGATATCTGTTTTATTTCGATGCATTTTTGAAGTTTTTTTTTTAAATTTGAAGATAGCGGCTGACATTTTGAGACGCTCTAATTTGTGTAATTGGCTGTACTTTCTGCCCCAACAACTGTCCAATGTTGCGTCTCTATCTAATCATGCCTAATTACCACCCACGACGCCAGCAGTCTCTCTATCTACATCTTTATTTTCCTTTTTTTTCTCTCTAGCCAACTGCTCGACTAGCAAAAAGAGTATCTAATTACCGTTAAATATTTCTAAGACATTCTCGATCTATTCCGTAATGCAAAATGCCTAAAAAGATATTTCAATTATAATTTTCAACTGCTGTACAATTACAACTTAATTCCACACGAAAGCACATCGACTGATTCATATCATCATTTAATACTGCTTGTGTGACAAACATTTAGTATACCAATCGAGTATTATGCCAGTCGACACACTAACTTCTGCTCATTTTCTGTGATCTTGATTATTTTAAAATGGTCTGCTAGTAGCAGACTTAACTCATATATCCTTGTTTTTTGCTCTGTTCCTCCTCTGTGTCCTCCCCTCCTCTCAAACGACAGGAAGAGCGCGTAGAGCCCTTGTTCTGCTCTGTATTAGTGAGAATAGAACCGGATTGGGAGTTAAGAGCTTGCCTTTGTCTAGTACCGCCAAAAGACATTCCACTTCCTACCTCCTATTACTTCTTCAACTGCAATATCCCCCACCCCCAAAAAAATCATCCATCCCCGCCGTCTCTTCATTTTCACTCAGGATGTTTCTCTCTCTCAACCATTCATGCTGGAGCGAAGAGATACTTAACAGTCAAATGTCAATGAAACGGTCGGTCAAACACTTGAACATGTTTTTCCTGCTTCCTTCAGCATAATTGAAAAGCGGTAATTGAGGTCTAGTGGCACTCGAAAACGCCAATAAACTCTTCAGACGATTCTTCCTTTTTGAGAGCTTTCAATTACAGAGGGTAATTTTTGAGATAAAAGCAACGACTACTACGTCTCACAGCATTTGATGCTTATTTATGGGATAGAGTGAAATACAAGCCGTGAATTCCATGCCAAATTGCATTGTTTGCAATATCCTTGTCAGTCAATGAATCTGAATGCAGCTCCCTTTGACGACGGAAATCAATTTGAACCGATATCAACCCGTGAAAAGAGCATTCATTAAGAGACCAATGAAACTAAAACGCATTAGTTTTTCACCGATAAGGATGCTCTAGGTCCACAGAATAGCTGTCAGTTTGTAATGAAGTATAATTTATGTGCAATTGTGTTGGGTGTAGTGGACGGTGGCTGGTCCGAGTGGAGTGACTGGAGCGAGTGCAATGTGACCTGTGGACTGGGGTCCAGTACCCGAGACAGACACTGCACCCAGCCCGCCCCAGTCAATGACGGTCTCTTCTGCCAGGGAGTGGCCTTGGAGCAGAAACAGTGCACCAGACTCTGCAAACGTAAGCCAACTCTCATTTCTCCTCTCTTTTTATTCGATATAATGGACGGATAAATCTCTTTAACAATTCTTAATAAGACAACTCGCATTAAACACATTTCGCAAACACTCACTGCCGCAGTAGCGCCAAAGTGTTGCGAGCTAGCCAACAGAGGGTAGTACTTAACAGGGGCGGATGTAGGGTTTTCTCGAGGGGGATGGATTTTCAAAAATTTTTAGAGAATTGTGTCGACCTGTTTTTAGTTTGACCAAATTGATTTTCCGAGCACTCCCAAAACACTATAAAGACCATATTTTGGCCAAAAATGTAGCACCGCATGCAATTAAAAAAAAACAGTTCAAAAGCCGTTTTTGGGCACTTTTTGAAAAATTTTGACCAAAAAATTGCGTTTTTCCGGCGCGCGCTGCCCCTCAAAATTAGCATATATTGGCGCCAAAATTTTAGGGTTGGTCGGCCGAAAATGGATGTAAAAAAATAATATCAAAAGGGGGTTACCTTGGTTGGTGAGGGGGCGCCTACCCTAAATCTGCCCCTGGTACTTATTTCAGAGCCGGTTATCGCCGCGAAGCCCACCGCCAATCTTAAATTGAAATTCTGAATTTAAATTATTTTTCGAACCTTCCGAGTTGTCTTTTGTTGAGAATTGTCGCGGTATCGTAAAAATCATCCTCTCTTATTATAGAGGGGAACCTCATAAGTAGGATCAAAATGTATCCGTTACATGCTAATTGTTCCTTTTTATTAAGACTTTCATTAGTTTTGAAATTTCTATTTGGAGCATGATTTTTTGCCATTTAACATACGCAAACATTTATCAATTAGTGGAATGAATTTTTCAAAGACTATTTAACTTGTCAAGTGATGACCCAAAACCACTTACTTGTTTTCTCATGTTGTTTCATTGCGTGTCTTTTGATTGATTTTCATTTGATCACTCATTTTTCTCTCTAGAATTTTTAGGAACTTTTCAGAGCTAAGATGATGTTTTTGAATATAGGTGCTATAGGAAACTCTTTAAAAACAGGTTCTTAAATATTGGCAAATTTTGTGTGCTTAAAAGAGTTAAGTCTCTAAAAAGATCAGCCTCGAAGTATTGCTGTTAGTGCTCAAACTGCGGCTGTAAACAGGAAGCTAATGACAAAGTTTGACCTTTTTCTTCTTGTTCTGCTCTGAAACTAAATTTTTCGCGCTTATAAAACCATATTTTATCACGTTTTATAATTCTCTATAGCTGCTATAAGCAGGTGAGCTTCTTCAAACATAAAATCGATTTCGGCGCCTGGGGAAGCTCAAGTCTCTTCTCTTCGGAAGTAAATTCTTTCAAATTGATTTCTGACGTTTTCATTGCTCTTTTCTAACTGCTCTAGAACTAATTAGAAGGCCCAGAGCAGTTCAATTGTTGCGCTCATCTATTATCAGATCAACTTGTTCAAAACAGTTTCGATTATTTTCAAAACTTTTTTTCCCCTAATTGGAACTGGAAAAAAAAAACAACTGGTAAGCCCTTTGAAGGCAAAGTTGAAAGTTTAAGCGGTCACAATTTAACTTTTTTTTACTGATGATTACGGTGACGCTTCTTCCTGTTTTTGTTTTTGTTTGATGGCATTCACAACTACAGCCTTTCAGTTTGCTTCGACGTGAACTGCTCTATCTATCTATCGGCAGAATGGCATCCGCACAAGTTGCTTCCTGTCGATATTTGTGTTGTTTTACTGAAAAATTGCCACCGTTTTTCCTTTAAAACATGTTATGAGGCACTTTTTCACTTCAACTCAATCAAGACTATTCAAGGGCAGAAATTAAAAAGCAAATTATTCTCCGCCCAATTTTCAACATTCGCTCTAGGCGCCTTTCAGATGCCTCCTCAGACAAATATTTATTGCGTAAAAGTGGCTTCAAAACTATGATAGAATTAATAATCATCATCATTATAATAATAAGCCAATATATTATATTATATATAATATTAATAATAATAAGCCAAATCACCTCAAAACGCATAAACAGAATGTTCCGATCAGTTTTTTGAAAGTAAACGCTTGAGGTGACCAGCTTTGTAGAAGTCGACCTTTTTGTTACTAATTACTAAAACATGTCTAGCGTTTTGATAAATCTTTGCCGCTTGTATAAGAGTTAAATCTTTGAATAAATAAAATTAAATTTTACTTATATTGGGATCAATTGAATTTTTTCTATATCGGTTGCTGTGGTTGTTATTGGTCTGGCTAAAAAGTTGTTTATTTTTGTTTATTTGTTGTGTTTGCAGAAGACGGAGGCTGGAGTGAGTGGAGTGAGTGGAATGCATGTAACACCCAGTGTGTGCACCACAGGACCCGCAAGTGTAACAGTCCCTCCCCTCGCAATGGGGGCAGAGACTGCAGGGGGGACACTATAGACCACGCCAACTGTACGGGGGGACACTGCAACCAAAACTACGTCAACAGTCAGTACACTCTAACAGTACCCTCATCACGCGTATTCTCACTTAAGCAGTCGATAACGCGTTTTTGCATTAAATATTTGAAGATTCTTCTATTATTTTGTAAATCGGTTTCAATTGCTATGAGCGTCATGTTTAACATTTCACCAACGTTAAAGAAATTACTCTCTTCTCAATTCATAGCCTGATGAGTTTTCGTAAAGAGCTTTAATTCTTTGCAAACCGATTGAAGCGATGAAAACAAACGAAATTCTTAGTGCTTTTTCTCTTTATGAGCGTATTTGAAAAAAAAATTAAGCTTTTCAGCAACCATTTCATGCTATTAAAAGAAAAAAAAATATTTTAAAGAAAACTTTCATTTCTTGATAGGCTTAATAAAAACTTAAATTTTCTCAAATCCATCTTGAAAGGTTTCAAACTTTCAGGACTAAATTAGCTATTAAAATAACTCGAATTGTTTGAATGTTTCACCGCTTGATAGCTCAGTTTAAAAAACTTGAGCTTTTCAGGGGGTGGTGACTGCCATGTATTAAGATACAAGACTAAATATCCGGTCACCAGGTTATGTATAAGATAGGGCATAGAGTTTTTAATATATTACGATCGGGAAGAGATTTTCCCATGTAGTGAGATAAAATAATAAAGTTTCCATGCATTAGTATAGGGAATATCATCTTTTACCAGGTATTAGGCTTTTGTGTCCGAATTTTTTTTTGTTATAAAATAAGGAGTAGATAGCATGTACAAAGATAGGAAATTTTTCTTTTTTTTTATAAGATGTTATCTTTTAAGATAAGAGAAATTAAAATTTGTGTTTCGTGTTAAAAATATGGTAAGAAAATTTAGTTTTTGCGTTTTGTGAAGAAAATCTTTTGTTTTATGAATCCTTTTTGTTCCGACTTTCGAAGAAAGTGACGGAATATTTGTATTCGGGGTGGTTTTTTTCTCCATACTAGTTTCGACTTTTCAACTAGCATTTTTTGGCGGAGCTTTTTTGTACCACTCGAAAGGTGTTGTTGTCTTGAGCTCAAATTAAAAAATATGTCTTGATTTTTTCATGGAGCTATTGTGGTTGAAAGTTAGCCAATTTGGGACAATTAACGGCACGATATACTTCGAGCTACTAACGCGTAATCGGAGATTTAATCCCTCTTAGAAATTGTTGCAATTTGGACTGAGGCATGAAATTTGCACTATTTAATACTTTGCTATATGCGAAATACACTTTTTTTCTGATTTTTGAAGAAAACAGAATATTTATGCTTCGTGTGGTTTTTTATCCAGTCAATTTTTGGCGATCGAATTAATAGTTTTTAGCAAAATTTTTTATGCCTCATTAAAGATATTCACTCTCTGAAATTAAATTTAAAAAGGTATGTTAGCTCCGATCTTTTCTCGCAAAGTTTTGGGAGTTTGAAAATTGCCAATTTAGCCATGGTCTGGACTAATCTATGCGCGCTTTGTAGATTTTATTGATAATTTTGCAAGCGTAACGCGAACTAAATATGCGTGGCGAAAAATCCCGCACAACTTTTCAATGGTCGGAACAAAAAGGAGTGCTCATATTTGGGAAACAATTTTGATGCATATTATTGACAATTTAATAGCATGACTTCGAAATGCTTTTTGGGGGTTACTTAAGCTTGAATATTTATACGCTTTTCAACAAACAATCAAACAAAGTTTGCAAAAAATGCGAAGCCGAGAAGAGGAGTTGAGCTGGAAGGTAAAAGTTATTAGTCTGGTTGCCTAGTTTTGAAAATCCGGTATGTTTCAGCTAAGATGAGAAAAGACTACATTAACTCTGGATCATCCAACCCTTGTAAGGCGACGATTTATTTCGAAGTAGTTCCCGAATTTTTAATTTCTGTTTCGATTGCTTATCTTGCTGTTTATCCTTTGTTTTGTTCCGACTGTTTTTTCCTAAATATGCATGTTTGCTCCTCTTCAAGTCAAATTTAGTCCCGATCATCAATAATGAGACAATTAAAATGGAATTTTCGTCAATTTTGTCAATTTGGAGTTGGTTGCTTTAATCTGCTCGACCTTTCAGTTGATCAGTTTCAGTTTTGTTTTGAGAAGACAGATGATGAATTCCTTTGGTTAGCTGATGAAGATAGGGTAATTGCATTGGGTGAAAATCTCTCCTAATTCTTATCAGCTCTTTCAGTTTTCCCTCTAATACCCTTTTCATTATCCTCCCCTGTCTTTTCCTACTATCCTGCCCTAGATTAGCCCTTTCACCCCTCCCCTGCAGAGATAGTAGGTCTACTGCATTGGTTGGTAATGGTGGTAAGATGCCACTGCTTAATTAGCAGCCAATTGTGGCTAACCACTTGTGAATCGGGCCAATTTCGCTTTCTCTTGCCCTTACCCTGTCCCTAAAGAGCTCTCCAATCCAAATACACGCTCAAAACCCAGCAGCTCTCAAAGCCTCCGCGTCTAGAGCTACCCCAGGTCGCTTTTGCATGTTGGAGCTTGAAAATCATTTCACAGTCTGACTGACTAACAAGGGCTAGTAGTAGTGACCTATGACCTATGGTGTATCTTGAAGGCATAGTCCAATCACAATTAACTGCAAAAAAAGTAAAAACAGAAATGAGGGAAATGCAGTGGAAGAATAACTCTTCTCTAGTCACTACAAATAGCATTGTCACTTCCCCCTCTCTCTCTCACATTTTTACCCTTCTCTCTCTTTTTCTTTCCGCTTTCATTCCTTATCTGCTGTCTTCCTCAAATTATGTTTTAATCTTTTCTCATTTTAATCCATCCTAGTAATCACTTTTACAATATATGTGCTTCCCCCCTCCCTCTCTCTCTGTCTTTCTCCCTCTCCCAGTCATTTCATTCAAACATAAACGTCTTTGACGTTTTTCACTTCTTAATCGCTCTTCTGCCGTTTTCGAGGCTTCCTTTTCCTGTGCGATGAGAACCGAATTTGAGCACAAATAAATGCGATCTCAATAAAACCAATATACATGATAGCTCCTTGAAATGATGTTTGCCTTTCCTGCGTGGAGCTAGATAGATCAACATGTTGAACGAACGTGCAATTGTGTACTGACATACTTCCTTTTACTAATCCAGCTATAAAGGAGATAATGAGAGTTAAATGGGTAGTGGCGTGTTGAAGGGGGGGGGGGATGGGTTATGTGTTTGGGGCTGCTTCCGGGAGTGAAAACATTGAGGGGAAGTTAGACGCAACTTTGCTCTTAATTCGCCCCTAAGTTAAAACAAGAAGAGCCAAGTGAGAACAACAAAGTCGGGGCTTGTGGTTGTGTTGTAGGGTGGTAGAAAAGGTAGAAACACGGGAACACATGTATGGAACAACAACTGGGCAATTATGCTGACAGTTGGGTACAGTTTGATTGCAAGTTTAGTACAGACTGTGGAGCCAATTTGAATCGCAGCTGGCCCGATTAAATGTTGTCATTGCTCCTCTCAGAGCTTATCCTAGAAACTATTCTATCTGGCAAATGTTTCGAATGCTCTTAACTTGTCATTTAAAACCACGTATCCAAGCGTTCTATCTTTCAGATTATGTTTTCGAACATATCTGTGACACTGAAGTAATCGAAACATAGAGTACAAACTTAGAGCTAGTCCAAAATATCATGTGTCGCATGAATACGCCAAAACACGTCCTTTTCTTGATATTAAACATCAATTTGATAGCATTGTGCCATATCTTACTTAATTTGAAACATGATTAGTTGCTAAAGTAAACTTTATCAAAACTAAAGTGAAGGATGAATCAAGGAAATTTCAGAATGCCCAAACGACATGTTTCTAAGTCACTTAGTTTTTGCCTGTGCACTTTCTATAAAGTCCTTGTAATAAGGTTTTGAAAGCAATCTTTGAAACGGAGGTTTTAACAGATGGTTTGGCGAATGGTGGGGTGAACAATAACAGACGTCCCTCTGGAACTGGGTTTGACTCTGCTGGGGACGGAGGTGGAAGCGAAGAACGAGAGGATGACATGTTCTTGTACACTCTGGCAATGGTCACTGCTCTTCTGCTGTTTCTGGCAGTGATGGCCTCTGCTGTGTTTCTGTGTGTGAAGAAGTACAAGTACATCTGCAGGATCACTGGCACAGGGGGACCCACCTCCTCCTCCCACCATTCTCACCCACACTACCCCCACACTCTGGCCATGGAGCAAGGTGAACTTACAATACCATGAAACCGCATGTCGAACAGCGACACCACGTCCGTCTGACGTTTCCACAAGATAATTTTTCACTAAATTACCGTAGCAGAGAACTGGAATGATAGAAAAACTACAATTCAGAAAAAAAATGTCAAATGGAAAAACAAAGGATCTCTCACAAAAAATTTGGAAATAAATCTTAAAATATCATGGGCCCCTGTCAGAGGTAAAAATATCAGAGGCTGATATTTTTGGAATTAATTCTCTAAACCTTACATTTTACGAGATAGGTTGTGATTTTTCCAGTTGACTTTTTTTGATTTTAAGTCGTACTATGATTTCAATAGATTGTACCAGATACGAATTTTTTAACCAAAATTTTTGGTTTACTATCAATTTTTTTGAACTAGTGAAAAAACAGGTATTTTTGGCTCGTTAGTACTTGCTAATATCATTCTGTGCTATCAAATATCCATTATATGCTTCAAAATTAACAGGACCTATCTAATGTTTTAGCGCATCATCAGTCAAGAGCCGCTTTGTCATATTCACCCAATGGGATATATGTCACTAAACACCATAACGGTAATTAAGCCTTTATCAACTTATATTTGATAGAAAAATTTGTAAACATGACACGAAATTTTTGCTGTCTTTTTTCCAGGAAACGTGGTGACTCGTCTCATGAGTTCCATGGCGGTATCCTCCTCAGCCAATCCAGCGCCTCCCGACGTCACCCAGCACCAAACTCATCACAACCAGCAGGCCATCCAGATCCTATCCGACGGAACCTTCTACAAAACCATGTTCCTTGAACCCCCCTCTTCCATGTGCTCAGGGGGCTCACCCGCCGCTGTCTCCTCCAGTGGGGGTTACAGACCACTGCCCCCAACCGACACAGTCAGTGACGTCATCTCTTCATCCGGGGGATACCCACCTAACAACAATGTCTCAGGGAACAAGAGGGGATCCCCCACTCGTTGCAATTCGGCAGGGCTCTACAGGTGAAAAAGAAAACCACAACGTGCATGGGAAATTATTTATCGCCTTACTAGACATCGTTAATCTTATTTGTACAGCCTTGAATCATAAATAAGTTCTTAAGTGAACCTATTAGCTGCATAAAAAATCTCTTGCGCAAGTTGTAGGCTATTTATTTTGCATGCCTTTTTAGAATATAATTCATCATTTTTGCGCAAAAACCTAGCAGCTCGAAATCTTGGTTCTCAAAATTAGTTTGAGCTTTGTGTTTAAATAGATTTGGTTTCAGCAACGGATATTACCCTCTGTAGTAAGTCATCTTAGTGCTAGGAACTAACATGTGACTGAGTTTCATTTCTGTATTTTTAGTTGTAGTTGTGTCCAAAATTAACTCGTCCGTATATTGTAACAGAAAACAATCATTGCAAACGGAAAACCCTCATTAAATCAGAGCGAGGTCCCTGTGTGTATAGTCCATTTCACTCGACAATGAATAGAAAATTTCTCGAGTCTGTCGATTTGGTTTCCCTGTTAACTAATAAATTTTTGGCTCTCATTAGTTTTGCTTGGAATTATTTTTTGGTCGTTTGGTTTTTTCAAAGCTGCGTGTTTCTTCAAACTCCTTGAAATGTTGCCTCGTAAACTGGTTTTGTTATTGGCTGAAAGAAAAACGGTATAAATTGATTGAAACTAAATTGTTCTGCTTTCTCTTAGCAAAACTGACACTGCGATGACTCTGCTCTCTGACCAATCGAGTGTTGCCAACTTCTGCAAGCAACAACAGCAGCCATCAAGTGACATGCAAATGGTCCGATCATCCCCCTCCGAGTTTCCCCTCGTTTATACTTCGTCGGGAGGATCTAGCCACATGCACCCCCACGTCCTCCCAAATGGGAGCAGGTTAAGTGACGTCACTTTAGTAAGTCGGATGTACGAGAACACTGCCAGTCATTACCAGAGCATCAAAGACATCGAGAGTGACGCCACAACTGGAACAGGCCACTACATGTCAACCCCCTTCTGCAATCAATCAGTTCAACCTCACCCAGCCGACAATCAAGTTAGCCGAAGCAGTGTCTTGGGAAAGACTCTTCCGGGGTATCCCGACAAAAACGCCAACATGGGAGGTATAATAGATACCTTCCGGAATCATCGAGGAGCGTTTCCTGGAATAAGTTCTGTAATAGGGATGAATCCGAATCAGAGGAACTGGACCGAGGAGAGCGACTATTTCTCCCAGTGCAGCTCAGAGGGGGGTTGCGGAGGAGGGGGAGTAGGAGTTGGTGGGGGGATGGAGGAAGAGAATGGTCTTGGGGCAGGGGGCACATATCACTTTGACCTCTGTCGAAACACAGTCGGTGCAGTGGACAGTTGTAGGACTTGCAATGACTCATCCTCAGCCGCAGTATCCAACAACAGACTCTCAAGAAGTCAGTTTTTTGAACCCTCTGTATTATTCATTCAGTCAACCTTTAGCAAGATCTATTCGGCGAACCTAATCATACCAAATCCGTATTAACCCACTAAAGTTTGAAGCATAAAGTATAATATTAGATTGACTTAGCTTCAAAGTTAACAGCAAGTAAATTTTTGAGCAAAAGTTCTCTTTAAAAAATTTTTTGAATTCCACGGACGTCTGCTCCAAAAATTTAAAATAAGTTGGGATGTCTTCAAGAAAACTAGAGAAAAAAAAACAATTATGCGCAGCGTTGTTTGAAGATTTTCTAAGCGAACGATTTCTCTAATACCTTCATTGAATGACTTATACGTGTAGTTGTATTAAAGTCCGAACAGCACTGACCCTTGTGGTTGTATTCAATAAGACTTAGTATGCAAATGACCTGGTGTTTAGATGCCGTCTACTGCTCCAGCAGTTGAGACGCAAACACATCATCTACAAAACAACAACAGCTAGAATAGACTCCAAAATGAAAGAAAAGAACATCAGTTACATTTCTGCAACTGTCATTTAAAAACAGGCAGCCAGGAAATGAATATAAGAGTTGAACAGATCTCTCTATTGATATCTTGGAACAACAGCCAATAACTCAGTCTCAGATCAGATCAGCCATCATATTCAAGTGAACAGCCATCATAAATCAGAAGTCTGCCAAGCGTACAAACAAGGCGCCATCTACAATACAATTGAGGAACAATACACAGACACTTCAGTCTGACTGTCTGAAATACCTAATAAGACAGGCTGGCAGTCTTCGGCCAGAACTGCTGCAGGATGGATACCAAGTACAAACTACGCCATCCAACTGCTCTTATACAAAACCAGCCACGAAATCAGAACCACTACACCACTACATAAACTAAAACTCAACAACTAAGAAAAAGCGCAACGAACGAGAAAAAGAATAAAATCGGCTATTGAGATTTACATCAAACACAAAAAATGGAACGAAGCTGAAAAAAAACGCACAGGAGAAGAAGGAAGTAGATAAATCTGGCTTGGCTGTTGTTACCTTAGAAGGAAATTAAATTTTAAGAGTTTCCTCATGCTTTATTTTTTAACAAATTGCACTTTTATGGACTTACTACTTGAGTTTCAATTTCTTACACTTTTTGTTTTTGATGCCGGATCTCTGCTTAATTTAGATAGTTTCAATCAAATTTTTTTGTTCAAAATACAACTAGTATTAAATTGAAATGCGGCGAGGTAGTTTAGTGAGGTTTATTACAGATTATTGACACAGAAGCTGAGAATAACTTTTCAACATTTCTTTAAAAAGTAAAATGGTCACAATGATAGAAAAAATCAAGGAAGTTTTAAAAAAAGCAGATTGTTTTTTAGATTTGAAATGAATTTAACACAAATAGATTCTAGGCTCAAGGAAATTTAGCAAACGACGATTTAAAACAAATCTATCAGAAGTCAGAACACTCTTTGTTATATTTTTTGTCAATCAGCTCGGAGGCATAACCACAAGTTTAAAGTTTCATGTTAACAAGAGAGCATATATCAGTGCCCATTAAGCCATGTCTCAAATGTAAAAGCTCATTTCGCAAATAGCAGTGCACCAACAACCAGAGTGCCACAATGGCACAATTTAAGTGAAACTTCCTCAAAATTTTCCTAAAACAAACATCAGGCAGTCTTAACCACCGTCAACATTGAAAAAAAAAAGAAATTTAATACCACTTTTTCGAAAATTTTAGTCAACTATTGGAAAGAAGGTAACCATCACAAAAAAAATTTCGTCCAAATTTTATTTGAAGTTCATATAAAGTAAAACTTACACGGGTAGTTACCTTTTAAATACTGGTCTGAAAAGTAAAACCATTCAGATTGATCGTTTCCCCGTCATTGTATTTTTTTGTCTGAAATATTTAATGCATTTTGTATCGTAATTTTTTCAAATTCTATATAAAATATACCACAAAAAGCAACTATAAAAACTTGTAAGTCATAAAATATGAGTATTTATTTATCTTATCCGCTATTACAGTGCTAATATAAATTATCCAGAGAAAATGAAAAAAATATATAATTTTCTTTAAAATTTAGGTTGAAACAAGAAAAAAAAATTGGGAAGGCAAGTTGCTTAGTAGTTTACCAAATTTTTTATGGAATAAATTACTTTGTGAAATTCGATACCAAAGTTTTCCTCAAAAATGCAACATTTTTTTTCTATTAAAGTCAACAAAAAATTACTTTAAGACTATCGTTAGATTGCTGAGAAAATCAACAAAATCATTTTATAGAGAACCTCTCATAAAGCCCAATAAATTTCATTAGAAGAACCAGCTGCAAAAACTTTGAAAAATGATTTTCTACTTTTTTGATTGAAAAAAGAGGCATTTCTCGAAAATTTGGGTTTTTTTCTGCTTACAAAACAAAATATATCTCGTGAAAAAACTTAAGAAGCTACTTAGGAGTCTTCACTGATGTAAATAGTAACAAATGAACAAAAAACAAAGCGCAATTTCAACTGATTGAAAAGGGAGAAAAAAGTCCGGTTTTGTGGAGCAATTCTGGTCAGAACATTGCGAAGTAAATGACTCCTGTTTTTGCTCGTACACCTTGGCAAAACCTGAGTATTCCGGCTGCTTCTTAAAGCTGAAAAATAATTCGAAAAAAAACATGTATATTAAAGAAACAAACATTGAAAAATTGCTTTTTTATTTTATCAGCACACGCGCTATAAAAAGTACAACGGAAAGTATTTAGCGCTCCGCATCATGCTTATTAGATAAAATTGCTGGCGTTCGTTCAGTTTTGAAAGAATTAGTTTGTCTCTTGCGCCTATTATACGACCGCAAAAGGTCGCTCTTCATTTGCGTTCATAATTAGCCAACGCAACTTTTGGTTAAATTTGCCTTTTTCCATTCCCATGTTTTTACACAAAAAAGTAGGTGGAAAATATTTATGGTTTTGAACTTACGACAACAAAGTTTCAGATGGTAAAACATTGGTAAAAAGGAATAGTTTGAAAGTTAAAAGAAAAACCCCTCCCACGCATGAATATTTCGTAGCTTCATTTGAAAGCAGATGGTTTAATTTTGTTTTGTCCGGATAATCAGCACTGTTTGTAGTCACAAAATATATGACACAAATTCTCCCAATTTAAACGAACTCATATCTAAAATGTCCAATCATAACTTGAATGCGAAAATTAACATTTCTTGTACGTATGTTTGAGGTTCAACTTTTTTTAAAAGAAAAAGATCACAATGAATAGAAAAAATCAGGGAATTTTGAAAAAGCAGATTGTTTTCAAGATATTAATTGAACTTAACTCAAATAGCTTCTAGGCTCAAGGAAATTCAGCAAACGATGATAATAGTATATGTTGGTGGCGATCAGGGGGGTTAGTGGATGACCCCTATGTTTTAACATAGGGAAAAGATTTCCCAATGTGTTAAGATAGGGAATAGATTTCCTAATGTATTAAGATAGGTAATGGTAAGGTTTCAGTGTGATAGTAAGTTTCAGAAAATTTTTTCGACGCCCAATCTTACCATGTCTTAAGATCCTCTACACCAATCCGATAGGGTATAGATTTATCAGTATATAAGAACATGTTTTTAATAATGTTCTTAAACATTTGATATTATACTGAAACTGTCTGAAACTATGCTAAAACCTAATTGAAACTTCGAATAAAAAAAAGTTTTTCAGAGAAAAAAATTGAATTACTATAAACTGTTACATTTCAATTGAAGAGTTAAATAACATATAAACCAATGCATCGTATAAAACTTTGCTACAGTGTATAGGTTAAATTTACAAATTCAATGGTTTAGTATGTATTCCATCATTAAGTACTTCCCTTTTCGGGTAAAAGTAACTGAGTCCTTTTTTAGTTTGTTCATATGTTCCGACTAAATGGTTGGAGGTTTTGAATCCGCAATTCGTCGACTTCAAATTTAATGCTTCATCAAGAACTCTTCTGTATTTGAACGTTGGTCCATCCCCAGTATCTTCTAGCGTTCTTTTGTTGAGTCTTTTGCTATTAAATTTAAGTTTGTCGCTTTACTATCATAGCAGCAATACGTCTTGCTGCACAGGCACAACACTTCAGTACAGCGAAATTCTTCTTTGAACAGACCGGGTTGTCGTTTATCATGCTTTTTATGAACAGCGCAGCATGTACGTGGGAAGAAATTTTTCTTTGCATTGGCAATAAAGTCATGGCTGCAGTCATTTCGACGGATTTATTGCCATTGAGCTTTCTTCTCAGGTAAAATACAATCCTCCAAGTTCCCTTTGGCTGATGCTAGATACAGAGAGTCTGTGTCTACCTCCAGTTCCTCGAACTTGTTATCTTCGCAATATTTATGAAAAAAATTGTAACATAACTCCAACATTCTGAATTTGGCATACTGAAGAATGAAAAAGCCTATAATTATTGGTCCCCTGTGTTCGATTATTGAATTTAACAGATCTACTTAATATAAATCTGTTTTTTCACAAAATTCAATCGCTTAAAAATTTTTTCGTTTAATGTTTTGTCTGTCTTTTCATCGCCGAAATGTTTTGGTTATCGGATGTCTAGATCTGTCCATAATTTGATAACGGTACGGACTGTTACCGAGAAGCTTCATGGTCTCAGCAACAACTCCAGAGTAAGGATTATTGTCTTTTTCTCGTCGAGCATCAACATCAGATTAAACAAAGTTGTTGAAACATTTCCTAGTCTTGTACTCAACAAACCGATAATTTTTTGTGCATTGAAGTCCAAGACTTAGATAGAAGTTAAGAAGGGGAGTAATGATTGTACTATTTTCTAATTTAAAACTGGAAATCTGCATTCGTTGTTAATTTTTCAACAAATCATTTTCTTCGACATAGTTTTTCATGTATTCCACAAAATGGTTTGGGCAGACGACAATATTTTTAAGTATTAGAGGAAAAATTGAAAACTCGGATTTCAACTTGTCGGGAATAATTAAATCGCTTTGCAACTAGCCAAAAAGAGATTCGTTATATATTTTTAAAGTAAAGAATCAGCAGACAGAGGTCTTCTATAAGAAAATTTGTCTTGACTTGATTCTAGACTGAAGAATTTGATGTAAAATTCTCCCATCACTCACACTCCCAAATTTTCTGAATATTTTTTTTTCTTTCATATACACTCGTCTCAACTCATCCATTTCTCGCTTCTTATTTCCCATTTCAAAATCTTGTTCTGACAAAGATGGACGAGTTTCTTTGCAGAAGCAGAAGTGATAGCAGTATCCCATAGCTTCAAATACTGTTTTACAGTGATCGCAGTAGCCATCAACATGGAAGTAGTCTACTTTCTTCAGCATTCCGGTTGTTTAAAAATTCTCAATTTTACACTCTGGTCTCAATTCTTGGTAAAAGGACATGACCATGATCTCGAAATTTCTTGTTCTGTTATTTTTAGCTATAAGCAGATCAGTTTCAGAGTCATACTCCCATCTTGTGTAAAGTCCGGTCGGCATCTCTTGGAACAATGAGAATGGATATAATTGGCTAGCGTCAGTTCCAACTATTGTCTTGCAAACATTTGACGAGTAAAGAATATAAATTTGATCGACAACAGTTTTTCGCGTAAAAATTTTGATGGAACACCAGTCATGTCTTCTCTAATTTTCTCACATAAATCCTTATCTCCTTCAAAGAACGATTAGAATTTGTGATATGTTGTTTTGTGTAAGCAGATATTTGGAAGCGTGCATCCCAGCTTCAGCATGTCAACTCACTACTTATCATGGTAAAATTCTATCATTTTTTGCATAGCTTCAAGAGTAAGAACAACATCTTTGTTGTTATACCATCGTAAGAAGTCTTTGAAAGTAATCATGCTCTGTTGTTCCCAAATGCTTTTCAAATAAGAGTATTTTCAAAACCTGTTGGTAGAACTGATTGAATACGTAACTTTTTCAGCGCACTTTGTTAATCAAGTCCTCCATTAATCATTTTTTGGTAATCGTTGAAATCTTTCTCGAGAGGGTTGTGATTTCTCAGTTTGCTGATAAAAGCTTCGAATAGAGGCAGTTCCGTACAGTCAAGCTTGTCTGGACTGACAAAACCATTCGTAGGGGAAAAAAATTTTGGTTTCACTTGCTTTATAGGCTTTTAGAAACGAATCCGATGTTGATGCTCTTCCAAGAAACTTCATTATGTCTGGAAATTGTACATCTCCAAAGTTGAAGGACATGAAATCATTTGTTTTTTAATGACTGTTGGTTCGATTTTTTTATATCATATAAGGTGCGGGATCAAATGAGATTTGATGAGGTTCAAATCGTATCTGCCGCTATTGAAACTGAACGCCGGTATGGTATTAACATAGCGCCATAGCGCTCTAAATGCTGTTTCAAGTCGATCAGCTATTTTTTTTGAATTATCAAGAACTGTATCGTCAACTCATCCTCCTCTCCATCCTCAACACATTCATCTTCATAATCGAAGACGTCTAGTCTTTTAGTTAAAGTTTTAGATTTTAGTTTATCAAAAGTATATTTTTACTTGATCATTGACAGTGTTTTCGATGTCTTGAAACTTAGTTCTCATTTGTAACTTGCTTTTTTCAGCCAGAAGTTCCAAGATGGAAACAAAAGTAATTATTATGAGTTCTGAATCTTTTTCACACAAAAAAAATGGATCATCTTGCAAAATTGATGATATTGAGACGGAAAAGGGGACATGCTTTCCAATCGAATTAGTTGTTTTGGTTGCTTCCAATTCTTCACTGGAAACACAAACTGATTCGAAGTCAAGGATTGCTACATTGCTAAATAATTTATGATCTTCGGTGTAAGAATTGTTGAACCCGTCCAGTTTCTCGAGTACTGTTTCCCGTAGTGTGTACGCATTTTTGAGAAAAAAATATGTCGAACTCAATCTTTACATCTGATTAGATGTTTGTTGAATACTTCTGATCTTTTAAAGAAACAGTCGCAGCTAGAACATCAAAAGCATTTGAAGAATGAATCAATATCATTCGTATGAATTATATGATTGTTGAATGTTAGCAGTTTCACGGTTTTTTCAAAGTTTCCAATGCTTCGCCTTGCTAATTCTCCAACATATTCTCCTTCTTGAATGTCAAACTCGTAAATGAATATGTTGCGTTCAACCTTTTCCTCAACAAGAGGTAGATCATCAATTGACACTCCACGAAAATTCTTCGGATCGTATCAAGATTTTGATATAAACTCTGTAAACAGCTGAGATGTATGGGCGTCGAGGCTAATATGGCCATGCAAATACATCGTTAACGCACGGAAAAGGCAAAGACAATCTTTGTATGGTTGTTTATCTTTGTCCGATAAAAGACAGATTACTGAATGGATTTTCGATAAAGGTTCGTGTAATACAGAGTCTGGACATCCCATTGGAACGTTTCTTAGTAGAGCAGCAAAAATAGTGACATTTGTGATCAACTTGAAGCTACACTTGGTGTTCTAACGTTCTTGATTGCACTGCTCCACGATTTCAATTTTTAAAACTTTTTCTTCGATTGTATTCAAATCGGCTTTTGTACACAGTAAATGCGATTTTTCGAACAAAGTATTTTTTTCGTTTGCATAGTAATATCGATATGCTCTCGTATTGACATTACAGAGAACAAATCCAAGAGCGGTTTTGATTTTTGCAGCGGAATCCAGCTTATTGAATACTTCCTGAAGCTTCTCGTTGATAATGTTTGTTTCTAACTTTGACGTTTGAAAGCTAAATAACCTATGTCTCCCGTTTTTCATCTCAGTATGCACCAGGAAGTGTTGACAAGCACTCAACTCCTCTTTGAATTTATATTCATCTTCCCTTTCCTCCTCCACAATCTTGTTCAAGACTGCCACCGTATCATTTGGTTTCAGTTGTTTCGCTCCAAGTTCTTTGCTCCGATGTTGTTGGAGCAAATAGTAACTCCGAAACTCCTTCTCGCAAGACAAACATACTGTTGATTGCTCAGAAGTTGTAGGAGCATGCTTCTTGGCAACGTGATAGGTCATTTATTGTTGATTGTAAGTAAAACAATTACAATCAAGACAAGAAATAACTCCTTTTGTTTATTTCTTTCGACGTCGAGCTGCATGCGCCCTAACATACATGTTTCTACAGTCCCCACACTGAACTTTCTCGTTTCTATTTAGCGACGGCATCTAAAAAAAGGGAGAACTATTAAGACATAAAAAAAAGAAATTAGTGCTTGATACATATCAAAGTGGTAGATTTAAAATATCCCAAAAATTTATTTAATGATTCATACTTACTTTGAATTTATGGAAAATAAATATTTTTTTCAAGTACTTACACAATATATAGAACAATTGTTTTTAGCATTAAAGAAACTCAGAATGAATTTTATTTGCTGTTGCTTAAGGAAAAATGACCAAACAATATCGTTTTCAAACAATCAGAAATGACCAATATTAAAAGTGACTTAAAATTTGGTTTCTTTCATTATTTGAAAAAAGCCCCTTAAAAATAACTTGAATTTCCTCAAGGTACTCTATTAGAAAAAACAAAAAAATCCATTTGATTTTCTAATTGATACAAAAGACGTTGAATCTTACTTTTTCACAGTTTTTTGGACGTTTATGTTGTCCAAAATGGAGTTCTCCGACTAAGTAAAGGTTTTTTTAGGAAAACTTACTCAATCAAGGAGTTAATTTTTGATTCACGAATTGCGTATCAAAGCTCCAAACTTACCGCTAAAGTACACCTCACTAGGAAAGAAAGTTTATTCATTCTATAAATAATGAAGCTAATGAAAAGTTGTACGATAGTCAAGGACTCTTTTTATCCCTTACCCGATACCGAAACTTGTAAAGTCTCCACTGCAAAGTTCTTTATTCCTTCATTTCTTTAACGGTTTTTAAAAGTCAAAATCCTGCTTGATCAGGTTTGAAATCAGATTTTCAGAGAATTGCTTTTTAAAATTCATCAACTATGAGTTATCCTCTCATTCTCACATCAAAATCAAAGAACTTTGACCATCTACTCAAAAATCATCAAAATCTGATTGATTTTATTAAAAACACTCAATTAACCTGATGAAAAAAATTATGGAAATGCTACTTGTTCTAATTTGTTTTCTTTTGTTCCTTATATCGGCAATATTTCTTTTTCTTACAGCAAACAACTTTTAATAATATATTTTTGCTGGTGCTTTCGTGTATATTTGTACTTATTTGGAAGATTTAAGTCCTCAAAAGAGTTCTATTTATGAATACGACAACTAGAGCAAAAATAAACCGTTTTGTGATTGGAAACGACAATGTCTATATATTCCTAAAATGGAACTTTTTTGCCGATTGGACACGACTCTCATAAAAAAATTCAATAAAAGGAAGCTGAAATCTGATTGAACACGACTACAGTCCAAATATGGAAAACAATTTTGATTGGTTAAACCCACACATTCGACTTGAAGGTACGCCTCACTCCTAGATAAAAATCTTTTTACTTTCAACTTAACTACAGCCAACTACCTCCTCTCTCAGCTCTAAACATTTTAATTTCAACTTAACTATCGTCAACTACCTCCTCTCTCAGCTCTAAACATTGTAATTTCAACTTAACTACCGTCAGCTACCTCCTCTCTCAGCTCTAAGCATTTTAATTTCAACTTAGCTACCTTCAACTACCTCCTCTCTCAGCTCTAAATCATTATTGCTTTTACTCTGTGTTTTTTACTCAATTTATTGCTCAAAATGACCTTCTCAGTGCAAAATAGCAACCTTATGTAATCTGTAAAATTTTTGCCTGATTTAGTACCAATTCAAGTGAGAGAAACAGTCTCTGGAGTTTTCCTGGCACGAATGCACGTCCCAATCCAAGTCTGGCACATGGTGGAAGTGATGCGAAGGGATTTCCTCGAGCATTATATGACACAAGTACTCATGACAGAGAACCAACTTGAAGAAATGCAAATGATGGAGGAAGTTTCTGAGCATGTGGGAACGAACTACCGCGACACTGCTGGCTCTAGACGTGTGGCTCAACCAATTAAGGATTTCAGAGGAAGCAAGATCAGCCAAAAACTCCATCACAATAGATGAAGATGAGTGTTTCTCCGAAATAATGAAGCCTCCAGCTAAACAACAACCACTACAACCTCGTCCAGCTCTGCGTTCTATAGAGAACATCCAGAACTCTCGACAGCTCTTTGATTGAACGTTTTTTGTGCCTAAATATTGCTTGATATTTGTTTCGTTCTTTGTAAATAATTTCTTCAATTTCATTTTTATTATGAGAAAAGATGAGAAGTTCAGGATGAATCATTGGAAAACAATTAGAATAAAACTTGTTTTGGTGCTCCGAATTCGCGCAATGTTGGGAAACTTGATTAATTTTTGCACACATATCAGAAAATTTCTACACAAGTATAAAATACCTGATGGTTATTTGCATCTTGTCAAAAAAAATCAAACACTTTTGGCATTTGGTAGAAAAAAGTGAAATTTTTTTCGCATTTTGTAGAAAAAAAACCATTTTCGCATTTTTTTCGAAGAGAATGAAACATTTTTCGCATCTTGTCAAAAAATTGAAACAAGTTGTGTTGAAAAAAAGGAAATAAATTTTGCGTTTTGTAAAAAAAAATTAAGCAATTTTAGCATCTTGTCAAAATAAATCATAACATTTGTACTTGCACAGTTAAATATTAATTTGTATGAAACTTTCGTTCAAAAATTATTCCTCAAGAAACCTAATTTTTGCATGTCTGTTGATCAGAAACAATAGAAAAAACAATGTATTAACGTAACGAATAGCGATGATAATCATCCATTTGGAAATTTCTTAAGCAATAAGTCAACAAGTTTTTATTAATAGAACTTTGCGTTTTTCGCTTAATCATTTAGGATATAAGGTTAGATTTTTGCAAGATTTTTGAAAAAAAACCAAGAAAAAGCATTCAGTTCACCGAAAAAAGTGTAATATATTTTCGCACAGTCGTGAAAAATTTTTAAAAATTTCTACATTTTGAAAAAAGATTTCGAAGTTTTTCAAGCATCTTGCAAAAAAAGTCTTGAGAGAGTTTTTGGCACACATTATAAAAATTGTATAGATTTATATGTAAAAAAAACAGTTCAAGCTGGGAAAAATTAATTTTGACAAGATTCTTATAACAAATATTCAATTATCATAAGAAAAATTAATTGAAAAAGCCGATCCGAGATTGTGACATGATTCTCGACAGAGCTATGAAAATGTTTTTTGATTTACTTGGGCATCGAAGAAGTAATTCCACCTTAGCAAATGACGTCATTACACTTTAACTTTTATAGAACATTAAAAGTTGTTGAATATTTCCACCAGAGAAGTTGATGTCACCAATCAAAAACTTCTAGAAACTTCTAATTTTTAGAACCTACAGATTAAATCCTCGAAATTCATAAGAAGTCTTTACACATTAACTTCTTGATTTTTCTGATTCTTCTGTATTCTAGAAATATCAAATAAAACTTTAACCAATTAGAACTCCAGAACTAACTCTAAGGTGATGAGATTGATGAAAAAAATTGTAGATTTTATTCAATTTGCTTGTTTTTTTTTTAATAAAGATACTCAACCAAGGTTGTGATTAAAAGGAAAATTTTTCAAGGAAATTCTTCCCTTTTAAGAAAACCTTTCAATATTAACTTCCGGTCAGCAAAAAATTCTCAAACTGGTTTCTCTTATTTTTTTAATTACGTGTTTTCGAACTAAAGCTTAGTTTTTAAAGACTTATCATTGCAAATTACTACAAGAACATTGTAAGAAAATTGAATATTTCATCACAAAGCTTACATAATCACTTTTCACAGAATCACAACAATCAATAAAACAATCATTAATCTTCAACAAATCAGATTCATATTTTGAAATTTGAACTTTTCGAATTCTGTTCAGAAACTCTGAACCATGCGTTGGCATAGAAGTAAGTTTTTGATTAGATTTTAGATAATGACTCTTGATTTTTTTTCGAATTAGCCTTTTCTTTGCAATACTATGTATATTTTTGGCTCTTTTCCATCGTAAGTTATGTTGAACTGCTCGACAAAGCTGATTGAATACTTCTCAGCTTGATGTAACAATACTTGAATAGAATCTGTAATTGTTGAAACAAATTTCTTGATATATGTAAATAGATTTATCTAATCTCTGCAAATTTTGGCTAAAAAATGATCCTATTAAAACCAAATGGAACTAACAATTCTCAAAGAACATAAAAAATTGTGGGTAGACACAGTAATCTTGGGGTACTATGTTTTTTTCTTAAAATTCGTTAGAAACTGAAATCAATTTCGATGTTTTACTGTAATATGAATAAGAGTTTGGAAGAGCTTGACACATAGCAACTGCCATTGGGAATAATAGTTTTTGCAGAAAATTGTGGATTCATTTAGAAGAAGTAATGCCTACACACTTTCCATATAAGGAAACTTCATACACAACGTTTTCATTTTTGTTACTCTTTCCACTTATGGCGATGACTCATATTGTTTATTTCCATTTTCATTTAATCTCAAAATTATTTCTCTCATTTCTCCTCATCGGATCAGTTTGTTCTTCAAAAATGTACTCCAGAAAAGATATTAGTCCCAATTATATTGAATTCTCAACAAAAACAAGAATTGGGAGACGTACATGGTTCCATAAATCCTACAAGGTAAAAATATACTTCGAACCGTGCTTTAAACTATTAAAAAGTTAATGATTTGGGCCAATTTGAAAATTCCCAACAAGTCTATCTTAGTGAAAAAGAAGGAGAAGCAATAACGGCAATCCCGGATACCGTTATTCACGATGCCAAAAACCTTGGACTCGTACCTAGAAAAGAAGCCAAATCTGCCAAAGAATCATCTATGGATCAGGAGCTCGATATTTGTATTAGAAAATATGAAATAGCAAAATACAACATAAGGAGGGTGTGTGTCACAATCAGGAAGTACAGTGTGAACGTTAACAAGCCGACCTTCATTCAGATTCGACTCCTTCACTGCAAAACAGAATAAAGCAGTGAAACAAGGTGTACATTTAGAGCTAGGATATCTAAAGGAAATCAGACAAAACATACAATTTAAACAAAATTGACATAAAATACTAACTTATTATCAAATGACTTTCCAGTATTTTTTTTAATGAAATTAAAGAAAAATAGCCTATGTCTCCCGTTTTTCATCTCAGTATCCACCAGGAAGTGTTGACAAGCACTCAACTCCCCTTTGAGTTTATCTCCATCTTCCCCTTCCTCCTCCACAATCTTGCTCAAGTCTGCCACCGTATCACTTGGTTTCCATTGTTTCGCGCCATGTTCTTTGCTCCGATGTTGTTGGAGCGAATAGTAACTCCGAAACTCCGTCTCGCAAGACGAACAAACCGTTGATTGCTTAGAAGTTGTAGGAGCATGCTTCTTCGCCACGTGATAAGTCATTTATTGTTGATTGTAAGTAAAATAATTACAATCAGGACAAGAAATAACTCCTTTTGTACATTTCTTTCGATGTCGAGCTGCACGCGCCCTAACATACATGTTTCTACAGTTCCCACACTGAACTTTCTCGTTTCTATTTAGCGACAGCATCTAAAAAAAGGGAAAACTATTAAAACATTTAAAAAAAGAAATTAGTGCTAGGTACATATCCAAGTAGTAGATTTAAAATGTCCCAAAAATTTATTTAATGATTCATACTTACTTTGAATTTATGGAAAAATAAGATTTTTTTCAAGTACTTATACAATACTTTTTTCATTTTTGGTACTACTTCCACTTATGGCGTTGACTCATATTGTTTGTTTCCATTTTCATTTAATCTCAAAAATATTTCTCTCATTTCTCCTCATCGGATCAGTTTGCTCTTCAAAAATGTACTCAAGAAAAGATATTAGCCCAAAACTGTAAAATAATTATTGATTTGGGCCAATTTGAAAAGTACCAACAAGTCTATCTTAGTAGAAAAGAAGGAAAAGCCATATAGGCAATCCGGAATACCGTTATTCACGATGCCGAAAACCTTGGACTCGTACCTATAAAAGAAGCCAAATCTGCCAAAGAATCAACTATGGATCAGGAGCTCGACATCTGTATTAGAGTATATGAAATAGAAAAATACAACATAAGGAGGGTGTGTGTCACAATCAGGAAGTACAGTGTGAACGTTAACAAGCCGACCTTCATTCAGATTCGACTCCTTCACTGCAAAACAGAATGAAGCAGTGAAACAAGTTGTACATTTAGAGCTAGGATATCTAAAGGAAATCAGAAAAAAAATACAATTTAATCAAAATTGACATAAAATACTACCTTACTATCAAATGACTTTCCAGTATTCTTTTATGAAATTAAAGAAAAATAGCCTATGTCTCCCGTTTTTTATCTCAGTATCCACCAGGAAGTGTTGACAAGCACTCAACTCCCCTTTGAGTTTATCTCCATCTTCCCCTTCCTCCTCCACAATCTTGCTCAAGTCTGCCACCGTATCACTTGGTTTCCATTGTTTCGCTCCATGTTCTTTGCTCCGATGTTGTTGGAGCGAATAGTAACTCCAAAACTCCTTCTTGCAAGACGAACAAACCGTTGATTGCTCAGAAGTTGTAGGAGCATGCTTCTTCGCCACGTGATAAGTCATTTATTGTTGATTGTGAGTAAAATAATTACAATCACGACAAGAAATAACTCCTTTTGTACATTTCTTTCGATGTCGAGCTGCAGGCGCCCTAACATACATGTTTCTACAGTCCCCACACTGAAATTTCTCGTATCTATTTAGCGACAGCATCTTAAAAAAGGGAGAACTATTAAAACATTTAAAAAAAAGAAATTAGTGCTAGGTACATATCCAAGTGGTAGATTTAAAATGTCCCAAAAATTTATTTAAGGTCTCATACTTACTTTAAATTTATGAAAAAATAAGATTTTTCTTCATGTACTTATACAATACCTTTTTCATTTTTGGTACTAATTCCAATTATGGCGTTGACTCATATTGTTTGTTTCCATTTTCATTTAATCTCAAAATTATTTCTCTCATTTCTCCTCATCGGATCAGTTTGCTCTTCAAAAATGTACTCAAGAAAAGATATTAGCCCAAAACTGTAAAATAATTTTTGATTTGGGCAAATTTGAAAAGTACCAACAAGTCTATCTTAGTAGAAAAGAAGGAGAAGCCATATAGGCAATCCGGATTACCGTTATTCACGATGCCGAACACCTTGGACTCGTACCTATAAAAGAAGCCAAATCTGCCAAAGAATCAACTATGGATCAGGAGCTCGACATCTGTATTAGAGTATATGAAATAGAAAAATACAACATAAGGAGGGTGTGTGTCACAATCAGGAAGTACAGTGTGAACTTTAACAAGCCGACCTTCATTCAGATTCGACTCCTTCACTGCAAAACAGAATGAAGCAGTGAAACAAGTTGTACATTTAGAGCTAGGATATCTAAAGGAAATCAGAAAAAAAAATACAATTTAATCAAAATTGACATAAAATACTACCTTATTATCAAATGTCTTTCCAGTATTCTTTTATGAAATTAAAGAAAAATAGCCTATGTCTCCCGTTTTTTATCTCAGTATCCACCAGGAAGTGTTGACAAGCACTCAACTCCCCTTTGAGTTTATCTCCATCTTCCCCTTCCTCCTCCACAATCTTGCTCAAGTCTGCCACCGTATCACTTGGTTTCCATTGTTTCGCTCCATGTTCTTTGCTCCGATGTTGTTGGAGCGAATAGTAACTCCAAAACTCCTTCTTGCAAGACGAACAAACCGTTGATTGCTCAGAAGTTGTAGGAGCATGCTTCTTCGCCACGTGATAAGTCATTTATTGTTGATTGTGAGTGAAATAATTACAATCAGGACAAGAAATAACTCCTTTTGTACATTTCTTTCGATGTCGAGCTGCAGGCGCCCTAACATACATGTTTCTACAGTCCCCACACTGAATTTTCTCGTATCTATTTAGCGACAGCATCTAAAAAAAGGGAGAACTATTAAAACATTTAAAAAAAAGAAATTAGTGCTAGGTACATATCCAAGTGGTAGATTTAAAATGTCCCAAAAATTTATTTAAGGTCTCATACTTACTTTAAATTTATGGAAAAATAAGATTTTTCTTCATGTACTTATACAATACCATTTTCATTTTTGGTACTAATTCCAGTTATGGCGATGACTCATATTGTTTGTTTCCATTTTCATTCAATCTCAAAATTATTTCTCTCATTTGTCCTCATCGGATCAGTTTGCTCTTCAAAAATGTACTCAAGAAAAGATATTAAACAAAACTATAAAATAATTATTGATTTGGGCCAATTTGAAAAGTCCCAACAAGTCTATCCTTGTTAAAAAGAAGGAGAAGAAAAATCGGCAATCCGGAATACCGTTATTCACGATGTCGAAAACCTTGGACTCGTACCTATAAATGAAGCCAAATCTGCCAAAGAATCAACTATAGATCAGGAGCTCGACATCTGTATTAGAGTATATGAAATAGCAAAATACAAGATAAGGAGGGTGTGTGTGTCACAATCAAGAAGTACAGTGTGAACGTGAACAAGCCGACCTACATTCAGATTCGACTCCTTCACTGCAAAACAGAATGAAGCAATGAAACAAGTTGTACATTTAGAGCTAGGATATCTAAAGGAAATCAGAAAAAAAATACAATTTAATCAAAATTGACATAAAATACTAACTTATTATCAAATGACTTTCCAGTATTCTTTTATGAAATTAAAGAAAAATAGCCTATGTCTCCCGTTTTTTATCTGAGTATCCACCAGGAAGTGTTGACAAGCACTCAACTCCCCTTTGAGTTTATCTCCATCTTCCCCTTCCTCCTCCACAATCTTGCTCAAGTCTGCCACCGCATCACTTGGTTTCCATTGTTTCGCTCCATGTTCTTTGCTCCGATGTTGTTGGAGCGAATAGTAACTCCGAAACTCCTTCTCGCAAGACGAACAAACCGTTGATTGCTCAGAAGTTGTAGGAGCAAGCTTCTTCGCCACGTGATAAGTCATTTATTGTTGATTGTAAGTAAAATAATTACAATCAGGACAAAAAATAACTCCTTTTGTACATTTCTTTTGATGTCGAGCTGCAGGCGCCCTAACATACATGTTTCTACAGTCCCCACACTGAACTTCCTCGTTTCTATTTAGCGACAGCATCTAAAAAAGGGAGAACTATTAAAACATAAAAAAAAAGAAATTAGTGCTTGGTACATATCAAAGTGGTAGATTTAAAATGTCCCAAAAATTTGTTTAATGACTCATACTTACTTTGAATTTATGGAAAAATAAGATTTTTTTTCAAGTAGTTATACAATACCTTTTTCATTTTTGGTACAACTTCCAATTATGGCGATGACTCATATTGTTTGTTTCCATTTTCATTTAATCTCAAAATTATTTCTCTCATTTGTCCTCATTGGATCAGTTTGCTCTTCAAAAATGTACTCAAGAAAAGATATTAGCCCAAAACTATAAAATAATTATTGATTTGGGCCAATTTGAAAAGTCCCAACAAGTCTATTTTAGTGAAAAAGAAGGAGAAGCAATATCGGCAATCCGGAATACCGTTATTCACGATGCCGAAAACCTTGGACTCGTACCTATAAATGAAGCCAAATCTGCCAAAGAATCAACTTTGGATCAGGAGCTCGACATCTGTATTAGAGTATATGAAATAGCAAAATACAAGATAAGGAGGGTGTGTGTGTGTCACAATCATGAAGTACAGTGTAAACGTGAACAAGCCGACCTACATTCAGATTCGACTCTTCACTGCAAAACAGAATGAAGCAATGAAACAAGTTGTACATTTAGAGCTAGGATATCTAAAGAAAATCAGAACAAAAGTACAATTTAATCAAAATTGACATAAAATACTAACTTATTATCAAATGACTTTCCAGTATTCTTTTATGAAATTATAGAAAAATAGCCTATGTCTCCCGTTTTTTATCTCAGTATCCACCAGGAAGTGTTGACAAGCACTCAACTCCCCTTTGAGTTTATCTCCATCTTCCCCTTCCTCCTCCACAATCTTGCTCAAGTCTGCCACCGTATCACTTGGTTTCCATTGTTTCGCTCCATGTTTTTTGCTCCGATGTTGTTGGAGCGAATAGTAACTCCGAAACTCCTTCTCGCAAGAGGAACAAACCGTTGATTGCTCAGAAGTTGTAGGAGCATGCTTCTTCGCCACGTGATAAGTCATTTTTTGTTGATTGTAAGTAAAATAATTACAATCAGGACAAGAAATAACTCCTTTTGTTTATTTCTTTCGACGTCGAGCTGCATGCGCCCTAACATACATGTTTCTACAGTCCCCACACTGAACTTTCTCGTTTCTATTTAGTGACAGCATCTAAAAAAAGAGAGAACTATTAAAACATAAAAAAAAGAAATTAGTGCTAGGTACATATCCAAGTGGTAGATTTAAAAAGTCCCAAAATTTTATTTAATGATACATACTTACTTTGAATTTATGGAAAAATAAGATTTTTTTTCAAGTACTTATACAATACTTTTTTCATTTTTGGTACTACTTCCACTTATGGCGTTGACTCATATTGTTTGTTTCCATTTTCATTTAATCTCAAAATTATTCCTCTCAATTGTCCTCATCGGATCAGTTTGCTCTTCAAAAATGTATTCAAGAAAAGATTTTAATCCAAAACTATAAAATAATTATTGATTTGGGCCAATTTGAAAAGTCCCAACAAATCTATCTTAGTGAAAAAGAAGGAGAAGCAATATCGGCAATCCGGAATACCGTTATTCACGATGCCGAAAACCTTGGACTCGTACCTATAAATGAAGCCAAATCTGCCAAAGAATCAACTATGGATCAGGAGCTCGACATCTGTATTAGAGTATATGAAATAGCAAAATACAAGATAAGGAGGGTGTGTGTGTGTCACAATCAAGAAGTACAGTGTAAACGTGAACAAGCCGACCTACATTCAGATTCGACTCTTCACTGCAAAACAGAATGAAGCAATGAAACAAGTTGTACATTTAGAGCTAGGATATCTAAAGAAAATCAGAAAAAAAATACAATTTAATCAAAATTGACATAAAATACTAACTTATTATCAAATGACTTTCCAGTATTCTTTTATGAAATTAAAGAAAAATAGCCTATGTCTCCCGTTTTTTATCTCAGTATCCACAAGGAAGTGTTGACAAGCACTCAACTCCCCTTTGAGTTTATCTCCATCTTCCCCTTCCTCCTCCACAATCTTGCTCAAGTCTGCCACCGTATCACTTGGTTTCCATTGTTTCGCTCCATGTTCTTTGCTCCGATGTTGTTGGAGCGAATAGTAACTCCGAAACTCCTTCTCGCAAGAGGAACAAACCGTTGATTGCTCAGAAGTTGTAGGAGCATGCTTCTTCGCCACGTGATAAGTCATTTATTGTTGATTGTAAGTAAAATAAATACAATCAGGACAAGAAATAACTCCTTTTGTTTATATCTTTCGACGTCGAGCTGCATGCGCCCTAACATACATGTTTCTACAGTCCCCACACTGAATTTTCTCGTTTCTATTTAGCGACAGCATCTAAAAAAAGGGAGAACTATTAAAACATAAAAAAAAAAGAAATTAGTGCTAGGTACATATCCAAGTGGTAGATTTAAAAAGTCACAAAATTTTATTTAATGTTACTTACTTACTTTGAATTTATGGAAAAATAAAAATTTTTTTCAAGTACTTATACAATACCTTTTTCATTTTTGGTACTACTTCCACTTATGGCGTTGACTCATATTGTTTGTTTCCATTTTCATTTAATCTCAAAATTATTTCTCTCATTTGTCCTCATCGGATCAGTTTGCTCTTCAAAAATGTATTCAAGAAAAGATTTTAGTCCAAAACTATAAAATAATTATTGATTTGGGCCAATTTGAAAAATCCCAACAAGTCTATCTTAGTGAAAAAGAAGGAGAAGCAATATCGGCAATCCGGAATACCATTATTCACGATGCCAAAAACCTTGGACTCGTACCTATAAATGAAGCCAAATCTGCCAAAGAATCAACTATGGATCAGGAGCTCGACATCTGTATTAGAGTATATGAAATAGCAAAATACAAGATAAGGAGGGTGTGTGTCACAATTAAGAAGTACAGTGTGAACGTGAACAAGCCGACCTACATTCAGATTCGACTCTTCACTGCAAAACAGAATGAAGCAATGAAACAAGTTGTACATTTAGAGCTAGGATATCTAAAGGAAATCAGAAAAAAAATACAATTTGATCAAAATTGACATAAAATACTAACTTTTATCAAATGACTTTCCAGTTTTCTTTTATGAAATTTAAGAAAAATAGCCTATGTCTCCCGTTTTTTATCTCAGTATCTATCAGGAAGTGTTGACAAGCACTCAACTCCCCTTTGAGTTTATCTCCATCTTCTCCTTCCTCCTCCACAATCTTGCTCAAGTCTGCCACCGTATCACTTGGTTTCCATTGTTTTGCTCCATGTTCTTTGCTCCGATGTTGTTGGAGCAAATAGTAACTCCGAAACTCCTTCTCGCAAGACGAACAAACCGTTGATTGCTCAGAAGTTGTAGGAGCATGCTTCTTCGCCACGTGATAGGTCATTTATTGTTGATTGTAAGTGAAATAATTACAATCAGGACAAGAAATAACTCCTTTTGTACATTTCTTTCGATGTCGAGCTGCAGGCGCCCTAACATACATGTTTCTACAGTCCCCACACTGAACTTCCTCGTTTCTGTTAAGCGACAGCATCTAAAAAAGGGAGAACTATTAAAACATTTAAAAAAAGAAATTAGTGCTTGGTACATATCAAAGTGGTAGATTTAAAAAGTCCCAAACTTTTATTTAATGATACATACTTACATTGAATTTATGGAAAAATAAGTTTTTTTTTCAAGTACTTATACAATACCTTTTTCATTTTTGGTACTACTTCCACTTATGGCGATGACTCATATTGTTTGTTTCCATTTTCATTTAATCTCAAAATTATTTCTCTCATTTGCCCTCATCGGATTAGTTTGCTCTTCAAAAATGTATTCAAGAAAAGATATTAGTCCAAAACTATAAAATAATTATTGATTTGGGCCAATTTGAAAAGTCCCAACAAGTCTATCTTAGTGAAAAAGAAGGAGAAGCAATATCGGCAATCCGGAATACCATTATTCACGATGCCAAAAACCTTGGACTCGTACCTATAAATGAAGCCAAATCTGCCAAAGAATCAACTATGGATCAGGAGCTCGACATCTGTATTAGAGTATATGAAATAGCAAAATACAACATAAGGAGGGTGTGTGTCACAATCAAGAAGTACAGTGTGAACGTGAACAAGCCGACCTATATTCAGATTCGACTCTCCACTGCAAAACAGAATGAAGCAATGAAACAAGTTGTACATTTAGAGCTAGGATATCTAAAGGAAATCAGACAAAATACAATTTAATCAAAATTGACATAAAATACTAATTAATTATCAAATGACTTTCCAGTATTTTTTTATGAAATTAAATAAAAATTTATTTAAATAATTTTTTATCAAAACTTAAGTAAATTTGGTCGTATTTAAACAAAATTGAATTTCAAACACGAATGTATATTTACTTGAAAACATTATCATCATTTACCGAATCCGAATTTCTGAGTTTCATTGGTTAATTTCAAATTTTTTTCCTTAATTTGAGGTTAGTTTTGATTGACTTAATGAATTTCCTAAAAACTAATTAGACTCTAAATAAGGAAAAAATTTTTTTATGGATTGTTATTACAAAATAATTTAAACATGATAAAACAATTCGAATTTTTTCAAAATATTTTGTTTATTTCAATAAAAAGTATATTTCTATCAAAACTCTGAAACGGACATTTATCAGAATTTGAGGTTGAATTACTAGAAAAACTAAAAAAGTGGTGGTAAGATGACGGTGATGGAGATTGTATTAATTTTAATTTGTAAAGAAACACAAAGTTCATTATTTTTGTTAAAAACAGGGAGAGGAGATTTCAAAAAAAAAGAGTGCTGCCAGATTTAACAACAATGTTTTTCTTTAGAAGAGTTAACTCAGATTGAGTGGTCAATCAACAAAAAAACAAAACAATGGAAGAGCCTATGAATCAAAAATTGAAGATAAGGAACATAAGTTACTGTTTCGAATTTGATACAAATACAAGATCTAGATTTGTCAGAGTATCATTTAATCGATTATCTAAAGTTAAAAGAAATCGGTTGTTTATTTTAGAATATACCAAAAAGAAAGTGATAAAAATGTAAGTTTTGGTAATTTCTTTTTCCTCTGGTTAGAAATAGAATATAACGATGAAGTTTTGATTAAAATTTCAAAATTTCAGTTGAGTATCGAAAAAATAATGTAAACCAGACAAGAAATCTCATTTATCTCACTTTGGTGTCAAATGTATATGTTAGTTAATTTAGAACAATTCAATTAAATTGATTGATTGGGAAGTTTCATAAGCAAAGTTTGGTTCTGATCTACAAAGTATTTTAAAATCTGTGAATACTTCATTCTGATTGGTTATTACCACAAATACTAACTGTGAAGAAATCCTTGATATCTACAAACGATATTAAAATTGTCGAAAATTCCATGAGAAGTAGAGCTCAATTCTGATTGCTTGACATTAAATTTGTTGAAATTTCAGTGGCCATTGAAGCGCGATTCTGATTGGTTGATATCAGAAAAGATAAACATTTCCTAATAAGTAATGCTCGATCCTTGTTGGTTGGTAGTAAAACTTTTGAAAACTTTATGGTTAGATTGGATAATTTTTATTTCAGCTAGGATAAATAGCATTTCCATTTTGATTTTTTTTACGTTAAAAACAATTGGTTGAAAAAATTTGCTGTTTTTTTTTTTACTTTCATTCCCTTTTGAGGCTATTCAACTCTTCTTTTCTAAAAACATTTTAAATCTCCCATTTATTCTTCTTTTAGTTATTGAGATGCCGTCACTGGAAAGAATTGAAAGAAATGCATGTCTTAAATGTGACAGAGAATACACTCGCTTACACGCATCAAGACACCGTAAGCACTGTGGCGTTTTAAAGTGATCCAATTGTTAATTTTAAACATATAGCAGCGAGGAACTCACTAATCATATCAAGAGGAAGCATTACCCTTGTCAACATAATAATAAATTATGCGCTCAACAGTCTCAAAAGACAATCCAGAAAAAGGTAAAGTTAATATATTTTAAATGGAAACATAGAAGAAAATACTCTGAATAATATTTATTGAATCTGAAAAGTAATAATTTTTGCTCAATCTATACAATTCTAATAAATTTGAAAAATTCCAGTAAAAACTATACAAGTTTTGCATCACTAATTTTGATCTGTCAATTAGTTTTTATTGGAAGGTTCTGATTGATGATAAAACCAGTAGCAGCTGAGTTCAAATTGTCGTGAAATTTTCAATGGAAATCGACCCAAAAGTCTTTAATCTACATCAAAAAAAATCCATTGGTTGCAAGCTTGAGGAGATTTTGTTGCAATACATTTGTAGTAAAAGATAATAACATACGCTAATGAGTGTCTAAGTAATTGTTGAAATAATGTAAAAAAGTGGATTTTTATAAAACATCGACTAAGTGAAAGGTTTTGCCTTGTTACTATTTTAAAGTTTTCCTTTTGTAGTGCTTGTAAATGTGTTCATAGAGTAGTTCAGTTTTAAGCAGATAATGGGGGTTGATTTTTTCAGAGATAATTTTTTTCTGTTTTTTGACATTCTCAAGCCAAAAGTTACTTCATTATTAAAATTCAGCGTTAAAACAGCATACAGTTATCCGCTTGAGAAAACCTTTTAAGGACGTAAGGCAAAGGATTAATGGTATTCACTTTGCTTCGGATTATTGAATGTTCGTTCAAATGATACATTTTTCCATCTAAAACTCATTTTTCAAGTTATATTTTGTTCAAATTGGATTAAGTTGGGAGATAGTAGATGAAGCAGAAACTGAGAAAATACTAATTTGAGATAGAATTTCAATTGAATTTATTAGGAGTTTTGAGATAATTTTAATAAAGTTTAGTTTATAAAATATATTTTGAGAAAAATCCAGTATAATGTTTAGAAAATTTTTTATCATTTGATACATTAGGTAAATTAATAAAAACACTCAGTTATTTTGATTTTTTTTGCAAAATAAACCAGACTTCGACATCTTTTGGACGATAATACAAGAAGCATAAATCAAAAATTTGCTTTAAAAATCAACATTTAATTTTTTTGAAAAAAAAACGAAAAAAAATTTGATGTAGAAAGATTTTAAAAGAAAGTAATATGGAGCTTGCCAAAAATTTCTAAACAAACTGGCCTTTTAGCAGAACCAGATGTAGGATCTCTCAATTATATGAGTTTTAACATGAAAAATTTTAAATTAGACACACAGTAAAGATTTAGTTCCGGTTAGCCTCAATTTTTTGTTCAATTAGAAAAATACGTAGAACTATAATTTTTTTTGCTTAATGAATTTGGCAAAACTATTTAATTGTTACAGTTTGCACCTTAATTTCCTCTTCTTAATTGATTTCTTTAATAACCGTTCTTTTAGAAGTATTTAGATGTTGCAGAAGTTAGGAACTAGGCCCAATTGCGTAATTCTACTTCCGAAGGTTTTCAGATTGTAAGCAATTAAGCTGCTCTTAATTTGTTCTAAAAACTCAACGTAAAAACACAACTTTGTTTTTTCAATTTTTACATGTGTTTTTCAATGCCTTAACTAGCACCAATTCTTTCTCACTGAGACGTTTTTGAGAAAACTTCCGACACAAATCAAGAATAAAAAGCGATTTAATAACTATTTTGCACGGAAAGTGATAGTTAAGGATCCCAAAATTTCTGCTTTTGCTTAAACAGTTAAAAGTATTAACTGAACAAGGGAACCTAAAGGAGACCGTTAAAAAACTAAAAAGTAATTATCAGACGTTATTAGTTCTAATTTTATCTCTGCCAGCAAATTGTTCGTTCAATTGATACCATTTTCCTCCTAAATTCCCCAATTCTGACTAAAGTTTCCTGCAAAGTGAGTTCAATAGCGAATACATGTAAAAAGCACAAAGCAAGAATAACCTTAATACAGAGGGATAATCATTAGTTTCGGAGAAGATTTTGTTGAATTTCATTCAAGCTGATATTTTTCAAAAAAAAATTACCCCATTTTTAGTCAATTTTAGCAGTAAAATGTTCATTTGTTATCAATGATCCGAAGCTTATTATTTATAATAATGTTAAAAACGTCTCAGAAATCGTAATTTTTGGATAATTTTGGATTAATCACTGAGAAAAAATTGAGGAGGAGTTGGATCATGGAGTTTGATCTAGAAATTTCAAAGAATATGGCTCTTATTGTTATTAAAATTGAGATTTTTCTGCGAATTTTCTTTGAATTTGACAAAAAACCAGTTAATTACACAAATGAAAGGTTAAGAAATCTGGATAGACTTAATTGATTTTCACTTTCTCGAAAATAACGATTAATTACACTATTTTTGCAAGAAATCGGAAGTTTCAATATTGATTCAGCTAATATGAGCCTTTCTTTTTGTGTTCAGAGAATTATTTAAACCACTTTTTAGCTCAAGTTAGGGTAAATTTAATCGTAATTCAATATTTTGAGAGAAAAATGTGGAAAAATCCATAATTTTATTCAAAGTTTGTATCGCTGCCTCAACATGATGCCGATTAAAAAACAATTTGAGCCTAATTTTAAACTCGAAATTTTTGTCTACTTTTTTTAAATAGATCAGTAGCAAGAAAAAACTAGCAAATTCTTGAGATTTCTGCAATATTTTCCAAAAACTTGAAGTTTTTGCAGTTTTTTCCAAAATTTTTGAAATTTTGAAACCTATGGTTTCAGCATAGTTTCAGCTAGATTGAGTACTGTTTTTAAAAGTAGGATCATCTAATAAAATAATTATTAAGTCAAATTATATCAATTCTCATTTTTTTGAAGAACTTTTTAAAGTTTTTTGATTAAAATTCCAAGCTTTTGCACATCTTACCATCGACTTACCATGGAGCAAAAAAACATAATATCTTCATTACACAATCGACACATAATATTCACCAATTACATAACGCGTGCCGAGATTTTTGAGAAAAACTAGATATTTCCACACAAAATCCAAAAAAATAACCTTTTTCCTACCAATCTCTTACCATCACACTGAAACCTTACCATTCCCTATTTTAATACATTGTGAAACCTTTTCCCTATCTTGATGAGTTCGTAATTCCAAACAATGAATTTCTAATCCTTATACATTGGGAAATCTATGCACTATCTTAAAACATGGTAAGATCGGGCGCCGAGAAAGTTTTCTCAAACTTACCATCACACTGAAACCTTACCATTCCTTATCTTAATACATTAGGAAACCTATTCCCTATCTGAATACATTGGGAAATCTATTCCCGATTTTAATACATAGGTGGGTGACCGGATGCTCTATTACCTATCTTAAAACATGGAGGTCATCCACTACCCCCGCCCCCTGATCGCCACAAACATATACTACTGATGATTTCACACAAATCTATGAGAAGTCTGACCAACCTTGATTAGTATTTGTTTCGTCAACCAGCTCGGGGCATAACTAGTAGATATATAAAGTACAACAGACTGTATTTAGCGCGCCGTATCATATTAATTAATTAAAGTTCCTGGCATCAGTTCAATTTTGATCGAACTAATTTGCTATCTGAACGCAAATTTTCGGTAATCCTTTTGCGTTCATACTTAGCCAACAGAACTTTTTGCTAAACTTAAAAATTTTCATTACAATTTTCTTCCACAAAAAATAGCAGATGGTATAAGAAATCATTAAAAACGGATTGTTAAAATTTTTTCAAATCATAAAAAATTGAAAAAAAAAACAAACGAAAATATTCTCAAAATTTACAGGTTTTTGAATTTTTGAAAATTTTGATTCCAAAAAAGCACTAAAATACTCAATGAAAACTAATGTTACTGAAGTAAAACTAAGTTTTTACGTTTTAAATTAAGCAATTGTAAGCTTTTAAGTAGTTAAAATAAGACTGCTCGCTCGATCGCCTTATTCGATCGAAAAAGACGAAAAATCAAAAATTTCAAACCGGTGTTTCTCGACACGTGAAAAAATTTTTGAAATTTTTAAATGTGGTTCAAATTACGACTTTAATATGAGATATCACTCAATCTAGTCCGATAGTTATTTGTGGTATCTGATTTTGCGTAGAAAACGAGAAAAAAAACTAAAACACCCGAACACAAAGTAAGAGCATTGTAGGTGCTCCAATAACGAGGTGGTTCTTGAAAACATTTTTCAAGCTGGATTGATTTTTATTCAAATACCTATGATTCAACTTTAAGATAAGTTTGCTGTGAAGCAAACCTCACAAGGTTGAGTATAACCAATGAAGAAAAATTTGGTTTTATGATAAGAGTGAAGGATTTTGTTGATATCTTGATTAGTTTTGCCATTAACTTAAGATTTTTATACCTCTGGAGTTTGTGATTTTATGAAAGCAAATTAGTCTGACTGGTAATTGTTTTTTTTATCTCTCTCAGTATTCAAATTGTGAGTTTTGTTCAGTGTCTGTATCATTTTGAGAGTCCATTAGTGTCTGAGATTTTTCTGGGTCAATTGTGGAGCTGAAATTTGAAATGGAGTAGTTTTAGCAGTATTGCGGCATCAAACTGCCAAATTGCGGCGAACGACTGGAGATTAGAGCCGAGAAGTGGGCGATGTTTGAGGCGTGGTGTGATTTTTTCTACTCATAGAGATGAAATAAGAAAAGTATAGAATGTTAGGAAGTAAATGATGGCAAAGATGAACTGTATATTATCGAAATGTATGGCAAACTGCACTCATTGTTTTGGGTATGTCCAAACGTAGAAGAAAAGTGATTAGCAGAGAGACTGGTCGCCAAACATTTTAGGACTTTAACCAAAACTTTCAGAAACATAAACTGTATAAATTGTGCCCCTATGATATAGGGTCACCCACAAAATTTAAACATTTCCATTTAAATTTTGTTGAACTCAAATGTTGCAACTACAAGTCGCTGTATGTATATATCAAACGCATTTTTAGTTTTGTTTCTATCAATTTTACTTTTGAGTTTGTAAGACTTCTTAGCCCCTTTCTTTTTCAGTTTCCTCTTCTATTTGGGTCCCTCACTTTCGTGAATCATAACCCCAATTTCATGACGGCTTTCGTTGATCTGAGTGGCGGCGTTTCATCGTTTGTGCTCACTTCCGGAACCCTTTCGTCCGCATCCTCGTTCATTTCCGTCTCCGTTCTCGCCTCCGGCTTACTTCCCGCCGTCGCCGTCGCCGTCGTCATCGCCGTCGCCGTTGGCGTCTGTGTGTCGTTCACCGTGTCTACTGAATCGCTGCTCGATTCCGCAATTCGTCGCCTCTTTTGTTTCTCCGGTGACTGTGTCGTCGTCCTTGCCGAGCGTTTGGTACGTGCCCGTCTTTCACTCTGTACTCTGTAGCGATGGCTTATCCGCCCCAATAGGTAGATCATTGGCTACACCTTCGGCCACACTATCCGCTGTTGTCCGTTTAGTGCTCGATGATGGCCCTGCGACCGACTTTTTCCCATTGTGGATCATATCTAAACGCGACACCGCTTCTTCGTAATAGATAGTTTTTTCTTTGTATTGTATGCGGTGTTATTTTTTCGATTTTTTGATCTAGTTTTTTATACCTGGCTGGGTTTTTTTTGGATCTGTAACGCCTGTCTGCTGGTACACTATGTACGCTTCCTTGGGTGTCTTTGCTGTTTTGTGCCGCAGTTCAGGAGGAGCCTTGGGGGTGGTCCAGTTTGATTTTCCTTTCTGCCAGTTCCTATTCAGCGAGGATTCAGGGCCCACGACGGTTTTCTGGTGCCATCATGAATTCACTACGTTTGTCCCAATCCTCCATCCGGAAGAGTTCATCGTTCGGTATCCCGCTCTTCTCGGCTAAAGCAGACAGTTTGTGGGTTAACACTTTATTCCAATTGAGGTTTTTCAAACTTGGACAATTTACGAGATTCCTGGTTACCTTGTTCGTTTCTCTCCCATATTGTGCTTCAAAGGGAAGTAAGTTTACTTTACTGTTAGGGACAAATCACAAGGCGCTTAGTGCTCTTAGTATGAGTGGTTTGAATTGCTGTTCCCCCAGTTGCACTGGTTTTAGTATGTCAAAGAACTCTGCTCGTGCTTTGGCATCGCGTATGTATGTGCCCTATTCTAGTAAACATTTTTAAAAACAACGTACAGAAGCATGATTTCCACCCATCCAACTCTTGCTCTTCCCCGGCATTTGTGTTTTCCTCCGTAACTGTCATCACGCAATCCATCTGGACCAGTGTCACTCCCAGTGAACCCATCAAGTCGCGCCCCAGAGTTGGTTGACGGTTTCCTGCAATGACCGATTTATTCTGCTGAGTAACCCACCCCTTGAGTTCGACCGTCACTTCAGCCTTTCCAAGAATATGGATGCGATTATTATTGTAATTCAAGCATCCTTTTTTTCTGGCATTAGATGAATATTCGCTCTGCCCATGGCCCGTGTCAGTTCTGGAAGGATAAATATAGTAACTGGGGATCCACTGTCGACCCACAACCACATGCTTTCACCACACACATTGGCCAGGACTCTAGCATTTGGGATTTTGAATTCGATTTCTCTACCCTACCGCTTTATCGCCCTCACCATTTATTCACTGAATCCAGTGGACGACTCGTATTCTCCTATCCCATGGGTTGTTCTTGATTAATACTCTCCATACTCTGGCTGCTCCTCCTGCTCGTCCTCTTCCTCTCCAATGGCTAGTTCCACGGCGTGTCCCCCGGAATGTCCTTTCGAAGTGTCCTAATTTCCGGCACGCAGCACAGGTGGTTTTTTTTGTTGGGCAAATGTTTATTTGTTTCAACGTCAAAATGTGAGCAACGCAATTATAGTAGTTCTTATGGTTCAACGTCCCTGGTCTGTTTCCGCGTCCGCCGCGCTCTCGGTTTCGGAAATATTACGTTTCCTATCAGTTCCTGTTTGATGTTGATGTAGGCCGCTGATGCCACTGGTTTTCCCGTGTTCGACTTGTAAGCTCTATCCCCCCGATGAAGCAGTCGTATATACTTCCTCGTTGAATGCGTTTTTGTTGAATGCGATAATTCCCGCTGGCAGTCCGATCTTTCATATTCATGATCAATATGTCTCGCACATTTCTTGACGCATTTGTGAAGTCGCACTTTCTCGCCAAATCGCTGAGCTCAGCGTGGAACTTGTCGAAAGTTTCATGTTCTCGTTGTTTGCGTCCATAAAACAAAATCCCTTTCGTGCGTCACATGCCATTCGCGTTTAAAAACGAGTTCCATGTAGTCCAACACACGAGGATACCTAACCGTTTTGATATCCACTCTTAGTTGCGTGACTTTAGAAATACGTTGCGCCTCGTTTCTACTACATAGGTACAGGTTCGAATTGAGTTTCTTTTCGGACTCCGTCCGGTTTTTTCCGTTTACATCCCCCGGCAATGCAGCGATTTGGGTATCTGCTAGTGTGGCTGCGATATAGAAGTCGTCCGGATCGATGTCGTACTTCGCTATCATCCCCCAATGGAATTTCACGATGCATCTCTCCTAATAAGTTGGTGGTTCCGGTGTTCTAAAGTTCCAAAAAATAAACAATGCTTAAAGGCTTTCCCTCCCCTTTTTATATGCTGGCTGCGCCATGTTGATAAAGAAAAAGTATAGAATGTTAGAAAGTAAGTTGTACTAAAGATCAACTGTACAAAATCGAAATGTAAGGCAAACTGCATTCATTGTTTTAGGTGTGTCCAGGAGTAGAAGAACACAGTAATCAGCAGAGAGTCTGGTGGTCAGACATTCAAGGACTTTAACCAAAATTTTTATAAACATAAGTTGTATAAAATGCGCCCGTATGACAACAGGCTCCATTCGGTGTGGCTGTTGAAGGGGTTCAGTTTTCATGTAAGAATCAGTGGGTGATTGAGGGATACAATACTCCTGTTAGCTGAACCTGTTTTCATCCTGTGATCAGACATAGTAAAAATTTGTCTGTTCTTTTTTCTTAAATTTTTTTTTTCATTTATGATGGATATGATGGGTATTCAAATAATTGGTTTAATTGATTAATAACAGATGAAACACCTAATGACCAATTTTTTTTGTCCGTTAGGGCTTACAATTTATTTTTGCGTTCGATTAAACAACTATACTTTCAGCAATTGCATCCTAAAAAAATCTACCAGGGTTTGCAAGTGTTCGAATTTTTGGTTTCTGATTGTCATTTAGCCAATTTTTTCATCTTAGCTTTTCACGAAAGTGTTGTATTTGGTTGATTTTTGAAATATAATAGTTGGGTTTCGTTTCTAGAATGTTTAAACACAGGTTTGGAGATTTAGCTGTTGTTATTGTTTTTTTTTGTGGTGAAATTGCCTTTATTTTTAGCATGAGACTAAAATAGAGAGATAAAAAATATTTTCTATTGTCATCAGAGTCTCGTAAAATGGGAATTACGTTTACTATATAAACTAAATTGATCAAAGACATCCGATGTATAAATGCGTTTCCCGGGTTGACCTCCATAGACCGAAAACGCTAATCATACAATTCCATAAACTAAGTCTATAAAAAAATGGTGACCACCTTTTTACTTCTAAACAACCTAACACCAAATAACTTCACTTCCTAGTTTTTGTTGCCTAAGCAGTTTAAGACCATCACAGTTTAAAATTCAATTTCTAACTCAACGCCATTTTAGTCCAAACTGAAAAGAAAAATTTTTGCAAAGCGAAATTTGGATCAAAGAATAAAGTAGGAAATTTTTGGCCATTTAAAGCCAGATAAATTTGCGCTACTTAATTTGCGTAAGTTTTGAACAATAATGACCTTGCCAGTAATTCGGGTTGTTAAAATGATTCGATCCTACATTGAACAAGATTTCAACAAATTTCAAAGGGCTCGCAATTAATTAAACATTCTTTGACTGAAAATGGCGCCGTGTTCCAGACATTTTTAGCCAGTACAGAAAATGAAAAAAGCTTCAACAATTGCTAAAAGGCTAAAAACCATCCTTTTTTAGAATCAATCTTGAAATGAAACTTAAAACAAAATTCTTTTGTGCGAAAGGAAACCTTTTTAAAAAAAGCTGAACAAAAGCTTAAATTAGATTGAAATTTGAATTTTAATGAGGCAAATGAACAAATGCAACAACACATAGCTTACACTGATTCAACACAAACTAAATAACGCTCTGAAAAAGTACAAATAAGTTTTGTCTCCAACATTAGTTTTTGATCTCTTTCATTTAATGCACAATACTTTTTTTTGTGATTTATCAAAACAGTTTAGTTTGGATGCATATTATTCAGGCTGCCCATGGCTTTTTACGTATTGAGAGGGAGAGGGGGGCTTGCCTGAAATAGGATTGGATGCCAAAATGCCATCCTTAGACCACGTTTGTTATTATAGCAATTCCACTTACGGCAGCATCTCACTGGTTCCAAAGGGAGCGTGGGAAAAAAACTTCACGGTTTGGCACCATGCTTTTTATATAATTAGAGCCTAAGTACAGACCCAATTCGTCATTTTGTTCAAATTTTTCGGGTTCTAAAGAATTTCTGTCGCATACATTCTGAATTTCCTGAACGGCCATATTATAGGACTCGCCTATCTTTTATTGTATTTCAAATATGAAGGAAGGCAGCGACATTAAGGCCAGCGCTAAGTTGTGATTCGCTCGTAGGTGATTTTCAGAACCAATTCATTGATTTTTTTCCATGTAATTCTATGGGAGTTACTCCAGGAATGCACTCCAAAAAATGCACTCCAGGAAATCTTTTTAGGAAGGACTGAAGCGCAGCTTGCTCAAAATCTAACAAAGTTTTTCAGGAAGGCAGTTGAGATCTATATCAATTAAAGCCCGCAAAAGCGATCGTAGGTTTTTTTCGTTTTTTTTTGGTAAAGAAGCTCGTGCAATACCAAATACACTAAAAAGAATTGAATATAGCTGATAGAACTTTTTTGGAGTCTTTTTTAAAAAATCCATTGGTTAACCAGAAAGATAATCTTATTCTAAATTGAGACAGTTCAGGCCGATTCCGATATTTTGTATTCAGGCTGTATCCTAAAACTAAGACAATTCAGGTCGTTTCCGATATATTGTGGATAATTTGTTTTTTGAAATGAAATGGCAATGTATCAAAATGTACATTAAAACTTCAAATTAAAGAAAAACCTTTTTTCTAAAAATTGGGCCAATTTTTAAAAGATTAATGTTTTTATCATATGATTTATTTTAAAAAAACTAAGACAATTCAGGCCGTTTCCGGTGTATTGTGATTGCCAGACGGTCATATCTTTGTCGACTTTACTGTTGGGTAACCAAGATCTTTGCACTTCTGCTCGGTTACCAACACAACCCAAACTTAATTTCAAAAAAATCAAAAATTTTGGTTTATGGAAAAATGCTAGTCTTACTGTTTCCATCCCTAAAAAATAACCAATCATAAAACTTTCATGCAGTTTTCTGTACTTATGAGATTGCTTGAAAAGTGTATGACTAGCTTTTTTTATTGTGAAAAGTGTATGATTAGCATTTTTGGTCAATCCGGGTTGGTAACGTGTCGAGAAAACAAATTTTGTTCTCGAAATTCATAGAAAAGCTTTAATAACCAATTATTTCCGCTTAATTAATATGCTGATGATTATTTTTAGCTCAGTAGTACCATTGGGAAATCTTATCTTCACAAAGTTACTTGAGAGAAAGGTATCCCGCATTAGGCACTTTGAGAACTGCAAATACTAGTGCTTTTGAGTATACGTTTTCCCTAATTCATTAAGTTAAAATAAAAAAGTGAGTTTTCATAAGTTTTCTTGCTTATGTTATTAGTCTGGAAGAGTTTTCGATCCTTGTGTTTCCGAAAACAAATTTCTTACTGGGTCAATGATTTCAAAAGCGTTTAGTTCTGTTCGCTTTGCTCAAAACGATTTAACTCTCCTTTTCTTCAGTAGGGTTATCGTTGGTCTTCCTCGCAATTGCAAGGTGATGATACAAAATTTTAAAAAATCAACTAAGGTTTACTTTTATATATCTCTTTTTTGTTTTGTATGTGTTGCATTATGAATAATGTGTTGCATCGTGAGTTTAAACAAACTTCCAGTTCAAGCCGTGAAAAATCCTGAAAAGCTTTATAAAATTAGAAAAAACCGTGCATCCTAATTATTGTTTGGGTATGTGTCATATTAATAGGTATATTCGAAAAAAAACGAGTTGGAATTTTGTAATGAAACATGGCGGTTGAGTTATGGATTTTGCATAAAATTTTAAACTTTGATTAGCGTTGTTAAAAAACTTATTGTTATTTTGGTTCCTCCTGGCATTCAAATAAGATGATCATCTAATTGTCGGGTTATACCTTCTCTTTGATTTAATCTTTGCTTGGCCCAAAGTTGAATTTAAATGAGATGTCAAAAACAACTGTGAATTTGTTTCTGTTTCTGTTTGGAATTTGGTTTACTTTTAGCTCTTCCTGTTCATATCAAATCATGGTTACCATTGTTCATATCAAGTTCTAAATTGGTTTCCGATGAATAAAACTTTCATTTTTTGCCATTGATATTGGACTTCAATATACTTGTTCACTTTCTGGGAAGATTTCAAATCTGAATAACTTTTTTCTTTATATGATGTTTATAGATGTCTCTGTGAAACTTGAACTATGTTTTCTGATTTTTGAGCGATTTCGATTCAACATAATTTTGTTGTTACGCAATTTTTTGAAGAATTTTTTTTCAGGTACTGATATTTCTTTATGTTGAATGAACAGTATTTAAGCGTAACCGATTGGCAAAACAAATTTTTGTTATATCTTAATTTTTGGAGCATTTTCAAGTTATTTATACGCTTTTATAAAATTAATCACGTCAAAATTGCAATAATATGAGAAAAGTTTTGCGCAATTTTGCTGAATGATTCTGTTTTCATAAATACTTTTTGCGGAATTTTCTTTTCAGCCGCCAGTGTTCTTCTGAGTATACTTGAGAAAAAAATTTTTCTTTCAACTATTTTCATAGTATCAGATATCAATAGTCTGCACAAAATGAAATGGATGGGGGGTTGTCATCCAAAAATGGTCACCATGTATTATATGACAACCAATAGTCCCCTATTGAGACTATTAGACCAACCATAGAACCCATAAAAAACGATCATCAATAGTTCTTACGCAAAGTTTTTGCTGGAAAACTTTTCACAGAAAAAAAGTTTTCAGTTTTTTTTTTAAAATTTTAATTGAATCTTTTTGTAGTTTTATAACTTTTTCTCAACAATTTTCAATATGAACAGATAACTTTTAATGAATTCTATGTGTAGCTACTAAGTCTGGTTTATAGTTGATGACCGCGATGTATAATTAATGATCCCAATATGTAACTAATGAGCCTAATGTATAACTACTGAAACAAATGGTATAAATAATGGTCCCTATGAATAACTAAGGATCCCTTTGCGTAACTGATGATCCCGATGTATAACTGATGCTCTCGATGTCTAGCCAATTTTGTGTATAAATAATCAATAATTCCGAAGTATAATTAATGATGCCTACGTTTAATTGAAGAACCCTATCTATAACTAATGATCACAATGTATAACTAACAATCACTGTGTATAATTATTGACTCCTATGTGTAACCAATGATCTTTTCGTATAACCTAATGTAACTAGGAATCTTTAAGTTTGACTTTTGATCATTATGTATAACTAACGATCCCTCTGTGAAACTGGTGATCTCTGCGTATAAACAATGATCTGCATAATTAGCTAATGATCCCAATACATAATTATTGATGCCTATGTTTAATTACAGAAACTATGTATAACTAATGATCACAATGTAAAACTAACAATCACTATGTATAATTAATGATCCCTATGTATTATTAATGATCTTTATTGATAATTTTTGATCAAAATGTATAATTAACGGTCCCTCTGTGAAATAGATGATTCCCATGTATAACAAATGTTCCCTATAATCAACTAATCATGCTTAATTTTCAATTAAAGATCCCGATGAGCAACCAATTATCTCTAATTTCGGCAAGTGGTCTCATTTACAAAAGTGATAACTGTGCAGGCTGCAATCAATTTCGCCTGACTGCGCAATTGGAAATATTCTTTTTTTTCTCATAAGGTTTCAAATAAAAGAAAAACTCCGGGTATTGAAAAAACACAGATTAAATCTACAGAAATAAGGTTTAATCAAATTCATTGACGTAATTAGTGAAAACTTGCCACATGCATTATTTTGAAGAAAATTACGCTGTTCAAAAGGAGTCTTTTTTTAAAAATTTTTATGAAGGCGCACCTAAAATTGTAACTTTGTTCGCATAAAGAAAGAAGCTTCAAAGGACAGAGAAATGTCTTACTACTATCAATTATGGCTACAGATATGCGATAAATACATCTGAAAAATCTTTTTTTTCTACATTTCCGCAACAGATTTCCAGTTTGAAAGATAGAACGGTTAATCAAGAGAAATTTAAGTCACAAAAGCATCTTATTATCCGCTTTGACGTTTCGATTATCCATAAGTCAATTGTCGTGTTATTTTTATTTTTTTTTCGCATCTAAAAATCCAACAAGTCAAACTTATCTTAATCGAAAGCCATTTGATATTTTTTTCAAAATTCCATTGGAGAAGTATTGACCAATTCCGAAAAAAATGGTTGCTTAGTGCTGGTTTTTGAGTTGAAGGATTGGCGTCATTGCGGAATTTCTGTAGCTGATTATACTGGCAGTACGTGGAAAAAGTTCGCGTGACTCTGATATCTTCATATGCTCATGAACAGTTTTTCAAAAAAATATACAGGCCATAAATTAGATTAGACGACCATTGCTTTCAGTTTGTTTTAAGTTATTTCAGCTAACATTGGTGTCTGAATTGGCTGAACATGCTTCTCATGTCATTGTATGTTTTAATGTGAGCTCAGAAACACAGTTCAAATACTAAGTAAGTTTTTGCTTTGAAGGAGCGTAGCATTTTTTCCTCTATGGTTGGTTTGTTTTCTTTAAATTTCGAAGTTTCTACCAAGCTTTGACGGAAAAAGAACTTCGCAGTTTAAAACATTAATCCAATTAAGAACTGCTAAAGCTGAGAAAGCAAAAGTGAAAAATGATTTCGTAGTTGGGGGTTGACAATCGTTTGACTAAAAATAACCCCAAAGGCGCAAAGTTAAAAAAGTGTAGGGTTTTTTCATTAGTTGGGTGATATTTTGCTTTCGAATTGCATTAATACTCAGTCATATGAAGGATTTATTGATATTTTTTCATTTACAGGATAGTTACTTCGCAATGTTATCAATTCCTACACTTTCAGTATTGCTTAGTTTAAAAAAGCAACTGCTTCAGCAGAAACACCTGGCATGCAAAATATATGGAAATCCAACACCAATTATAGGAGGAAATTAAATCGTGTATGGTCTGCAAAAAATTTTATACACACTCTCCTTGGTAACAAATATTTCTAGTTTGTGAAAACCTCACCTAAATAAAGAAAGTGTCGCAGGTTGCTAAAAAAATATAGGATTGGTTTTGACGTGAAAAGATATTATTTGCTGGTGTTTTGAAATTTCCTCAAAAATTGCGGGACCCACTTTTAAACTCGTTTTTTTTCAGGGACCCAACAATCATACTTGTACCTAATTATTAAGCGACGTTAGGCAATTATGACGCATTAGCAGTACCAGTCACTTCGAAAAAAAATTTACCAACTAACATGCCTCAATTTATAGAGCTGACGCACTTTAAATAGTGTACGAAAAAGTGCATTAAAACATCCGACCATGCGCAGATTTGAACCTGCTTATTTTGTTGCTATTTGTAATATAACAGTCTGTGTTAGTATTTTTAGAATTGGCGGTACTAAAAATGAACACTAATATTTGTGTCTTAGGTTGGAAAAAAAAGTGTTCACACTATTACACAAGCTTTGCAACTAATTTCATTTCGTTGACACACTTGCGTCATTTTAAAAACATCATAACATTTAAAAGTTTCAAGTGAAAAATTTGTTTGTCAGATTTTTGCTGAGTTTACTCCAGTGCAGATACCAGTATTTTAAGTATAACAAATCATATCATCAAACTCAGCACGACAGTCGAGCACGCGCACACTCCATAAAATCACTGTTTCTACCTCTAGCACTTTGACATTTATTGAACAAACTGTTTTAATTCTTTATACAAAGACTCAATGTCAATAGATTTCCTTCAACAGAAAAGTGCGATTTTCAAACAGGCGACAAAAGAGCAGAACAAGCATTTAATTGAAGTCTAGTTGCACAAAATTTAAGTGTCCTAATTGAAAAAACAATTACTAGATGGACCTGAAGTCTTACTTTTTGTACAAAGCTGGCTTGATGGTAACCCAACTGACAAGTAAAGTCAAATTTTAAATTATTCATGAGAAATTTTTATTGTATAAGGTTTTTTTTTCAAATTCTTGTCTATATTGCATTGAAGGAAATTGTCTGGTTCACTTGGTAATTGGCATTAAGCCTAGTATGTCACTGACATTGTCACAGTAAGATTTTCAATCTAGTTTTTACAATCCAGGTGGCAGCTAGAAGTTTCATGAGGGTTGAGGAAGGCTTACAATTTTTTCTTTTTTTTGTGAATGACCATACTGGTTTTCCAATATCACTGGTAAGACCCTGCTTCGTTAAACGATTTTTGTGCTGTAGATAAACTATGGAAATTTAGGCCAAAAACTTGAAGTAACAACGCAGAAACATTGGTCAAAACAGACGCGAAGGTGAGGTCCTCGCCACTTGCGATACAATTATGAGGTCGATTATAATCAAACGGAAAAAAGTTTTTGTTAAAAAAATTACAAAACAAGCCCAAAATATCCGGCAAAAAATTGCGTGAACTATTGGAAACTCAACGATGAGCTTAGAGAGTGCTATAAATAAGGCTAGTCTTTATGAAAAAAATTCTGTATGCAGAACTAAGCTGACAAATAAGCAAACAGACAATAATCTAAAATAGTTAATTATATTGCAAAAACAAACTCTCAACTGGCCGGTTTTGTCGTATCAAGCATGGGATTCAAAAAACCCTAGCGGGATTTAAACCGTGTGCTTTTGCTATCTAAACTGCAGTTTAACCTCTACGCCAAATGGTTTATTGGATTTGATTTAAAATTACTATGTGGTAACAAAGCCAATACACCCGAGCAGAAACTCATGCCGAAAAAAATTCTCAATATCTTAAAATGGTTCCCCCCTCAGAGCACAGGCGTATTTTTTTTTTCGGCCGTAACGACGCAATAAGAGGCTGCTAGGTCGATAGTAATTAAATAATAGTTTATCAAGCCGATAAAACAAAAGAAACATTTAAATCGAGCTGATAAAATTACAATCAATTGAAAAAGCAATTTTTAATTCGGTGGCATTTTCAAATTGCTAAAAGCAATTGCAATGAGGATTGTTCACAGCTAAAACAAACGAACTTTAGATGTGACAACTAAGCCGACAAAACAAGCAGAAAATTAAGTGAATTTACTGATCCTGAATATGTACCGTTTTGAAGAAAAAACTGGTCCTTCCTGGTCAGATTCGAACACAGGACCTTTGTCGTTCCAGGCGCATTCGTTACAACCAAGCTAAGTGTGCAAGAGACTACAAAATTACTATGCGGCAAAGCACATCAGGAGTCGAATGAGTCCTGTGCACAAAGTTGTTTACGGGAAAAAAAGTCTATCCCCGATTGTAATCCTCTTGCTCAACGCAAGGGTAAACACACGCTTACGGTGATTTGAGAGACTTGTTTGTTTACGCTTGATTCAAAGATTTAGCTTTCTTGTAGTAAAGATTTATGTTCGTTTAAAAAAAGCAGTCAACGTTATTTAAGCGATCGTTTTAATAATTTAGAAAGGCTTACCAACTATTTTGATCCTTCTCCCAAAAACTACCTTTTTAAGGAAAATTGGATCTAATGAATTAATGGATATATTAGATAGCTCTAATTGGTATGATTAGGGAATGAATAGTAAAACAATCACTTTGCCATATTCCGAAATTATTTTGAACGCGGATCAACTTGATCTATTTTGGCAAATTTTTACATTTTTTTTCTTTTTTACAATTCTCATTAACTTGAAAATTGATCCCAGATGAATAAGGATAAGATCGGGTTTTGTTCCTACTGCCTTGACTATTCTCAGATAAAACGGAGAAGATGAATCAACCGTACAATATCGCATATTTTCTACAATATCAACTTTCAAAAATTTACGTGGTTGGAGGGACATTCTCCGGTAGGTCACTTAGGGGGAGAAATTGTACGGTTGCTCCGAGAAAATAAATCTAAAATCAAAACAATAAATAAAAGTAAGTAAGCAAAACAATTTGGAATCTTTAAGCAACCGATAAAACACCGGAAAAACAAGACATGGAGGTCCTGAGATAAAACAAGGAACACTTTATTCACAGAAAAGAGCTCAGTATTAAATCAGGTACGTCAGCGAATGGATGCTCACAATGGATTGGTTTCAATTTAGCTCGATCAGAACATTTTCAATCAATTCGATAATACTACTTGAAACTTCTTGTCTGTGAATTAAAACTACTTTATAGGGATTTTCAAACAAATTCATTTCTATAGTTCTTACTCGACCAGTTTTAATCTACCAGTTCGTTTTACTCCTACTGAGTTGGCTCTGTTTGTTCTTCTGACTCGTTGAAAAACTGAGTCAGATTGGACTGTCTCTGGTATCTTTCTGGGTCTGGCATGCGGAATATCTTCACATCTTCTGGCCTCGTTCTCAGATTGCCCAGGTCCAGGGGTGTGAAGAAGATGAACTGGGAGCCAGTTGGACTGCTGGCAAGGCGCTCTTCACCAACTTCTGAGGCCTCTGTGGTGGCGAACTCCAAAAGGTAGTCCATGCTCACTTTCCGATTCACCATGTCCATGAACACATCGAATTCGTCCAGTATCTAAATAGAAAAAAAACAATAGCCTGATAATACTAAGAAATGCACTTTGGTCTAAAACGGTCTTTTTTGCACTAAGGAAAGAACAACTTTCCAGAATTTCTGAAAGCCACATACAATAGTTTTGACCTTATACATGAAATTAGTTAACTCTTTGCGAACTATTTGTCTTTTTTCTTACCTTGAATGGCGAGGTTCCTGACACAGCACTCCACATTGCTGTAATGAAACACACAGTGGTGAAGGATCTTTCACCACCCGACAGCTGACTTTTATTCTTCAGAACTTTGTCCGACTTAGTCTTGATCAGTATATCCAGGGTCTTGGCCTCGTGATCAAACACTAGCTTCCCTGAATATCCATTTCCACGTAACCCCAGCCGATGAGCAAACCCGTTGGCCATCGTAACTGTCGCATTTTCACGCAGACTCAAAAACTTTGTCTGTCTGAACTTGAGTGCATCTTGAAGTACAGCCAGCAACTCTTCTCTCTCTGAAATTTCACTCTCGGCCAAGGAGTACTTATCAGTTTGAATTGCAAGTTGCGCCTCGAGATCCGCTCTGTTTTCTGGATTTTCCTTCTCCTTGGCGGCCAACAAATTTCTCGAATCTACTAACGCTTTTTCAATGTCAGCCTTGCTTCTACGGGAACGCATCATTCTTCCGTATTCCTCTTGATCTAAAACCTGCTCATCAATTTTTTGCTGCAAATTGGAATTTTGAGTGTCCAGATTTGTACAAGCAGCTTTGTTATCTTGAATTTCTCTCTCAATTGGCGCTATACTAGTTTGATAAAACTTTTTAGTTTCCACATGCTCAGAAAGTTGCACATTTAAATTTTGGACCCTGTTTGTTTTGGACCTCAACTCATTGCGTAAACAATTATATTTTTCTTGCAAGCTATGAAACTCTGATTTGGCGGATTCTTCCTCCAATTTCAATTTTTCTAGTGTGTTTTTAATCTGAACCAGCGACGCTTCTTCCTTTTCTAACTTAGAAGCATCGTCACGTATTTCACTCTCGTATACTTCTGTTGTCTCGTCTGAGAGGAGTTGATCCAAATCTCGCTTCACTTCTTTTGCTAATCTTGAAGCTGATTCAAATTTACGCTCACGAGAAAACTTAGTCTCAAGCAAAGATTTCTGAACTTCCTTATTGGACTTGAACTTCTCATCCAGCGATCTTATTTCGATTTCAGCCGCCGCTTTGTCTCTCTTTATGGTTTCAATTTGCTCTTGTGTTGTTGCGATCTTGTGTGAAATGTCGTCACGCTGGAAAAAATTGCACTCTTTTACATTATTAGCATACACGGCCCTTCCAGGAATAACTTCGGATCCATTTAGGCAGATTCCCTTCTCAGTTTTGGCAGGAGGATCCGACATAATCAGGACCTGTCTCGCCTCCTTCAAAGAGTTGAATATTATTATATTTTCCGGTGACACTTGGTCTATTAAGCAGTTCATAACCACCGGATCCTCACAATTGATTACCTCTTGCAAAGTCGGCTGCGAATTAGTTTGTGATTTGTGACCCGATGTGTCATAAATTGTGTTCATAAAACTCTGGACAATAAGTTGAGGGAAAGTTTGCTTCCTGTCACGCCCAATTACCCGCTCGAAGATCCCGCGTAAAATAGCAGCATCACTTCGATTGTCGCACATGAAACCCGTCATTAAACCACTTCCGATGCATTGCTCAATTGGTATTTCATATTCGGCCTTCGAAGCTTTAATGTACCTGCCTAAGGGACCTTTCGGTGTCTTCGAGAACCTCGCCTCAGTTTTGATCGCTTCCAGTAACTCCGGAACATGTAATCCGTACAGTTTAAGGTGGTTGTCTTTGGACTCCTTCAACTGGCGGACTCTAGTCTCCATCTGCTTGATATCTGACTCATGCATCGCTATTTGATGTCTATACATCCTCAGGTCTTGCCTCAGCCGGTCTTCATTGTCATTAACTTGTTTCAGTTTCCCATCCGCACTTTGCGCTTCACTTTTACTCTCTTCAATTTCTTTTTCTAGCTCAGCTAATTTTTCCTGTAACTTCCTGCTCTCTTGGGCATACTCGTTCTCGTTTCTAGCTCTGTGCTGCAGAATTACCTTTTCCATAGCCGCAAGCTCCTTTTTCAGATTTCGGATTGAGCTTTCTTTGCTCTGAATGCTCATTTTGACTGCACTTGAGGTGCGATTTGCCTCACGATAGATGCTTTCTTTGTTAGATTTCTCTTCGTTAAGCAGATGTGTTTGTTTATTTAGATCATCTATTTCAGTTTGAACTTTTTGCCGTTCGGTTTCGATTTTGTCGACTTCTCTCTGTGAGTCGGCAATCTTCTGCCGTCTCATTTCAATGTTGCGCTCTTTGTCTGTTACTCTCCGCTGTAACTCAAACTTCTTCGCGTCCAAGTCTTTTTTCATTACAACCAACAGTTCAACTTGCAGTCTCCTCCGTTTTAATTGGAGCTGCTCTTTTGAATCACATGCTTTGATTCGAACTTGAACTTTCTTAATTTGCTCTAGAAAATGTGCTAGCTTTTCTTTTGTTCTTTCGACAACTTTTTGTCCTTTTTCCACATTTGCCTTGATTTCCTTCAAATCGTCTTCCAGCAAATCGAGCCTCGTCACTTGTTTAAAGAAAGAGTACATCTTAGTGGGTTCTGCCGTGGCCAAAAATTCTCGACTCATATCTTGAGTCAAAATAGTAGTCGGGTTATCGATACAAATATCAAAATGGTCTAATACTCTGTGCATTAATGTAGCCGTAGTCCCAATAGTCCTATCTCTATGCGTTTTAATTTTATACGTGGAAGCACTTTGAGTAATTCGGCGTTCGATTACAATGGTGGGCCCGTAGGTTTCTCTTTGGAAGGGGTTCTTGCCCTCATTCGAGAGATGAATCGCGACTGTAGCCGCACTTTCGTCTTTTCTGATCAAACCCTTTGTGGATGCGGCTCTTTGGGTGAAACTTGCTTTGGCACCAAGTCCAATTAGTAGAGCAGTAACTATGGCTGATTTTCCACTTCCGTTTTTACCAGTGACGAAATTAATTTTATCTCCGAATGGGACTTCAAGATGTCGATGATTCATGAAATTCTTCAAAACTAGTTTTTGCAGTTTTCCACAAAGTACTCCGCTGACTGCTCCAGGCGTAGAACAAATCTCCTCTTGACTACTTTGGGTACTTTTCAGGAACCTAGCTGTAGTTCCTGGAGACAAATTTTCCCCATTCTGTTCTAGTTCCTTTTCCAATTCAAATACAGGCGTGGGCTGTGAATTGCAGGACTGAGAGACGAGTTTAGCTTGGGAAGTAGCCAGACATGGATCCAGGGGCCCCTCTGCAGGTCGCTTGCGCTTGTGGCCATTGAGGAACATCAAAATCTGGAGACAGTTTTCATCAGCATGTGCATTTGAGAAAATAAAATGACTTTGATTTCTTCACCAGGCTAATTGTTCCTAGTAATTAGTTGCACGTAATAAGAACTTTGAAAATCCCCTTCACACGTAAGTAACAAAAAATTCAAAACCCGACTACGGTCATGGGGGTGCTATACTGGGAAAGCGTCCAAAAAGTTTAAAGAACCAACAAAATTTTTTTTGAACAACTGAGCATTATTTACACAGAGGTGAAGCTGAGCTTCCCACCAGTTGCAATACACCAATTATAGGATGAGTGCACCATGACGCTAAAAAATATGCAAACAGAACTTCGAACTATGTTGCAATTGAAGAAGGAAATCGACAAACGAGTAGAAAAAAATATATATTTTTCTTATCGTGTTTGAATTCATTTGAGTTTTTCAAAGAGGTGCTAGTGGGGTTGAATTTTTTCCTTCAAAAATCGGTGTCAGGGCTTATGATCTCAGAGGTACTACCGGTCATTTTAAGGAAAAAAATCGGTAATTAAGCCGATAGCCGACATCCAATAAGCTGAAACTCAGCCGAAAATTTTCGTAAAACACTTAAAGGAAAAATATCTATCTAACGCTCACATGGGATCCAGGATAGCTATACAAATAGCGTATGCAAAGTAGACTACATAATTGGGAAACTTAAGCAACAGAGCTTGAGTCGACAACCACGAAGCCAAAAAACCATCAGTAGAAAATTAATATCAAAACTCTAATTATACGTACAATAGTTTGAGTATATCGCATCAGTAGTAACTAGTACCCGGTAGTTAAACTTGAATTTTCATTAGTTTGAGCATGTTAACAGCATAGCAGCATCATAAGTGATTCACCTGATTTTGTTAAACTAGTTGTTAGCTCGAAAAAAAAATCTATATTCCGAATGGATAACGCTTGCTAAAGCAAGCGTAAGAACTAAAATGTTAGAGTACTTGGTGCGTAACGAAAAAAGTTGGACAACTGTAACAAATTTATTGCTGTTATGACTACTAACGAAGGGGAACAAAAAATGTCATTGAGTGGTTCCTCTTAGCACGATTTTAGTTAGCCTCAAAAACACCTCGCTCACAATATTGCATCGTAGAAAAAGTAAAATTGATTTTCCAACATACTATACAATAAAACAAGACTGCTCGTATCATTGCAAAACCCTGAATGTTCCGACTGCCATTTAATTGATCTCGAACAGATTTTGATAAATTAAATATTGCAAAACTATGAATTTAAGGCTGATTCTATTTAAATTTAAGAGTTGAAATTTGAGTCGTATATGAAATAAATAAAACCAATAAGCTGCCGCAATTCAATGTGGAACAACTTTGTAGTGCGACTTTGGAACAACTTTGGAATACTTAGCCACGCGTTTAAACAGTCGCGTGGCAGGTTAATATAATGGTGTGCACACCCGGCTAGTCCCATGCAGATCAATAGATCGAACCCCCGAAGGACCAGAATTTTGTTAAAAAACACCCCGAGCATATATATTCCTTCATTTTCTTCAAAAGTCGGAACAATTGTATAGCGTCAGATTGAGAGACTTGGAGCATCTTGGGACAGAGAATGGCATCTTGTGACCGAACAAGCTCCTGTTCGAAAAGGCTATAAATTAATTTACGATACCACTAACATAGCCTTGCAAGCTACCGAACAGAAAAATCGAAAAAACTACAACTAGAAAACCTTCAAAGTGTTGTCTGGAATGATGTTCTATTTATTCATGAATATTTAATTTTTTACACCCCTACATTCCAGACTTTTTACAGCCCCACTAAGCCGATAAAACGTAAGCCGAAACAAACAAAGCTTTTAATAAAATTATAATTTAAAAAAAATTATTTCAAGTACAATTAGAATTGCTACAATTAAAAAATTTCTTACCGGACAGAAAATCTTGATGAAGCTATCAAGCCGACAAAAGAAGCAGACAAACTAATTTGATGAAATGGAATATTTCCATTTGAAAAAAAAACACTAATACAGACCAATATCTAACCTAGGACCTTTGCCATTCCAGCCGTAGTCGCTACCTCTAGGCCAAGTGTGCCGGAGAACCCAAGAAATTTGAGTTTGTTGTGAACCAAGCTATCAAATGATTTGGTTTAAAATATTGATAGCCCGAAAAGTGCATATTCCGATTTGATAGCGCTTTCTAATCGCAATCGTAATTAATCGTGCGACCTTAACATCCAAAACGTGAAGAGCAGGCTCAAAGAATTATCAAAATCCAGCAAACTACAGCAGTATTGTAACAACAATCAGAACAAAAACTTAATGTTAACGTAACTTATTTTAATTTTTCATTTCCACATCAAATTGAAACTTCGAATAACTCATCGTTATCCTGTTGGCCAGCCAAATACCACTTTTAGAATTCATTAAACATCTAACTCTATCAAATCAAATGGGTGATTGTAAAAAGCATCCTTTTTCGCCACGTTCAAGCCCACGTATACTCTACGTTTACTTTTTGTTTTCTCAACTGAGGGGCTTTTTGTTCAGCAACAGAAATTACTCATTAATTGCACAATTAATTTTTAATATTAAACTGAAACGGCTTTTCTTGACACTGGATAAAAAATTCTCATGCATCCAGGGGCGGATCTAGGATTTTCTCAAGAGGGGGGAATTCCAAAAAATTTTCGAAAATTTTGTCGACCTTTTTTTGGTCGACCAAATTGATTTTCCGAGCTCTTCCGAAGCACTTAAAACACCCTGTTTTCGACACGCGCTCCCCCCTCAATTTTAGTATATATTGACGCCTAGAGGCGCCTTTAGAAAAGTTTTATGGTCCGGCACCAAAAATTTATATCTCAAAATAGTACAAAGAGGGCACCTTTTGGGTCGGCGTATGTCCCCCTAAACCCGCCCTGCATGCATCTAAAACAGTTGACGAAAACTTCCTTAATATGATATTGAGTTTATGTCCGGGGTAGCTCACTCAGAGTAATTTCAGATAAGGTACACCGTCTGTTCGTCACGCTCACGCTATCTTATTTTCGGCCGGATAGATTCGTGCAACTTCTTAGTCTAATACCGATCTTAATCTTTCTCTTATATCTCCTAGTCTCAATAGATCTAGTGTATACTGGTATTTGCGAGTTAGATATCAGGAACTGTTCTGAAGGAGAACAACTGTCTTCTAAGTTATATTTATTTTGTTCTGCTGCTGAAACTATGAACAGTTTCAGCTTCACAAATAATTGTAAGTGTTAGTTATGGATCATGATTGGTTGGTAAGAAGTATTTTATAGAGATAGTTTTTAACAATAATATAATTGGATATAAATACTAGTTTTAAACTGGTTCCAATATATCAGCTTCATCAAAAATTTACTAAGTTTCCAGAATTTTTTGTAGAAAAAAAACAATCAGATCCGGAGTTCAAAATAGACGCCCAAGTATTCCTTTAATATAGTTTTAGTACCCAAAAGAACCTTTAGCAATAACCCAGCTTAAATTTACCACGTGTACAATTTACGCTGCTTCATCGAGGACGCGATAGCTTCCGCTTTAGTTCCGACTGAGGAACAAAAATTAATGACGAGTTTTGGTCCAACCTGATGGCTTAGCCCAAGGCCCTAACTTCAGTCACGTAAAATTCATAACCTCTGAACGGGCTTTTTCAGAACGGTCCAGGGATACCTTCTTCATTTCTCTCTACGAGAAGATCCTTGAGATTAGGTTAATCTGAAGACAGAAAAGTCAATTTTTATACGGCATTTAGCTGAAAGACACTTGCACCACCATTACACAACAGAACCAACAAGCCGCTTGAACACGTCCACTGGTGTCCGGAGTGTCAACCAAAACAATCATCTGAGCCCACTTTGTAGAGATCCCGAAGAAAGACGCGAAATAGTAACTTTCGGGTAGTGGCGTGCGCTGAATTTTTACTTCGAGGGGCAAAAAAAACGGAATCAAGCGAAAACTGAATTCAAAAAAGTGCACAAAATATACAGAAGGTAAAGTCGTTGATTTTTGAAATCTTGCACAACAAAAATTAAACTTTTATGAGGCACCAATGGCGCTTTTGAAATAAAATTAGCTTGGTTCTAACAAAATGTATGTAGTTAAAATGTACCCAGAGGGGTGACCATTTGCTTTTCAAAAAAAAACACTCAAGAAGCTACTGTTCGGGTATGAACTATAATTATGTTTTCTCTCTCCATTAGAATGGTAAGAACTAAGACCACAAATCAATCCTAGTATTCACAAAACCTAAACGTTTACCAATTTCTACAGAAAACAATCCAAAACAGCTAAAATCCGTTAAACTCATACACTGAGGCTTATATTTGGCAGGTAGAGAACAAAAGAGCAGAGAAGGTTTAGAATCAGCTTAGCCCAATATTCAGCAAATTTATTTGACTTCGACGAGTTATCGGTTTTTGGAGTTTCTAGGAAAAAATTGCATTGTCTAAAAACTAAATGATTTTCAAAAAAATCTATGATTGATACGTGTTTGACGAGACTACTTCTTGACAAACATGGATCAATAAGGAAATTTATGTTCCGCTGGTAACTTGAATTCCACTGAGGAAACAAAAACTGCACATTTGAATTTTAACCATTTGAATTTATGGTATCTTCGACCGTAATTTGACATACTGCTAAGTGAAATAGACTGTGACCTCAAGACGTCAAAATCAAACAACTGCAAATGTGAGCTCAAAAACTAGACGACCTATATAATTGAAAAAATAACAGATATGTTATTACAAACCTGGAACAAAAACTACTACCGATATCACCGATGCATAGTTTCTACATAGAGGCGAGACGAAGCTTAGTAACATTTGCAATATAATTAAAAAATTGCATTACAAGATGTTGAATCGAAAAAGTTATATGAAACAAAATTAAACACAAAATGGAACATAAAATTACATGAAACAAGTCGAAAAAACTATATCTGCCAAACTTTCATGCCTTTGTCTCGAATAAGGTTAAAAAAAACAGCCTTAGCAAGCATTGAAAATCAATTACCGAGCCGGCAATAAAGCGAACAAACTTGGGTCGACCCTTGTAAAGACGAAAACGAAACTGTAGTCATGAAAAAATTTCAAGCTATAAAACTTTCAAAATCTTAACTTTAACGAACCATATATCCTGAAACAGATAAAACATTTGAGAGCAAGGATAGCAGTTTAATGAGCAAGTAGCACAAAAAGTTCTGACCATAGTCTCAAAAATGCAACAAACTTTTTTTCAAATAAGTGTAATATTTTCGGCATGGTGTGATGAAAGGATCTGAAGGAGAAATTAGATTTTAGGCATATTCGACAGCATAGAAAAACAATCAAAATGAAAAACAATTTTTGTAGAAAAATTACTAGAAAAATTTAAAAAAAACTTAACACAGAGGCGAAGCAGAGCTGCGCAACACTTGCGATGGAAAAAAAATGTGTCACAAAAATTTTTTAAATAATCAGATAGGAAAATGTTGCAAAACTTTTTTGAAAATTAAACAAGCAAAAATATTAGTTTGACTCCAACTGACGTTTTAAACCTACCTGCCTGCCTGGCAGAAGACACGCGATGAAACTATTTATAAACAGCACACTGCTAAAAAACGAACTCAGACATTTTTTCAGATAAGACGCAAGAACCAAGCCAAACAAGACTAAACAAACAAAACACTTTACCTGAAACAACAAAAAAAAATCTAAAAAACATCAAACTACTGAAATTTATACATTTCAAAAACTATTAAATAAATTCAAAATCTTTTATTTTTCGTGTTCAAAGGAAAAATTGCTCTAAAACAATTGAATCAAACTAAGAAGTAGAAAAAAGAAAGAGACACTCGCTTTGAACAAATAAAACAAGGCAATTGGACTACTATTGATAAAGTATCTAGAAAAGGCGTGTCAATGAAACATTTTTAGAAAAAAGATTGAGACCTTGAACATATAAATATTATCTGGACGTGGAAAAAAAACAAATAGAACGTTTTTAAAAAAAAAAGACAACAAAAAACACTGAAAAGAAAAGTTATTTCGTTACTGTTTTAACGCATTGAAACTGCTTAACAATAAATAAAAACAAGTCAATCAGGAAAACTAACAGACAGCAAGTCAAGTTGACACAGAAAAACAACAAAATCGTCTAGCAATTTTGAACAAAATTACTGAAAACTTTGAGTTGATATGATCCGTGTTTGGTAGGCTTGCTTGGTTTTTATTTTTCAAATAAAATGGCTAAATGTAAAAACATAATAGGCTAGAATCTAACGAAAAAAAAATCTAAAAATCAAATATCAAAAAATTCCAAAAAAAGCTGATCAAAAAATGTGCACGAACTAATGAGCCATTTTATCTGCACAAAAAATTCTATTGACACAGCCTATCTTACAATCAAAATAAAAAAATTTTAGAACCAATTTTGTGAATTGAACTGAAAAACAAAAAAAAATAAAAAAAAAATTAATGTTTAACTTTTTTTCACTTTTTTCAAAGATTCTAGGAGGTGAGTTTCTTGAATAATTTCATTTAAAAAATTCAATCAATCCCAGATAATTCCAAAGAAAATTATTCGAAAAAAAAAGGAAAATAAGCCTACCGGAATTGAAGCTCACCGATCTTAAAGCCGAAAATGTACCAAAAAATTCGGAATCCGACAAAAACTCATTGTCAACCCTTAATGTAACACAATATGCCGCATGGTCACAGTTACTACATTGTTTAATTTAATTTACAAGGATGCTAGTTGAAACACGTGTAACATTTTCACGTGCGTGACCTAAGTTATTTATGGGAAAAGTCTAATGTCCGATTGCAATACCCTTTTTCAAATATTTTTTCAGTGTTTTGAATTTTTGAATATTTAATTCCAAAGAGGCGCTTCAGTATTCAAAAAACTAACGTTATTCGAGTAAAACATTTACATTTAAGATTAAGCTATTGAATTTATATTTAAAATTAAGCTATTGTAAGCCAATAAAGTAAGCAATTGTAAGCGTGCTCGCTCGCTTTATTCGCTCGAATTAACACGAAAAACCAAAAATTCTCGACACGGGGACATTTTGCTCTACAATTTTTTTATTCACCCCGAATCACTCACCTCTTTTCGATGAATATTTGCGGTAGCTGATTTTGCGTGGAAAACAAAAAACTATAAAGCACACCCGAGTACTAAGTTATCCCCTTTTCAAATAGCCGGAACAAAAATTCGCCCGTGAAACTATGCAACATGGGTTACCTATGCTGATATAGAATAAGCCGAACCCATTAACTGAAAACTAATTACATAAATTATTTAAAATCGGTCGATATAATTACAAACTGCAGAACTTGCAATTTTAGTAAAAACTGTTCAGAATCGAAAATAAAAACCTAAGATTTGAAAAGAAACAGCTTGAAAAGCTTATCAGATAAAAAACATGCATTTAGAAAAAAAACAACCGAGAATCAGCCGACAGAAATTAGAACGTTCACCAAAAATCCGGAAAAAAATCAGTCCAAAAAAATCAAAACTTTGCGAATTATGTTGCAACATAAGCACCAAGCCCAGAAGACATGCGCTGCTTGTGTAATTAGAAACCGTACAGCTGTGATTCGATCCCTATCTATTTGAAATTTTCCTAAAACATTAACTCAGTATTGAAATAGATTGGTCTTAAATTTTTTTTTTCAAATTTGAGTTGCAAACGAATTTATTAGACAGATTTGCGATGCAACTCAAAAGCAGACAAACATTAAGCCGGAAAATATCTAGATGAAAACTTCATACTTTTGTCTCGTATAGTGAGTTCATTTTCAGAAATACTTTCCGACACAGAGACGAAGCGGAGCTGCGCACCGCTTGCGATACAACCCAAACATGAAAAACTGAGTCGAAAACATACGAGGTGAATAAAAAATTTCGTATGTTTCGACAAAAAATAAAGTGCCAGCTAAAGCTGGAGGTACGTTTTTGACACTTATTGAATTAACTTTACTGATGCGGTATGAAATGGGTCATTTAAAAAAGCACTTCGCCCAAAACCTGTTGTTTCTCTACTAAAATAAGTCTGATTGAAAAAGTTTTCAGATACTGGAATTTTCCCAAGGACGTATAATTCTTATTAGAAAAAAAAATAAGTCGCCGGGCCGGTAGAAAAATTATCACAATGAGTACTTTTGATGGAGCTTTCGATCTCAGATTTGATGGGGTAGTTTTTAAGAAAAGTGAAAAAGTTTTGCCGAAAAAGTTCTAAGAAATGGTCAGAAGTTCAAAAAAGTTAAAAGTCATACAATGTCTCTTCCGCAGACAAAATTCCCAAAACCGAATTCACCACAACCTGAGAATTGGCACGGTAGTTTTTGCAAAACATCAAAAGTTTTCAAAAAACAGTCAAAATTTCGAAACTTTTTTGAAAGCAATTGCTTTTTCAAAAAAAAAATATTGGAGTGCCTATTAAAAAAGGCAGACTTTCAACAACCTGTTAATTCAATTCAAACCTTGATGCCACAAATCTGACTTCAAGGGCCACAAATCTGACTCCACAAAGAAACAAAATTTGATTTTTCCGAGAATCAAAGCCTTTTCTGTGAAAAATCTCTGCGTAGCTGTCTATGCAGAGATTCACAATGCCTGTAAATTCGATTGAACCCAGAAAATAAATTTTTGATAAAAGTCAAATAGTTTCAAACAACAGTGAAAGAGAACAAAAATTAACTTTTCCAAAAATCATAGCTTTTTATAACAAAGAAATTGGGCATAGCGTTTATCCAAAACAGATTCAAGCAACCTGTAATTTTCTCCAAAAAAAAATTAAACAAAAATCAAAAATTTTGACTTTTCCGAGGGCCAGTGTTTGTGTCAAAAAATTTTTGGGCGGAGTCGCATTTGCAGAGGCGATTTCTACAACCTTTTTTGGATTGAACCCAAAATCTAAGATATGGGAGGTTACTTTTCGACAAAATTCAAAAAGTTTAAAAACAGTAAAACAACTTAAAAAAGAATTTTCCGAGAATGGTTACTTTTTGTTCAAAATTAATAAAAGAGTAGCCGCTAACGCTCAGGGGCTTCCATCTACCTGTGATCTCTATTGAACCTACAATCGCAGATTTCGGATGTTTGTTTCAAGAAAACAAAAAATAAATCAAAAAGATGGGTCAAATAGTCCCCCGCAGATTTTTCGAAGGCTGTATACAGATGGGTCAAGAAAAAAGAGACTAGGGGATTATGCAGGCAGAAAATTAAGTAGTTCTCTCCCAAGATATCATTTTTTGAAAATCGATGAAACGATTGTGAAAAAAAAACGTTTGCAAAATGAAGAACTTTCCAAAACGTCTCCAAAAACAAAATGAAAAAATCCAATCCCATAATTCTATAAAAAAAAGTGTTTTCATCCAATTATAACTCTAGGGAATTATGCCGAGAAAGACATTCAATTTAAAATTAGCAACGGAACACAACTTATTAAGCCGAAAACATAGAAGCAGAAATCATTAAAGCCGAATGAAGTTTTCGAGCGAAAACAAAACAGCCAAATATACGAAGTGAAGGTTAAATTTGTAAATTGAATTTATATTTCAAAACACTAGAAGCAATTACATTGAAAATAGCATACAAAACTCCTTTCTACGATGTGACAACTAAGCTGACAAAATATTAGCAGACAATCTAAAGGCCGATATTTCTTGGAAAAAAATCCAGTTTGAAAAAGGTTCCCGATGATGCAAAAATTTACAGACCAATTACAACAGAAGAAAGAGACGAACTGCAGACTGATCTGAACCGACTTTCAACGTGGTCAAAAAGAAGTCAAATGAAGTTAATTCTGTCGAAATTCCTCAAACTTGATTTATCAGGAAAAGCAAGGCCAGAAAAAAATATATACATTGGATGGAACATCAACTTTGAGCAATGTAGAAAACGAGAAATACATGGGAATTACCTATGACTCAAGATTACTTTTTCTTGAACACACTACCATGAAAACAAAATTAGCTAATACTATGTTTAACTAGAACTTCGGTAGAATTTAACGAAGGCAATCATGGCGAGCCTCTATAAAACGTTGGTGAGACCATCTGAAAATATGCCAATCAACCGTTTAAAATATACCTAAACAAATTCGCGATTGGAACAGTTCAGCGAAGGGCAACCAGACTCATCCCAAGTTTACCCTCAAAGGCTGAAAATTTTGAAGCTTCCTACCTTGGAAAACAGAAGACCACGTACAAATTCACAGACTTGTACAAATTCATACTTGTACACTTTCAAATGGATTGCAACAGATCCTAATTACAAAACGTCGCTTCAGCGTCTAGGAAAACTGCCTTTACCCATGTACATTCAGCTCAATAATTTACTTCTACTATCTTAAATCCTCAATAATCACTACGACTTCAATTTTTCTGACCGTTTTCCGCCAAAAAACGACCTAGCTAATACAAGATCTCGTTTATTTGAATGTACACGCCCTGCAAAATTTGTTTGCGAAAAAAAATTTCTGGTTTCATGCAAAGAGGCTGGCTAATTTGGTTCCTCAAAAAGTGGACTTTACCAACACGATAGGGCTCAAAGGACGGTTGCTGCAATGGATGTGGGAGCATTTCGAGAAAAGATTCGATGACTCCAACCCCTGTAGCTGGAAAATTCTGTGCGACTGTACCCTAAACAACTGCAGAAATATGTCTAACTAACTTAACTGAAACTGTGGGGGAAACCCCTTGCGTACGCTAAATTCATATTATTATTATTATTATAAGCTATGTCTCCGATGTAACAGCAAATGAAAGAATGCTTACAGTAAAGGAACGAAACTCGGGGTAACCCGTGCAAATGGATAACCAGAAAGTCACGAACTTGTATAAGAACTTACTTCTTTGCTATAGCCATAAACGCCTAGAATTCACTACCAGAGTCTGTAATTTCCCGCGTTCGTTTCAACTTGTTCAAATCGAGGCTGCATGAAAATATTGGAAACGATTTGTACAATTTATCTTTTCTCGAAAGAGGAATTGGACGTCCAAAGAAGGAGCTGATCGACCTAGGCTGACAAGCCTATAGATCAAAAGTTACCTGTGTAAGATGCAAAAACAATGGCACAGACTTGGGATACATGTAAATCTAAGCTGAAGTATTTGAAAAAATTATGGGTTACCGAATTCAATCTAATGATATATACATATTTACATTTTTAACTGGTTGAATTAATTTTTATCAAATTTTTTGACATTTATTATTGGTCTATTTTTACAAACACTTTGGGGCGAGCGAAAATTTGGATAGCCTCTTCGGCAGATGCAAGTTTCGATTCAATTTCTTGTTTTCTTTGAATGGCTTTCTGACTCCTTATAGCAATCGGAAGCCGTTGGAGCTCGGCTAACAACTCTTTTCGTGATTCCTGCAGCTCACGCAACGTCTTTTGCCGTTCTGCTTCGGACATCTTACGGTGACCAGGAGGCATTTCTGGATCTGGTTGACAGGCCAACTCCATTTCATGTTCCTTTTGCCATTGCTGTTTTCTTTCAGCTAGATATTTCGGCACTTTTCCTTTCCGCTGTTGAATAGATTGTTCTCGTTGTTCCTCTTTTTCTCGCTTGGAAACGAGAGCCTGGTAAGATTTAGGATTCGTTTTGTTTAGAGAAGACAAATGTTGAGCGTTCATTTGTACAAAGTTTGGACGCTCTTGTAAATCAAGACTAAGGTCAGATTCCGATGCGGCCTTTTTAACAGGCGCGCTGGCTGGCCTCGAGTGTCCTCTGAGAAAATTAATGTTCTTCTTCTCAGGTGCAACTGAACTTTCCAAATTTTGCTTGACTTTCGATTGAATACTTCCATACTTTGGATTAGTCGTCATGGGTCGAATAGGTTCTCTATAGCTTTGCGATTGTTCTCTTTGGGTACTGGCCTCCTTGTTCTTTTTCTGCAACTCTCTCATTTTATTTACGTTCATTGCCATATGATTTTTGTTCGTATGAGACTTAAAACCAGTAGCTATTTGATGTTTGTCTAGGCCAAACATCAAACCAACGCTGCCTTTGTGCATTTGATGTATTTTAGCCCCTGCACCTCGAATTTTGGGTTGAACATAATAATCTGGACGCAACGTTTTGGAACCATGTCCAACTCGTTCATGGTAGTCATCAGGAGGGTACGGACAAGAAGACAACAAACTTGTCATTTCTGTCTGAAATAGCAGTCAGAGAGTTTACGAAATCGTTATAGAGAAATGACCGTCCTGCAAACTGTCCTATAATGACGGGAAGTAACAAATCTATATAATCAGAAGGTCAAAAGTATCATAGTAACCCAGGTTACAGTCAGGAGTCCCTTCATCACATTATCCAGTCAAAATCCTCGGAATTTTCTGGATATGGAAGAGTAATATATAATGTGGATAGAAGTAAGAGAGTCAGATGGTTGGGAATCAAGCCAACCAGATTGAGGAAACTATTACCTGCAAAGAATGAACCGGAGATGAAAGTGACTCAAAAAGACTGACCTGATATGCGGCTACGGGTCTATCATATACTTGGAGTGCAGCCTGTATTTAGACAACCGCGTATTCATACTCGTCAGTATTTAGACAAATACTGTATGAACCAATCAAAATCGAGAAAAGACATAAATAATCCAAAATATGTAACATTCGCCCAGAAGTACATATCGACGGAAAATAAAGCTAGGTTCTAAAACGACTGGCCAGCGTCTAAACACAGCTCTACATGCTTTTCACCGTCTCTGGAAAAGCCAGTTCTTTTGATGGTCTTTCTAACATCGGGTTGACAAAAATCGTTACTGTTTCCGGCTTCGATCAGAACGCTCTAATTAACTTAATTATATGCAAAAATAGTGAGGTAATGGCTGGGTCTCACTATGTAACAGTCGCCTACTTAAGTCACAAATGAGGTTAAAGAAAAGTAGGCCCTATAACCATTGGCTCAAGAGTCAGGGACACTATCTCTTCTGTTTTTCTACCTCGAACGTTCGGAGCCATTTCGGTTCACTTGCGACATGAGACTAAAACCCTCGTTACAGCTTAAAGGCCACTACCAAAATACCACCCCACTCTAGAAAATAAGAACGTCCCCATACTTAGGTTTCAAAATACCCAAAATACGCAAACGCAGTTAGAAACAGGGTCGGAACAGTCCGTATAGTAACTTTTTATTAGACAGTGGACCTTTGATCCATTTCAGATGGATCAACCTAAAACTCTTCTTACCTCATTATAAAAATTATAAAACACAATCAAGAAAACTAAATTGGGTACTCACAAACCAACACACTCGAGAATTGGAGTAACTAGGTTAATCAGCATCTCTAGCATTAAAGGGAATTAAGTTTTAACTCAAGAAGTTTGTAACTAATGAATTCCAGCAAAGGAAATGAGGTTTGATTTGAGAAATAAGTTTTTGGGCTGGACCATTGTGAGACTTCTGTTGTCCAGCTTTCCACCGAAGGTTCACTCTAGTCCACTTCTAATTAATATCTTCTCTTCTCGTAATCGTTCTGTCTCCTATTTCAGGATAAGACAGCTCTACTCTAGTGTGATATTATGTCTCGAAATGGCAAATAGCAATTTCCCGCTGCTTTTTTTGACCACTTTCCCGCGAATGTAGTTCGATTATTCTGATCTTGTGTTTCTGAATTTGCCCCAAAATCACGTTGTTCGTAATGTTCAAGATCAAACTTCCAAATATGACCGACTGGCACATACTCTTCGGACTCAAGATCGATGTCCTCATCGCGTGATGCCGTCTGCCAGTGAATCCCCGGATTGTTGAGTTTTGCTCAAGATACAGTGCCAGTGGTCATTTATTGAAGTTTGCAGCAGATTTAACTTTATCTACATCCCAACAATCACAACCATGCAAAATTGTCACACTATCGCTGAACAGCAATCAAAATATGCATACACCTGCACCTTAAGTTTCCGCTTTGCAAGCTAATGATTAAATATTCTTTTGTCTTTTCCAATCAGAAAATTGTCATACAGCATTTTGATTTATATAATAAATATAGCATTTTAATATTCGTTTCCTTAAGATTTCTTTTTCGTGACCTCAGATTTCCTCCGAGTTCACACTCGAGCCCCTTTTTTACCCTCTCAAGACTCAAGAAACCTTCACTGAGCTCCCTGCTACCTTCTTTTTCCTGGTCTTTGAGGTGCTAGGCCCTGACTTGTTTGACAATGTGATATGCCTTAGCAGCGCTTCCTCATCATCGGAGCTGATTACGATCTCTTCCCACGCTTTTAGTTGTTCGAAGGGTTGCATCCACTCCCTCTGCTCATGCAACCTCTTTGCCTGGTTTGGCAAACCCTTCACTCTCGACTCCCTGTTCAAACAAAAGGAATTGTGCAGGCTCAGGCTCACGTTCTTCGCCAAGTCCTCCTCCAGTATCGATTCCCTCGCCTTGGTATTATCTCTAGACACCCTACAGACTCTTTTCCAACCCGTCGTGATCGCATTTCGGTGGGTCAGCAAAGGTCTCCTGAAGGCTTCCGGCCCTATCTCCGCCAGGAACTGCCGATATTCTTTCTGATGTTTCTTCATATAATCCTTCGTCACCATATACAACCAAGATGTCAGTGTCGCTCGAAACCACGGGAAGAACCTTATGCGGCTCCATACGTGCCTGACCTCCATCGGTACGGCGAATACCTTGCACGCAGTCTCAAACAACTCAAGTCTTCTGCTATAATCAATAGCATATATCGATTCCGCTGTCGGTGTCTTTGACTCCCGATTTTTCGTCACGTTCTCCTCGATCCATCGCAACGCCAACATTGTGCCCATTACCAAGATGGTCGCCTTCTGCCGATGATCGGGTAATCCGATTGACCGAATCTCCTCAACGTCCCATACAAAGCAGAGATTCGCGTGATTCGGTTACCACAACGTCTGTGCCAGACAATGGCATGGGAATTCCCCATGGGTAATATCGATGCTCCGGAGGTTGCGCTCTGCCAAAGCTTCCAGCAGAGGCTCCAATTCCATCATCTTCTCATTTGTCATATCAGTCTCCTCCTGGGCTGGGGCACTATTCATCGGCTTCCCGATTGTGTTCTGTCTCTCCAAGTCACTCGTGATTTCGCATTCCAAACTCAAGAGTTCTTCTCCCCGGATTTCACTCAAGTCATCTCTTTGTTCTCTTGGTAGATTCCCCAGGATCTTCCTCAACAATCTGTGTGAATGGTGCGACATTCGAGCCAGTCGTACGCACTTGGGTACCGAGAAGGCCTTGTCTACTAATATCCTCTGGCTGGACACCTCTCGCCATGTGTAATGGATAGTGGCTTCCACATAGGTTGGCCATTACTGATCCACCAAGGTTTTTGCATTTTTTGGCAGAACGTAGACTTCGCTCAGGGGAAATCCCATTTTCGCCTCAAGACCAACCCTCCACCCTCTGATGTGCTTCTGGGTTGTTTGCAACACCCCAGGCCATGACTCCACGCTCAATGCTGTCACCAAAAGGTGCTCAGACTCCAGCATCTCCAGTGATTGTAAACTGCACATCCTTGAGAAGAACCCCAGCGCTGTTGCCATATTCACCGTAGTGTTTGTGTAGCACTCTGCCACTATCTGCACTTCACTCTTCTCTCTTTCTGTTACGTCGCCAAACCAAGCGACTAGGTCTTCTCTCTGGAAAGACTGTATTCTGACACATGATCGTCCATCACAAGTGTGCTCTCTGCCTCCGCATGTCAAGTCAAGACAACTACTGGGTTCCATCTTCTTTACTGATCCTAGCTTACTCATTGCCTCGCCCGACTCTTTACTCTGAGGTAGCTTGCGTGGGGATGTGGGCACCAGGAGGGTCTCAGCAACTTCCAAACCGTTCCCAAATTCGTAATCAGCATGCCATTTCCTTTCCCCATCTTCAATTCCACCCTCTTGTTTAAGCGCGGTACGCTTACCACCTTTGGCATTCTCTCGAGTATCACGCCTAGGCTCGGTTTCTCCCTTTCCATTGAATCAATATTGACTATCTTCTCTGTCCAAAATTTTAACAGCTCCGTCACTTCGTGATTCCTGTGAGCGCTCCCGGCCTTTGAATCCAAGAAAAGTTGTATGCTATCCCCATTACTCCAGATACATATTGGTATTCTCCCCGTTTGTTGGGTCTCGAGTAATCTTCAGCCGAGACCAAGTTACGATGCACATCATGTCCCTCTTCGTATTTCATCAAGTTTAGATGATTTTCTAGAGATTGCCTGAAGCCGTCCTCCTTCTCGATCCCGGTACTCTGGTATACGTTCAAGATGACCGTGGAAATTCTTCTTTCCATCGTCTTACTTCCCACTGCTTTCTGCTGAAACGCTTGGACGGTACTGTCGGTCTTTACGGACATTATCCACCTCAAGAAACAAGTAGCATCTTTCCTCCTTGCTAGACTCAAACCGGAATTATCTCTCTGTACCAGCATCTGATAAACCTCTAGACTCTTATTGCCCAGCTTCAACTTATCGTGTGAGGTCAATATTTCTAAGTCTCTTGCCACTAGGCTCCATGCGAACATCAGCTGCCCCGCTGTCCTAACGATGGGATTTGCCATCAATGGCAACGTGGAGGAAGGTGTTCTCATCGCCTCTTTAAAGTAATCCCGCAGTAAGTTTTGCCAAGTTCGTTTCAGCTGGCTCCCCAATTCTAACCTGTTAATCTCGGCTTTTAGTTGAGTATCCCAATTGTGACGCTTGCGGGACACTCCACGATCGAGTTTCTTCAGGCAGTCCTCCAGTTCCTTAATTGCTTCCAGAGCCACCCACCAAAGTCAAGCGGTGTTTCTCGTCGCATTCTTCTCCAGAGGATGGCTGGTTAATTGTTTCCCAATACCCAGATGCTCGCTCGAGACCCATTCTTTGCCAACGTCTGCCTCCCACGTTTGTCCACTCGTCGATCCCCTTTTTGTGCTCGCCTTCTGAGGTGTGAAGTCTTCTTCCGTTGCCAGACTCGTCGAGGCCTCCATCTCTTTCACCACCTCGGTCAGCTTCCTTGGTTCGGAGCAACTCTTGTTGGCCGCTGTCTTCTATCGCAATAGAATCATGGGGGCCGTCTCCCTCAGATTCTTCTCAGAGACCGCGTCCGTCGAGGGACTATTCGACTCTTCTACCTCCCTTTTCCTCTTTCGAGACCTCACACCTTTGCTTGGGGGCGTCGTCGCTATCATCACTGATTCGACCTCTTTGTCGTGGTCCTTACCTTCCGACTCTTGCCTCCCCCTTCTCGAGCCTTAAGGTTTTTAATATCTTTAATCATATTACTAGTCTAAAGCTTATCCTCCCTTTCAACCTTAATCATATTATCATCAGTTTTTTGTTTCAGAGTAGAGCTGTCTTTACATTCATCATCTTTGGTCTTCTGCTTCGTTTCTCGCAGCTTGATCATCTTGCTCAACAACTCCCTTCTCGCCTTTTTGTCCACTCCGGTGCCCATCAAAACTGGTTCCCCGAACTTTACCACCGAGTCCCAGAATTCTTCTATGAAACTCTCCAGTGTAGCTTCTGTTTCTGTTTTCTGATTAAACTCACTCAAGAAATCTCGCCACACCATCTCATTCAGAGTAATCAGGAACATCCATTTACTGCCCTCGAAGGTATTCTTCCTACTTTTTTTTGGCACTCAAGAGGATCATTCCCATAATTTAGCTTTCGCTGGGCAAGGGTAGTTCCAGGTTTTTGCGGAAGGATGATGTCAGGGGTGATGTGGCCGTGTCCGCCCAATCGTCTCCACTCAAGTCCTGCAGCAGTTCCTGAGTGGTGAAATCCTTCTCAGCTGGTTTCTGCTCAGGCGTATTCCCACCTCCATTTCTTCTCCTGCTTCACTGAGAGTCTCATCCATGCTCTCCCCTTCTGACTAAGCTCGCCTCCTCTCAAGTACGTCTCTAAACCTACTTTCCACGGGACCGCTTCTCTTATCTCCAGGGATGCCCACTGATAGGGGTTAGGGTGTAGCTGGGTCCTGCTTCTTGTATTCAGTGAGGGCCACATATAAGGGCCCTGCTGCATCTAGCGCCTTTCCTCTTGTTTCATCTCCAATCACTCCAGCCCGTAGGGTGCTCGCTATTCCCTCGTTTCGAACTTCATTTCATCTTTCAAGGCTATGTGTCCTTCCTCCACAATCATTCTTCCATCGTCCCAAACTGGCAGCATATTCTCCAGCTTAGCCTTTTCAAGCGTCGCCAAGATATCCCGAACCTCGAACTTCAGGGGCATCGAACCTCTCATCCTCTTCGCTTGGGTCGTCCACGAGTTTATTTTGATGTCGCACGTGTGAAAATAAACTGCGGCTGTGTACCCAATGAAAAAGGGATCCCAACCGTCTGTGAATTCCTTCTGTTGCTTCTCTACCGTGGCTCTCGCGTGTAGGGATGGGACCACCAACGGGCTATTAATCCCCAGTGTCATTCTTCTGACTATCGGAACTTTGGGACAGTGGTGGGCAGAACCTCTCGCTCAAGTATCATCTCTAGCTCTCTTTTCACCAGGTCAAAACTTCCTTTCCGTGCCGGGATTCTCAAGATCTCTTGCTTATCCGCTGCCAGGGGATTCAAATTCCAGAATTTGGGGTAGACCTCTATGGGACCCGCACTTTTCCCCCATTCTGCACTGTAACTGTCCCCGGAAATTGAATACCATCGGCTCGGGATCCTTCACTGTCCCGAAGAGCACCGTGTCGCTCATCCGTGCCCTCAATTCCTCCTGTCTGCACCAGTTTAGCACAGTTTCCTCTAGCACACTTATTAGGCTCACGTGCACCACTGAGTTTCGGTACGCCGCCACAAGCGATTCAGGACGGGGCGTATGTGCCAACCGGCCCATAGATGCAGGTCACTACCTCACCAAGTCCCCTGATCATCCCTAGTGGGTCAGATCTCATGGCTAGACACAGATCCGTCAAGAGAGGCATGCTTCCATTTGCCTCCTTCAATTCCTCCTTCGTCTTAGAATTCTTCTACTCGCCCGTCAGGTATCGGTTCTGCATCAAGAGGTACTCCACCATCAGCGTCCTCAGTCCGGCCGTGCACTTGTACGAGTAGGTTTCCGTGCTGGGATGAGTCTTCCCCATCGACAGAGGCTCTCCATATTTCATCAATCGATAAAATGCGGTCAGTTCTCCGTAGCTCAAGAGTACTAGTGTCAAATTTGCGTTAATTCGTAGTGTTTCCACACCTCTACTAAACATGTAGGCGGGAGCCATGTTGAAAAGATACCTGGGGTAGATGAAGTATAAGGCCAACAAGAGATTTATGGGCATGTTCAGCAGTACCTGCACGAACGCGTCGAAGATGGTATCTTTCGCATAGAACACTCTAGCCATGTACCTCTTCTCCCAACAAGGGCTCAAGAAATCAAGATCTCGTGATCCTTCCTCGTCTTCAGATCACCCTTCGCGTGTTCCCTTCAGAAACCCCCAACAGTGACTTCATTCGTCGCTGTGACAAATCTTCCTACTGTCATGTCCCTGCTCTCTGCCACATCCATTTGCCCCTCAAGAAACTGCCATATCTGCTTGATGAGGATTGGTGCACTCTCCCGCGTCTTGTCCGTGGCATTCTCAAGCCTTGGTGTCAGGAACGGCCACCTGCCTCTCTCTCGCGTCAGACGGTATGCCAGCGCTTCCAATTGTTTCTCGGCCGCGGCCACGTTCTTTCTCTCGTTGTTCGGTACCCTCGCCTTGCTGATGGAGCTCGTGATTGTCAAATCCATGCCTCGAAACCATAGACTCGCTGTCAAGTGGTTTATTTTCGGGTGATCGTCCGTGATTTCTGGATTGAACTTGAAATGCCAAGCTAGGTTCGAAATCTCAAGCAGGCGGACCTCGTCCAGTACTATGAGGATATCCGTCAGCTCATAGAATCCCCTTAAAGCATGAGACACATCAGCCCATGCCGCCGCTAGCTCCGACTTCAGAAGCCTCAAGTTTGTCGGCTCTAGCTCGCGATTAGGGGCAGCTATCAGTACCCGCCACGCGTTCCCTTCCGCTATCAAGATCAACATGGCATACACGAACTGTAAAGCGGGTGGCATACTCGCGTAGTCCGGGGATGTCGTGAATGCCACTCTCGTCCTGGGTCCAAATCTAGAAGCCACCGACTCCTGCACCTCATTCATTGCAGCGAACAACGTCTGGATCGCTTCCCAGATCTTCTTAGGCGTTGGCGCCTCCCCTTTCAGGTGCTCTGGTAATCCTGCCGCATGCAAGTGGTCGTTCATTCCCCCAAACAACAATAACTCCGGCTCGCAAGGCATCTCCGATTTAATCGCTACCACCAGGGTCAGCATCTGATTCAGCTCCGCGCTAGGCAGCAAATACACTGTGGTACTGCGTAGTACTGTTGCCACAGTAACCTTGGAGATTATCATTATTAATAATCTGTTATGTATTGTTATTATTTAATCAAGGCCAATCTTGCAGGCCTAATGCAACAGTCAATCGTGTTTTGAAATTGTTTGAAAAAATTTCATTTTTTTTGATAAAAAATCCAAATTCTTGCCCATCTTACCATTGACTTACCATGAACCAAAAACATACTACCTTCATCACACAATGTACACGTAATACACAAAAAATACATAACGCATGCCAAGATTTTTGCGAAAAAACTAGACATATCCGCACAAAATCCATAAAATACCGTTTTTCTTACCATTTTCTTACGATCACACTGAAACCTTACCATTCCCTATCTTAATATGTTGGGAAACCTATTCTTTATGTTAAGACAATAATCTTCTAACCCTTAAACATAGAGATATACATGGGAAATCTATCCTAATACATGGGAAATCTAAACACTATACATGGTAAGATCGAGCGACAAAAATTTTTCTGAAACTTATCATCTGAAACCTTACCATCTTAATACATAGTAAACCTATTCCCTATCTTAAAACATTGTAGAAATAATACCCAATGTTAATACACAGATGGGTGACCGGAGGCTCTATTCCCTATTTTAAAACATGGAGTCACCCACCACTCCCCCCTGATCGCCTCACTCTTCTACTAATCAAGCTATTTGTTTGAATGCAAATAAGATAAACACAGAATACCACGCAAGGTAACATAAAACTTTTACACGCCCTCCCTTATTAAATTGATAAAAACTTCATCGGAGGTCTTAAAATTTCTAATTTTCGAAGAACCGATCCCTATTTTAATCTTTTGAGGAGTTTTCACAATTCATTTCAGTTTCTTTTTTTTCCGCATTACGTTTGTCGTTTTCTTCCAACTTTTCATCAAAAATGCCTTGTTCTTTTATTGCCGGATATTCCAATCATGATAGAACCAATTTTTATGAAACCGTTTATTTTGATTTTGTAGCAATAATTAACGAAGAAAAAAGTTTAAATTCTGATGAGTGGACTTGTACAAATCACATTATGATTCCCAAAACTGTTTTACATTCTTTCAGTAAACTTACTTTAAAAAGATCAAAGGAAGACGAAGAAGTGAATATAAAGTATTTGAGTTATTTACAAATTCTGGTAAAAATTTGGATCCTGACTAGCCTCTTGCTCTTCAGGTTGACATTTCAACTTTATCAAAACCAGTAAAAAAAATTTTGTGTAATTACGATTGTGATGTTACTCCAATGTGTGAAAACCAGTTACAATACTTTGAAGAAATTGAATTTCTTGATCGTTTATGGGGAATCGAACATATTGAGTCACCATTAATAGTTACCCCCAAAGTTGATCCTTCTCCTATAGTGTCACCATGGCTTGATGAACCAGATTCTTCAACTCCAACGCGCACCCCCGAAGCGACAGTGAGTAATCACATGGAAATTTTGACTCCTTCTCTATGCCTTGCACCAAAGAAAAAGCGAAAAAAATACTAGAAAAAGCTCAGGAGTATTTAGATCTTACTTAACTTTGAAACTGTGGTTGCGTTTGTTTGATTTTAAATTGGTTTTTTTTTGTGTTTAAAGATTTAAAATTGAAACTCAGATTGATATTTAATAGCTTTCATTTGATGTCTTCATGTATAAACATTTTTTTAATTAAATTTCTTTGCTTCGTTATGCTTTACTTATCAAGTAGCTAGGAAAAGGAGAGCCTAATAAGTCATTTTATAACCGAATTATTGACAAGTCTTCAATCAAAATACAAAAAAGAACTTGAATTTTTGAATCTCGGAAAAATGTTCCAAATTTTTATTTCCTAAACTTGAGGTACTATAGTCTTTAGACATCTGAACTAAATTAATTAACTGGTCGGGAGCAGTACTTTGATATATTGCACGACTTTGTTCAGACCATCCACTGAAGAGATACAGACATTTCTTTTTGGAAAACCCTCATCCTGTACCAATTTTCTAACTTTTAATACACGGTCCGAATATAATCTTCGGACCACTGATATTGCTGCTCTCAGTGAGCTACGCCGCATGTTTTAACTAGGGGGCAGAACCTGTATTGCAAAGTTTTGTGGAGATCAACGTTTTAAGCCAAAAAAAAACATTTTTATGAGATATTTTTTTGGGTTAATCAAAGAAATGGGTGAGTTTTAGTGGAAAAAAAACTGGTTGATTAAATCTTTTTGAAATTAACATATATCTTAATGATAACAGAAAAAGTAATAATTGATTTCACAATATTCTTATACGTTTTTTTTTTGCTGTTGTGGGTTTTCTTATTACAGAGCAATTGAAAGTTTTTAAAAAATTGGAAGCATATCTAGTTTGATTTTATGTGTTTTTGGCGGGAAAACAACTACAATACAAATTTTGGCGGGAAAAATTATTTGAACATGTTCAAATGTTGTCGACTTGATCAAAATTTATAATTTTGAAAAGTTTGCTTACTAACGGCATTTAACTTCTTTTTAATAAAATACTTCCTTCTAAAATGTTTTTTTAACATTTCTGTTTGTATGTATTTGTTATGCTTTTTAGACGTTTTTGTTTAGATTTCATTCTAAATCAAATTTTGGCGGGAAAAGAGTTCAATTTCAAAGTTAAGCGGGAAAAGCGATTCAAATTCAAACCGAGAAGGGAAAAGGAATCGAAGCTAGCTGCAGTAATGTAAAACTTTTGGTAATTAGTTGGGACTCATTCCCTTTCTCGCTTCGCTTTAAAACAGTTTCTGAGCGAAATGGGTTTCAAGTGTAACTGTTGTCCTAAAATTTTTACATTAAAAACGAATAGATCTCGTCATGAACGATTACCCGTTTTTACTTGCTACCATTGAAAATTGATCAGTTTACTGCTATCAAAATTACAGCAGAATATTGAATCAGATCATCAAAAAAATAATCAAAATTCATATCGGTATTGTCGGCTTGGTTTTTGTGAACTTAAAGATTTCAAGGATCACTTGCAATTAAAGCATGGGCTATCTGTTATGGATCAACAACTTACATCACTCAGCAACCCTTCTAGCTCAACCACACAGGCAAGCGATATTGATAACTTTCCAGCTGCAATTGAAGTTCATGAATCAGCCATGAAAAATACGTTAATGACTTTTATTATTCCCAACCAAAATATTGAACATGATCTTATCGAATTTATGACCTTGAAAAAAAAAGAGATTCAAAGTTTGATATTAGATAGAACTTGTAATGGACCCTTCAAAATACAATCAACTACTTTAATCAAGCATGCTACTGTTGTTTCGGAACAAAGCGTGCAACAACCTGAAGACAAACGCGTTGAAATTTTCGCTAATTCTATGATGACGCCCATATATGCAAACGGTTTGTCTGATGAATTATTTCTCGAAATGTTTAAAAAATAGAAGCTATGTTCCAGATTTTTTCAGCCCATGGTAGCGACTGGGTTCTGCAGAAAGTAAATGAGCTTTTCAATAAAATCGGAAAAATGTTACCAATCAGAGGCTCTTCGCTTATACCTCTCCCTGCAAAATTAGCAAATTCGCAACAATTGATTAACATTCGTAATCACAGTGATCACAATTGCTTTTTGTTATGCTACATTGCCGCCTATCATCATAGATATAAGCCTGATCTAATTGTCGGGAAGTTAGTTGATGCTAAACTTGAAGAGACAGATCGACACACCTATACAAAGCCTGGAACGCATCAGGCTTATGATGATTTCGTTATGCCTATGAGCTTGAACATGATTCCTCAATTCGCGCGACTTAATAACCTTCAAGTAAACGTATTTCAATATCAAAATGGAGATCTCATTCCAATGATTGTCTCAAAGTTTGCAAGTTCGGATAATTTTATCATGGATCTGCTTTTGTTATATGAACCCGGAATGCACCACTTTGTTTTGATAAAAGACCTGCTCCGATTTGTTTGCGAAGTTCGGAAGCAAAAATTACGAAGTTTCCTGCAGTTGTGCCGTAACTGTTTTCAAATTATTACAATGAAATTGATCATAAAACGCATGAGCGATTATGTAAAGATCATGAACCAGCTGTAATGATAATTCCGACAGCCGAAAAGGGGTGCCACAAGTATAAATTTAAAAACTTTCAAGCTCTCTGGTATGCACCTATTTTTATTTATTTTGACTTCGAATCGTTCCTAAGTCCCGTTAAAACATGTATGAACAACCCACAAATTTCCTCATCTCGCGTTCTAGAAAAACATAAGCTTTCCGGGTATTCAATGGTTGAACCAGAACCATTTTTCCATGGTTGAACCAGAACCATGGTTGAATCAGAACCATTTTTCTTTAGCCTTGACAGCTCTGAAAATTGTTTAAAAAAATTTAGTAAAGAGTTACATCTATAAGCCCGAGACGTTTATTATCTATAAACGGAAATTGCCACATTATTTGGGAGATCGTAGCCAACTGTGTAAAGAAGAAACTTTAACCTGTTGGATCTGTAAAGAAAACTTCAAGGAAAGCGAAGAAAAATGCCTGGATCACTGTCACTCTTCGGGAAAAATTCAAGGATGGACCCACGACAAATGTAACTTAGCGCGAAGAAAAATAAATTAAATTCTAGTCGTTGGATACAATTTGCAGAATAATGACATGCTTCATATATGTCTAGCTCTCAACGAATGTGACTCGCGTAGTACAATACAAGTCATTCCATCCACCGACGAGAAATATATTTCACTAATTATCGTAGTAGTGGTTAAAACCAGTACACGAAAAATCGAACCACACAAAACATTTATGAATATCTTTGTTTTATGGATTCTTTCAAGTTTCTAAACTCGTCACTACAAAAGTTAGTTGACAAGTTGCCTGACAATATATTTACACTTCTGGAAAACCACATTCAAAACGTAAGCCAAACTTGTAGAACTCTGATACGTAGAAAAGAATTCTATCCTTAAAAAGTTTGACGAAAAAGAGTTACCGCCTCTCAAAATGTGGGTGAATAGTTTAGACGGAGATAAAGTTGCTATTAATGCTGATGACTTGATTGAAACAAAGGAAGTTTTCAATCATAATATTTGTCAGAACATGGGCGACTATCATGACTTATATTTGTCATGTGACACATTGCTCCTAGCCTGTGTCTTTGAGGAATTTCGCTCTATCAGCTATGAAATATATGGCCTTGATTGTGCTCATCATTTCACCGCTTCTAATTTAGCTGGTGACGCTTTCAAGTGGGTATGTAAAGCTGATGTTGAATTGCTAACGGATCGAGATCATTCAGACATGGTTGAAAAAAATGATGCGAGGTGGAACTGCATCAATCTTTGAAAAACGACAGTTCACTGAAAACAACAGGCAATTGAACGAAACATTTAATGCGAGCGAAGATACTACATACAACTTATATGGCGGAGTAATGCAAACTCACAAACTGCTTGCACGCCATTTCGAGACAATCGGAGTTAGAAATGAAAAAAATAATTAAAAAAACGAAGATGAGAACTCCATGTCAATAGAGGAATTTTTAGCAACCCATGACGATTCGGACTAGGGTTATATTGTTGAAATTGATTTAAAATACCCTCAATTGTCGCATGAAAGTCACCGTGACTATCCATGGCACCCACTGAGGAAGTTGCTCAAAAGGATTGGTTAAGCAGATACCAAACAAATCTCTCAGAACAAATGAAAAACAATGAAACCTGTACACCCGCAATAGGTAAATTGAACAAACTTTACATGATAAAACTCATAATACATTTCATTATAAACTTCTGAAACTCTACCTGAAGCTTGGCCTTATCGTTACAAAACACTATCGCATCGTAAAGTTCAAACAAGAATTGTGGCTCGAACCGTACATAACTCTAAATACAAACAAACGAAAGGCGGCAAAAAACAAGTTTGAAGAATGTGGAAATTGTGTGAGTCAAAAAGAAAAAGAATGAAAATCAAGATTTTACGAGATGCTGAAGAAACAATGCGAAATATAAAAAAGTTTGATTTTGACACCTAAAAGTTTTTGGCGAAGACGTGGCTGCATTGATATTTGCACGAGGTTATGAAGCCTAACTCCATAACACAATGTTATGAAGCCCTTCACTACAAGGTTATGAAGCCCAACTTCAAGCATCACCTCTTGTACTCAGACACTGACAGCCTAATGTACGAAATAAAAACGGAAAAAAACTCGAACTTTTATGAGAAACTGTACGAGAAACGTGAAACTTTGGACTTCCTCTACAATGCCTAAAAACAAACGTTTAATTTTAAAATTTCCCGGGTGATTCGTTGCATTGAAGCCAAAGCTTTATTCAATACTATCGCAAAGTAAGTACAATTCCTTCAAAATTACCGGTCCGGTTAAAAAATGTACAAAGAGCGCTTTTTATTCTCAAAAAATAAATTTCGAAAATGAAAAAAAAATTCGAAAATTTTTTTTGAAAAAAAAAAAATGAAAAAAAAATATGAAAAAATAATTTCGTTGAAAAAAAATTTTGGTGAAAAAAAAACAAAAAAAATGTCCAAAAATTTCGTTGGAAAAAAAAATTTGGTAACAAAAATTTTGTAAAAACTTTAATTGAGGGGGTTTATCACCTTTTTTAAATGAGGGGGTGGGGATCTTCTGAAAATGATGCGTACATACTTTTTTTATTTTCAACTTCAAGTGTAAGTTTAAAAAACAGTTAGATATAAAATGATTAGTGAACATCACTTTTTTTTAGATACACGTAAGCATTTTTCCAAAGGAATCACTAAGGTGACTCAACGGTTGCTAACTCATGAAAAAAAAACATCGCAACTCTCTCGCCTCCGGAAACCTTGTACGAGCCTAAAATACTCGCATCATCTCCGAGAGCAAACAAAATCGCATTATCAGCCTATGATGATAAGCGATACATCCTCAACAATGGTATCCCCACATTGCCATACGGTCACTATAGAACCATGAATGCTTTTATCTTTGCAGATAACACCGATACCAATCAGGATGATGATGACAATGACGATGGCGAAAGGAACGTGAGTGAAACTAATAGCACCAGTCACCACGAAGATAAAGATATAGATGTTTGGCTGAAATTTTCTGAGGAAACAGATGATATAGTCAACTGGGATCAGGAGAACTCGAACCAAGAGTAAATTTTTGCGCAAGATACAAATTACGGGTCGGAAGATGGCTTCCTTGATACTCAACCGAGCCGATCGTTGGTAGAGCTGTTAAATAGTGTCACCAGCTATGAAGCTCCAGATCCAGGTAGAGTTCGTGTCACGGAAATTCCTGAGAGCGATATCAAAAGCGATGATTTGGTTTATCCAAAAGCAAACACTTCTTCTTCGCATTCGGATGATGAATGGTACGTCGACCGCGAAGCAGTAGAAATTCAGCACCGCAGACAAAGAGACGCAAAACAAACAAAAAACTCTAAAATTGTGTGTTTGATTCAAGTTGAATACAAAATTTAATGTTGTAAATTAGTATACTAAATTATACTTACTTTCCACGATTGTTCACAGTTAGGTAATGGCGGGCTACTTTAAATCCACTTTTGGTTTTGTGTTACCATTTACAGCAAAACGCATTGAATAGTTTTGGTTCAATTGGAATACAACATAGCTTGCCGAGCTATAGGTGGCGGAAATAAACATTATATCGCCAGAACAATTTTGTTTTAACCAACACAACTTTCACATAAGGATCATTAAGTATAAAAATTATTCATTGGGATAATTAGAGATCAATAATTTTACATAGCGATCATTAGCTATAAAAATTATACATAGGGATCATTAGGTATAAATATTTTACATAGGGATCATTAGGCACAAATGTTTTACATAGGGATCATTAGGTATAAAGATTTACATAGGGATCATTAGGTATAATCTATACCCAATGATCCCTGTAGGGATCACCGACCCACCGATCCCAGTGTCGTATATCAATACTACTCACTACCATATAGAAAATAGCACTCATTCTTTCCAAAAGACCCTCGGCCAGAGGGAACAAGCGTGTTCTTAGAAAAACGCATGCAGGATGATCATGCAGGAAGGTCACATAGCTCTGAAGGATGACATGAAGTGCAAGACGAGAAAACATTTAGCACCTTATGGATTGGAGGAGGTGGAGTTGCAACAGGAGGGACAAAAACTGGACGCGGTAGGGACCCTATATGTGCCCCTCACTGAACACAAAGTAACGGACCCAGCAACAAGTTCACCCCTGTCAGTCGGCACCGCAGGGGATAGAAGAAGCCCTCCCGTAGAAAACAGATTCAAGGACGCATTGGAGAGAGATCAAGCTGGGTCAGGAGAGGGAGAAAGTATGGAGGAAACCCTCAGTGAACCTGGAGAAGAAATGTCGTTGGGAACTATGCCCGACGAGGGAGCATTGACCGGGAAATTTAGTCCCTGCACCACGCGTGAGCTGTTGCAAGACTTGAGTGGTGATGACTGGGCGGACACGGCCACCCCACCTTTGAGGTCTCCCCGCAAGAATCTTGAGCTGCCTATGGCAAGTGAACCCTCTAACATGGCGATGGTGCTCTTGAGCAATGAAATGAGGGAAAATAACACCTTCGATGGGAACGAGTGGATGTTCCTGAACACGCTGGATGAAAAGGCATGGCAGGATTTCTTGAGCGAATTCAATCAGAAGGTGGAACGTAAAGTCAAGTTGGACAATTTCAAAGAAGAGTTCCGGGACACTGTAGTCGGATTTAAAGAACCTGTCCTGATGGCCACTGGGCTAGATGAGAAATCGAGAGGAGAGTTGCTCGAGATGGTGGTTTGCCTGAGGGAACAGAAGCAGAGTACCGAAGCCAAATCATGTAAAGACAGCTCTGACAATAAGGAAATTAGGATTGAAATTGATGATAAGTGTAAAACTAAAATTATGATTAAAGATTTTAATATTATTAAGGCTAGAGAAGGGGGAGGCAAAAGTCGGATAAAGGGGATCTGGACAAAGAAGTGGAAACAGTGATGATTGTGACTACGCCCCTTGCCTATGTCAGGTTTCTTAGGCTCTTCGCCTGATTCTGCTTCTAAGTCTCCTGTTTCTCTTGCTATTCTTAATTTTTTTATTACCAAGTTCTCAGTGTGGGTAAGTCCTACCCCCACTCCCCGGACAAAAACATCCATCGACGTCCCCGTCGATCGCATACCGGGTATCAAGTCAAGGTTAGAAGCTGGGATGAGTAGTCGTCCTTCCTGGGCAGCCCAGGAAGGATCATCTCGTTCGGTCTTGATGTATTTCATGCTTTCACGATCTACGTCTTGAATCGTGACGCTGGTCTCCTCTGGATACGAGGTCGTTTCATTCAGCCACTCTAAGACACGCAGGTTCGTCAAGTCTTGTTCATGTGACTGCTGTTGCTCGTCGTCGAATTCTACCAGTCGTCAACCCACTCATCGTCGTGATCATCGACTATGTCAAGGTCTTGTGACACAGTTATTTCCTCTAGACCCACTACTTCCTCCACTATCTTCTTTAGATCTATCCTATCCACTACAAAGTCGTCACCGTAAGGATTGTATTTCTTTCTTGGTCTCGTCCCGTCCTTCTGACGAGTCTGAATCGTGAACGGAAGATCTGGTTCCAAGTTCTTGGGAACCTCTGTCTGGTCGGGATCCTGCCAATCCTCTTCTGCGTAGGGTAAGGTTTCATCGTCCGCTTCGATCTTTTCGTTTGGATCCAGGTCCAGCGGTGTATCCGTACCTTCCTCTACGATTTCGTTTCCATCGTTCTTCTCCCTGGTGCCTTTTTCATTGACCTCACAAGCAGGATCCATCATTAGATAATCCCCTTCTTCCATGTCTGCAGGTATACACCAGTCTTCTGTCGATGGATTGTGTGGCTTGATGTTCTCGTAGTGGGCGGCTCGGCCAGTACTCAGTCTATAAAAGCGTCCCTCCTGTTGCACCTCCGTAATCATGAAGGGTCCCCTCCATTTCTTTAGAAGTTTCTTTGTCCCTTTCGGTGGTATAACGTTCTGAAATACCCATACATAGTCTCCCACCGAGTAAGCTTTTGCGCCAGCTGCTTTCTTGTCGAATCTTTTCCTTTGCCTTGCCTGTGCTTGCTGAGTATTTCGTCTGCACAGATCGTTCAACTCCTGTTGACGTCTGATCACATCCCTTACGTAAACCTGTGGAGATGTTTCCTTTCCCTCATACTCTGGGTAGAAGAATGTCAAGGGTAAAGACTTCTCGTGTCCCGTCAGCATCATGTGTGGACTGACTCCAGTGGTGGAGTGTTGCGTGCTATTATAAGCTCCCATCACCTGTGGAAGGTATCTGTCCCAATCGGTCATGTACCTGGAACAATATACCCTCAGCATCGACACTAACGTCCTATTCTGTCTTTCCACTAGGCCATTCGTTTGAGGGTGGTATGTCGTGGAGTGAGCCTGAGCGACCTGTGAGCGTCTCATAAGCTCTTTCGTAAGCTCGCCTACGAAAGCCGTTCCATTATCCGATTGAAACGTCATCGGACAACCATGTCTTGCTATCCACGTGTTGATCAGGTGGTCGCATGTCTCTTCCGCCGAGGCAGTTATGCAGGGCATGGCCTCCGCATACTTCGTGAAATGATCTATCATGACCAGCACCTGATTATAACCATTGTCTGTCATGCATATCTTTTGGTGATCTATCTGCACCACCTCGTTGAATTCAGACGACTCGATCGATTGTAAAGGAAATCGCAACTTCCTTGGATCCTTGACCTGTTGGCATGACAGACATGCTGTTACCCATTTCTCGCATGCCTTTTTCATCCCAGGCCACTCAAAGCGCTTCAGGATCCTCTGATATACTTTGTCGATCCCCTGATGGCCCATCTGATCATGTGACCTGAATAATAGTTCTGTCTGATAGAGTTGCGGTAACACTATCGCGTTATACTTGTATAGGACTCTGTCTTCCTCTCTTCTTTTGCAAGCCACGATCCCGTCCTGGTTCAAATATAACCTCCCTTCCTTCTGCATGAAGTATTGTCTCAGGATGCGATAACTATCCTCCTCGAGGTCCCCTTTATCCGGAGAACCATTCTCGATCCACCTTTTCAGGTTGCTTGTCATGCGATCATTTCTCTGCGCTCTTAGAAGGTCCGAGAGTCTGTATCTCGCCTTCAAGTATGTCTTCATGACCCTCATCTGACTATTCAGCTCGTTGGGCTGATGTGTGTCTTCTTCCATCTTAACGCACCAAATCTTTGCCAACGGTTGTGTTTCTTGTTCAAACGGCTGAAGATCAGTCCTGAGTACCTCTTTCTGCGGCAACAAGCTTATCGAACGTTTCGAAACCGCTATCGTTTCTAAGTCATCCGCTGCGTTGTCAAAGACTCTTTCGCTTGGTATAAGGTAGCGATCGCTGTCAGGATCCTGATACATCTCTCTGTCCAGGTCCCTTGCCCGAGTTTCCTCTAGTAGCGTGTGTATCGCTAGTTCTGACAGTTCTGATCCCGAACTCGAGTTCCTGTCTGAATAGGTGTCCATTCCTGAGTTTCGGGAATCATCATCCGTTGAAGAGGTTGTGCTGGAGACTGCACGCTCCTCCAGATCATGTCTGTGCCTTCTTCGCATCCATCTGAACTCCCCTGACAAAACCTTGTTCTCTAGGTCCTGTTTCTCATCAGGAATTTTCTCGTCTATCTCAGACTCCCCGGACAAATTTTCTTGTCCCGGGTGTTGATCTTGTGATCGCTGGTTCTTTTCATCATTCGTCTCCCCGGACAAATAGTCTTGCAGCCGATTTTGTTCTAACTTTTTACCTTCCTTATCCTGGTCCACGAAGGTGACGGTTTTCTTTCGCTTGCTGCTTCCCTGTTCTTTCTGTCCGTAAGAAGTACTGGTTAAAATCTCTTGGGGTATTGAGGATACTTATATCTGAACTATTGTCCTACAATCCCTCTCATTCTCTTCGTGCTGTCGTCTGGACGGCATGATCTTCACTTTCTCACTGACTGTTAGCGATGCCACTGCAGCTGTCCACTCGGGGTCATCTCTGGTCACTTCTCTTTCTAACAATCCACCCAGCATCCGCATCACTTGTGGTGTGACTTGCACCGTTTTATCCAATAATGAGAGGCTGTTTATATTCATGCGAGAGAGTTCTTGCTGGACCAGGTTCGAGCGCAGCAACAAATCCAAGGGGACAGGGTCCTTCTTGGACAGGATCTTTATCTCGGCTGCTTTCTCTACAGGTAACTCAGGGTGCCCTGGAATTGGATGTCCAGACTTATCCAACCATCTCGTTAAGGGAAGCGCTTCATAAGTTTCTTTGTCCAGAAACGAGAATCCCTCCTTTATTTCCGCCTGATTGGCCTGCTTCTGCTCCAATCTTTCATAGAACTCAGTTTTCTTGCTGAGACTGTCAGCATTCTGGTGTTTATCACGCATCCTATGTTCGATTATCATATGGTAGCCATCCAATCTTACTATCCATCTATCAATATAACTCTGATCCATCGAGTAGGTCTTCAACCAGGATAACGCTCTGTTGTCCACGCGTAACTTGAAGGGAGCGCTCCCCAAGTATGCACGGTACTTCTCCACGAAGGTGACTACTGCAAACATTTCTGCTTTTGGTGCGCCATATTTCATCTCTGTGTCACTCAAGACTTTGCTGCCGTATGCAATGGGACGGAGAACTGTTCTTCCGTTCCATTCTTGCTCTTGATGCAAGATTCCTGAGATGGCCACCACCGATGCGTCTGTGTCGAGAACATACATGCCCTTTTCTGAAGGCATGCCCAGCACTGGCGCTTCGCACAGTTCCCGCTTTATGTTCTCGAAAGCAACCTGTGCCTCATCGTTCCATTCGAACTTTTTCCCTTTGTTGCGCATCAGCTTCTGCATCGGGTACACCTTGTCCGCATATCCTTTTATGAATTCTCGGTAGTAATTGGCAAACCCTAAGAAGCTCAGGAGCTGTGTGTCCGTTCTGGGGGCTTTCCATGTCAACACTGCTTCCACTGCTTCCGGGTCCGGCCTCACACCATGCCTATCCACCATTCTTCCTAGGTACTTAATCGAGTCCCTAGGGATTTCACATTTCGATGGTTTGCACTTTAATCCTGCTCTTTTCATGCATCCAAAGACCTCATCGAGCCTATCAATGTGGTCTTCCAGGGTCGGTATCGCTATGACTACGTCATCCACGTAACGCATCCTCTTCCACTGGTACAATTCCAACTCGCACGCGAATCCGGTCTTCTCTCTGTCCTTCTTTCGCAGAGGGACCTGCCAGAAGGCAGAACCTAAGTCCAATGTGGTGAAGAACTTGGCATCACCAAGCTTAGATAGGCTCTCGTCTATTCGCGGTATCGGGTACGCATCTTTTATCGTTACCGCGTTCAAGTAACGAAAGTCGCAACAAAATCTAAGCTGCCCCCTTTCTTTTTCGCCATTACTACTCCGCAAGCCCATGGCAATTTCGAGGTTTCTATCATGTCGTATTCAAGCAACATTTCTATTTCCGTTCGGCAAGCTTCCGATTTGTGAGGCGTCATTCGTCTTGCGCCTTCCCTATGGGGAACGGCGCCTTCTTCTAGTTCGATTTCGTGTTCGACGAAATTACAGCAACCGATATCCGCCTTATGTTTTGAAAATACATCTGCGTTCCGATTTAGGAGGTCCCGTAATTTTTTGAAATCTCCCTCACCTATTTTCATTTTTTAATGTTCTATCTCTGGCAAAACCGGTTTGTCAGATTCTAGTTCATATGACGAGGGGCGTTTCAGAAAATTCGAGCAGCTTGATAAGCCGTCGTCCGTTTCGGATTTCATTGAAAACAATTTATGAATAGATTTTAATTCATTAATTCTCTTTAAAATTTTATCTTTATTGGCATGATAAGGACAGTCTTTCACACTATATTTCTTCAAGTTTTGTGTCTCCTCATAGTCGGTCCTCATCGGCAAAGCGTAGCCAAACTTCTTTCCACGCTGGATTGAAACCGTGGTGTCCAGTGTGTTCAACAACACACTGACACACAGTCCGTTTCGCGTTACCGAGAAGCTCCGGCCTAAAATCACCGAACTCTGACTATTTGGATTCGGTACTAAGCAAACCTGTTTACTATCACTTAACGAATTCAAATTTCTCATTCTAAAAATTGCTACCACAGCCTGTCCTTGGTTGTAATTTTACTTTTCTATCCAAAAAAATTGGTACCTTGTTTTCGTCTGTTATTATCCTATTAATTGGTCTCTTAACATACTTCCGGTCCGGGTTTCTAATCCGTATCAGACCGTTGTTTAAGTCAATCATCACGTCAAAATTCCTGACAAAATCTCTGCCCAAGATGAATTGGTCGGCGTCGTCCAGATTCTCTACCACCAGAAAGCTCATCCAAACATCCCGTCCTCCCATGTGGAGGACCGTTATTGGTGTTCTTCCGGCCACGTAGATAGCTCCTCGATTGGCGGCGGCCAGTCGGAGATTCGTTGGAATTAGATCTTCCCGCGTGAAGCCCATTCTTTCCCAAGTTTTTATCGGCATCACACTCACTACCGCTCCTGTGTCCAGAAGCCCTGTGACTCCGATTTTTGTTGCGTTGGTGTCGAGCAGATGTGCGGTCACATCTGCTTCATACCCAATGTGTACTGCATCTTGTTCCATCATGGCGTCATGGCCTATCCTGCGGACTTTGAGTTCCTCTTCTCCCAAATAGATCTGCCCCATTTGGTCATCATCTGTTGTTACATAAGTCCTGGTGTAAATACTGATTCCATCCACATTCAGCATTAGTTGATACGGCCCATAGACCTCTAGGTAGCGTCCATGAAGTTTCTTCATGCGAGGGCCACCCGTCGTTAGTAGTGCTCGCACAGCTCTCGACTCGGTGCGTGGCTCCACCTGCCTCAGATAATCTGCATATGTGTCCAAATGCATCAAAGTGAACTCGGATGGTTCACTCAGATTTCTGATCACCTGATGCCCAGCCACTGAGATTATCGACTGTATCTTGCTTCCTTGCGGCACCATGCCGAACCTCTGACCGGAGATCACATTAAGCTTCATGCTCAAACTGCTTGGTGCTTTAGTTTCCTCGAACTCCGTTGCTTCGAAGGTTTTCAGTTGCTCCTGAAGTTTTTCATTCTCCAGTTCAAGTTTCACTTTTTGTTCGATCCCTTTCGTCACTAGTTCCTGCTGCACTCTATTTAGAGCATCCCTCGCGGCTGCCTTATAATCGACCTTGAAGTCGTGAGCCGCAGTTGCTGGTTCCGGCTCACGTGTCTCCTCTATTACCGCTTGCATTTTCTTAGCCGACAGCTCTTGAGGTTTATCCTTTCTGCGTGCCTCTGCTTCACTCAAAAGTCGAGCCTTGCTGGCTTTCACTCCTGACAAAGCTTCTTCATGTCTTGGATGCTTAATGTCTGCCACTGCATCCCAGAATTGCGGACAATCTGATTTAAAATGACCTTCCAAGTTGCAAAAGAAACACCTCGGGCCGAATTTTGCAATTACTCCTCTCATGAAATCCTCGTGGTCCAACTCTGACGCATCTTCGTCCTCGAGGCTAAAGCCTATTGCTTTCATGCCTTGTTTGTAAGCTGGGCATGCTGACACATGATGGTCCGTTGAACTGCAATTAGCACAAGAGCGTCTCTTGTCCATATCATCCCTCGGTTTGTACCAATTGTTCCCTTGGTTTGCTGGTCCGTTGTTAAAATTGCCATAATTGTTCTTGTAATATCCAGATCTCGAAGGAGGTTTCAACAAAAGATACTCTTTTGATTTGAGCCTCAACTCCTCCGGTGTTGGCGCATTGGTTGATAGTGGTGTGTAATGCGTTGCTAGCATCGTACGAAGTTCATCATTCTTCACATCATCGATAAATTTTGAGGCTACGGCCAGGTTCATCCTTCGGTTTGACTCATCCGGTTGGCTGCGTCTTCTCAGCATTTCCAAATCATCGAGAAACTTGTCTATCGTTTCATCTTCTCGTTGCCTCCGTTTCTCGAAGCGCATCATCGCCTGGTGCCCCTGCACCCCTGATCCAAAACGGCTTACTAAGATTTCGAAGATTTTCTCAGCAGTGTCACGTTGATATTGCTTCTTGGCCATGACACAGTTCAGGGCTGTCCCTTCTAAGTTGCTGGTGAGCGCGCTGCATTCCTGTCTCTCCGACAAGTCCTCTTCCTCGAAATGCAGCTTCATTACCTCTATCCAGGTATCAATACAGCCATCAGATTCGTCTTTGTAGCATCTTGGTTTCTTAAAGACTCTTCTGGACTTCTCACTGCGTTCATTGGTTCTTGATAACCTTGTCAGGAATGTCTCCAAAGACCTGTTCAGGGGTTCAAATGCTGTGGCCATTGCCGTAGCATCCCTTGAGTGTCCTGCTTGAGTGTCCTCACACCTCGTCGAAGGCTCTGTGTGAGGTGCATCCCTGCAATCCGAATCGCCGTGAGTGTTTCCCTCTTGACCTACATGACTCCTCCTCGGGCTTGCATGCCCCCTGTTGCCGGAATCACTTCTCCCAGTCGCATGTGTGCCTTGCGTTGGTCGTTCATTAGAGGTCTGTGTGTTCCCCGTTGAACTTGCTCTACTGTTCGGGCCCCATGCTCCATTACCCCTTGTGGCATAGCCTGATGAACTGCCCCTGCCTCTAGTGGATCCATACGTCTTCCTCTTTTGATGTTCATTGAAGTTCACCCTCGGTTCCCTGGTGGGACCTCCCGAGTTCGGTTCTCCTTCTTTTGGTCCACTCTTGCAGCTTAGTAGCACGTCCAACCTATCCATGATAGCCTGAGTTCGCCGCTCCATCATGGCGTCTATCTTTGTCTATCCCAAGAGACTGCTCTTGCTGAATTCTTAACCTCTCCATGTCGTCTCTTAAGCGTAACTCTCGCTGTTCCGCCTCTCTGGTCATTCGCGACAGGTTCCTCGCCATATGCTCGTCCGTTCTTTCTTTCAAGCGTTTTTCGCTCCTGCCAACTTCCTGTCTATTGCGGTTTATTTCTTCCCGCAGACTTTCTCTTTCAATGTGAACTGCTCTTTCTAGTTCACTCATCCTTATTGACATCTGCTCGTTTTGTTCTCCTAAACTGTCCACTATGTTGTTTAAAGCTTCTTCTAGTGCTGCCCCGTTATCCACGAGTGGCGTCACTAGTGGCGGTGTAACCCTGTCGGTCCCAGGTAGCTTCGTGCTGGTCGAGATCCGGGCCTTGACTCTCTGTCTCGACGTCTTCTCATTATCTATTTCAGGATCCGCTAACGCGTTGCCTAGCCCTCTGGTTCTACTCTCTCCAGTCTGTGGCTCTGAACTTGTCATAATCGCGAAGTCTTTTGACTGGCCCGGTGTGTTTGCCTCTTTGCTTATCGTTGTCACTACACCAAATTTGTCCATGGTTCCAGTCTCTCTTCCGACGTATGCCTCGTTCTCCTGGATCGAACTATTGAGGCTGACTTGAGATCCAAAGTCTCCTTGCTCCTCTTCATCCTCTTCCTCCTGGGATTCACCGTCGTTTCCTGCTCCTCCTCCCATGCTGAATGGAAAGATGTTTCCGAAGGTGTTCTTCATTCTTTCTGAGAATGATGACGACGTTGTTTGTTTCCCAGTTCCGCCTGCCATCATAGTGTTGTCTGTCGGAGATCTTCTAGTTGCCGTTACTTCAGTTGAGATGTCGGACAGTTCCGACATCTCCTCTCGATCCAATGTCCCGGTGGAAGTGGCAAAATCATGGCCTTGTTCTACCGGAGTAGATTCACTCGCCAGCCTTCTGCCTCTCCCTTCCAGTCCATTTACTTCCAGGTTGTCGTTCATGGTATGGTCCGTATTGACCTCCACTTCTAACAGTTCTTTTCGCTCTTCTGAGGTCTTCTGACTTCTCGTTTCAACCATTCTGCCTGAAACCGTCTCCCCTTTATCGGACCGGGATCGCTTGATCCGATCTACAAAAGGGTCGGTCATTGTTTTTCTTTGCTTTTCAGGTATGAATTTCCTAGAGCTATTACCTCGTTTTGGTATTCTTGACTTGTCTAGACTCATTCTCTATTTGTCACTTATTAATGCCTATACTTAACCCGATTGCTAGATACCTTATAGTTTTATTAACAATAATAATGACACAACACAATAAATTTCACAAGATTCTAGTAAATAGTGACCACGAATCCCTGTATTTTATCAGAATACAGTTTGTATAAAATTTATTCACACTAACCGATTATCGGTCGTAAGATTTGAAAACTAGCACAATATGATGTTATCAGTTAATTTGAATGACAGTGTACTCACTACCCAATCAAGCACAGTTGATTTAAAATCAAAAACAAAAAAAATATATAATGACAGAATATTAATGCCTCTATGAACAAAAACGTATGTGTAGTGTACTTTTAGTCGGTCGCAGTACAATAGTCGAACTTGTTTCTTTAAAGAAAAAGCTTTCCCTGCTTGGTGCTGCACCAAACAGACAAAACTTTGAAGGCAGTAGTTTTCTCAAGTGGGCGTCTATTGCACCCACCGAGTACTGTGTTACCTATCTGCCTTCGGACTGCCCGAGCTAGACCTACTAAACTCCTCACGGCAGTCACTTTTCCCAAAAACGTATTATGTTACAATCCACACCAATGAATCACGCTCTTTTTAATTTAGACTTAGTGTCGCGAATATCCGAGTTCGGACCTGTTTTGTTTTGGTCTGGTTCTTATTGAAAGGCAAGTTACCAGTGCAGTCACTGATCCCTAGCCTGTGTGCTAATAACCTAATACCTCTCACTTTAGTCTTTCTTTCGCCTACCTAAGTCCTTTAATAAAATAATACCCCTCCGGGTTGGCACAAATAGGACCCTTCCGGACTGGCAGAATCTAGACCCCTCCGGATTGGGACCCCTCTGAGTTAGTTAATATAAGACCCCTCCGGATTTGGACCCCTCCGAATTAGCAACTATAAGACCCCTACTTTGAAAAAATTTTTGACCCCTCCGGATTGGGAGCCCTCCGGTTTTGTAAAAGTAGCTTTTCGGAGATTTCTTACTTTCAACCTATACCCCTCCGGATACGTTCTCCGATGCAATTTTGCTCTTTCAATTAACTAGGAAGGGTATGTGCTACTTTCCTAGACCCTTCCGGATTGAAGTTAAGCCTCTTATTTGACAATTCACACTAACGGTGAAGGGTCTTATCGCTCGCCTAACTTCGGCTCGATTAAGGTTTTGCTGTGCCTTTAGCCTTCCCTTTTCGTCTAGCACAGCCTAAAATTACTTTATTCAACCGTTATCCCCTTTTGTTAGGGGTATAAGGGCTTTTCTAAAAAAATTTTGTAAAACGTTAAGGGTGTACCTTTCCAAATTGAGGAATTTGCTAAAAACAATCTCAAAAATTTTCACGCTTACTTTTCCGAAAAACTTTTGTCCCTATCAGTAAGCTCAGCTAATTTCTGATCTATTGGTACCAAGATCAACTCGATATGCCCAGTAGTTCCAAAGTTATTAACCAAAACGTCTTTTTTCTAAAGTCAAGAAATTTCTCTCTTATATGTTCCGCCTAGATTTTTCCGCAAATCTGGTCCTTTCGACCTAAAAATTGTTGATCCGAGCTCAGAAGGCTTATACTCTTCTAGTTCAATGCAAAAGACCCGATCTAAAACGCTTTAGTTGAAAAAATTTGCAAAAAACTATGCTACCTGTACCCCTCCGGATTGATGAATCCACCAAATCAAACACGTTAAGTTCGATTACTCTGCAACCGGGAAGGCTTACGGGTAGCGGGTTTTAAAACTTGTAGATTCATTAGTGGACGTTGTCCGAACAACTATTTTTACTGTTCTAACTCAAAAATTTCAAAAAATTTTCTGAATTTTTAGTGTTTCGGTTTCTCAAAAATCACGAAAATTCGGTTTTTTTGTTCCAAAATATCTCCAACCACTTCCGAACTAAACTTAACCGGTTCTATCTATTATGGTAGTGCAATTACGATGTAACACACTACTTTAGCGCTTTTTTCCGTTTCAAAAATTATCGATATCTCAAAAATCGCGACTTGTGGGGGGATCAAATTATCGCTATTTTGACCCTAAAAACCGGTCTGTTTTCATTGTTTTTCTCTGAAAAACGATATAAGACTATTAATATAGGCTCTATAAGTAATAATAATAGTAATACTATACCCCTCCGGGTTTGTTTAATATCCGAATTAAGGTGCTTAACTCGGATATTCGCAGTTCGGTGAAGGGTCACTACAGTGCAGCACTGTCGAGCCCCCCACAGATTACTATTTTAATTTTTATACCAAAAGGGATACAAAACTTGTTAACGATACCCAACAGTCGATTGTTGTTGTCGTTGAGCCTCTTCTTGTTGCTCCTTTTACTGCTTGCCGGATCAGTCTTCTCCCAAGACCCTTCCGAATTGAGCGCAAATCAGCTGACCCTTCCGGATTGAGCGCAATTTATCATTAACGTGCTTAAATGCTCAAATAACCCTACAGTACAAGCCTCACAAACGGGCTACAAAACTGATCGTAACGATCCTGACTGATATAAATGCCTGTAACAACAATATATCTATCAACAACAAACGGGGGGGTCGGATCACATCTTGTCTGGGGGGATGATTTCTACTGATTTTTTACTTTTTTTTTTTACTGTTTTTGGTTTTTTCGGTTATTTTTTATGTTTTTTGTTTTTCTTGGGTACTATATTACTTTTTGTTTGGTTTTATATGTATCTTTAAGTGTTTTTGGTCACGAACCTCTCAGGGAACGAGGGAATGGCCGATCCCCCCACCCTTCCTGGTTCGTGAATTTTCGGTCTTAACTAAGTTAAAAAGCTATTCACGGTAATCCGGAGGGCTTCCGCGCTCCGAACCACCCCTCCGCCCCGGCGGTTTAGGCCTAATAAGGGCGTTAATGTGAGCATCCGCTCGGCGCGGAGTGCTCGTTAACGGTTCTGCCGGTCATGATGTTAAAAAGAATAACACCCAGGAGCGCCATAAAAACATCTATGTAACATTCGCCCGGAAGATACATATCGACGCAAGACAAAACTAAGTCTTAAGACGACTGGCTAACGTCTAAACAGAGCTTTGCATGCTTTTCACCGTCTCTACCAAGCCAGTACTTTTCGGTGGTCTTTCTAACATCGGGTCGACAAAAACGTTACTTCTTTCGGCTTCGGTCAAAACACTCAAATTAACTAGATTACATGCAGAAACAGTGAGGTCATGGCTGGGTCTCAGTATCCCCAGACCACGAGGTCACTCCTAAAAACAGGGCTACTACTTATTATATTACTATTGTTTTTGTTCAGTAGATAAAAATCATCATCTCCATCGAAGATGGATCAACCCTTTCCCCCTACTCCTAGCTTCTCATCCTTATCAAAATGAATCTAGATGTTAATTAAATTCAAATCAGGACATGACAAGAAGCTAAAAGTCTATATAACAGGCTAAAAGTTTCAGTCCCGAAACCCTTCCGGATTCTTGAATCCACTGAATCAAGCTCGCTAATCTTGACTTCCTCTTAATCCGGAAGGCTGTCCTCCACCCTTCACCGTTGTCTGCAACGGCCCTGCAACTATTGTAGCGACACAATAGTTGCAACTCGGAGTGTTCTCTGTTACTCTGTAACTCGTTGTCGTTTTCCAATCTCTATTTCGTAGTTGTTGTAAGCGCAGCTAATGTTGTTCTGTTTTTCTTTTACTTCTTTGCCAAAATGGCCGCTTCTGACGTTTCTCAGAAATGTTACGTCATCACTTCGAATTTTGAAATTTTAAAACACCAGAATATTCTAGCCCTCACCGTTTGGCCAATCGTTCCAATAACGTTCTTAATTCTTAATAATCATCAATCCGAAAGGCTCGCTGCTAAAAATTCGAATTCTGCAGAGATTGCATTTTTCACATTCTGGTCGAATGTCACAGAATTGGCTCCGACTGTTTGAGGTAGAAAAACACAAGAGTTAGTGTTCCTGACCCTTGAGCCAATGGTTATAGGGCCTATTTCTCTTACCCTCATATTTGTTATAAGTAGGCGACTGTTACAACAATTAAATTGCTTTCAAGTCATTCACGTTTTTTATGACCATTAGGCAGTGTTCTTTCCTATCTCCGTACAATTTCGTACATGTCAATTCAAATCGCTTTCCAATGTTTGTCCAGTTTCCACTTGAAATCGTCGATGGTCTTATTTTTCAACCGTGTTTTATTTTTCAACTTTCCTAAACATCATTTGGAGGCTTAAATTCTATGAAAACGCCAATAACTACTGAAGAAAGATCATGGAATTGAGAAAAGTTTCGGCTTGAAGTCACCACTTTTACAATTCGGCTTGAAGTCACGTCGGCGTGATTTCCGGCACCCATTTGAAAGTAGTGATAGTCATATTTGAATTACAAGTGTACCTTAAAAGTATTTTCAGAGGTTGAGATGGTTTCCACTAGACGAGAAGACGAAGTGCTAGCGCTTAGCGAAATATACGGGCCCGAAACTGTGAGTCGACTGAATGAAGAATATGAAATAAATTACAAAATATGTATAACGATTGTACCAGTCTTTGACGGATCGATTTCCATTCAGAAAACATCAGTTGATTCACAAGATCGAACCTATCATACAAGAGATGTCAAGTTTCTTCCGCATATAAAACTAATTGTGGTTCTTGGACCTTTCTATCCTGAGCATGTTGAATGTCCCAATTTCAACCTAAAATGTGATTGGTTGAGTAAAAAGCAAATCGAGACTGTCGATGGACAATTGAAATGTCTGTGGAATGGGATGCAATCAGAAATTTTGTTTACATGGATCCAATTTCTACAGGAACTAGTCTCAGAATTAAAAATTACAAACATAAGCTGCGATTTATGTATATCAAGTAGCAACGAACCTGAGTGTGATACCTGTGACTTTATTGATTCCCAAAATCTCTTTGACCACCTTATCAATTACAACGAGGACAAACTAGCTGAAGAGTTTATGAAAAGTCAGTGTATATGCTTGGTACTGGTATGGTAGTTTTTATTATCAAAGTTGCTTTTCATGGATCAGATTTTTTTTGATGAAAACACAAGTAAACAAATACAACTGTTCTTTTGCAGTTTATCGAATTCGTTTCTGTGTCCTATACGAATGAGTGGCGCTTTGTCTTATTTCACAAGTTCTCTCTGATAGTGAACAGTTCAGTTCTATCTTTGTTTGCAGATGAGCACGAGTGTGAGGTATGCGGTGAAACACAGTCGGGCAGAGTGTGTTTTCAATTTGCTCCATGCGAGCATGTTTTCTGTCAATCCTGTACCCAGAACTACTTCACCGTCAGCATCAAGGTCAGATTTATTTCCGATAAAAACCCTATCAAGTGATGCTACATTCAGCTGGAAGGGTTTCATTACTGAAATATGACTACTCAATCGTTTGCTTTTTATCTCCTACAAAAGGTTAATTGAAAGGTTATAGCTTTTAACAAATTTATCGGAGACGTCTTAATGTTTTCAAATAATTATGGCATTGAGACAGTAAAGTGGCGTTAGAACTGCATTTTAACTGTCAAAAGGGCAGAAAAAATGATTCCAAGAAATTCATTTTTGCCTTATTTTCAGAGCACAATAAGTTTTTCATTCATCAACGATTTAACAAGTCATTTTTCAGAGAAAAAAACTCATAAAACGCCGATAAAAAGGCAAACAAGAGTTTTCAAAGAAGTAATTTGATTTAGTTTGAATTTGAAGGTCAGAATTATTTCAGAAGTTTAATACGTTGTCCGATAAATTTGTTAAAAGCTATATTATGTCATGCGACGGTCTGTGTACAGGTTAGATAGGGCCGTATCAATGCCAAATAAATATCTGTTCTCTGCTTTATGGCTAAGTTTGCCTAAAGTGAAGCGACCGTGCTGCAGATGCGGGGACATGAGACTCCTCATCTACAGGTCGGTGTTCCATTCGTTGAACGTAGTGAAGATCTTATCTAGCTCTTGGTGATTATAAAATTTGTTCAGGCTCTAAATTACTTCGCGGTTTGTGTTTTGATTTCTTTTGAAGTTCAGCTCATTTCGTAAAAGAAAGCAAGCTCCACTATCAAACAGCAAAAGCTCAAAGGGCGGCCCGAAAAACTTTATCGACTACTAGTCTCGAAAGTGGATTTTTTTCCAGATTTCCCAGCGGAGTAAAAATTGATCCGGTCAGCTCAAAGTTGTTCTTGAAGTTCTATGAGTTATCAAGCTATACATTTTTAAAATTTGAATTTAAAAAAACTTGTTTTGTTTCCATGCGTTCGTTGACTCTTTTCCTTCAGTGTATTGGCTAGGTATATCTTTTTAGAGCCGTTTTTTGCCGTTTATCTTGCGAATTGCAGCTATGCAATTTGTCAAGGTATTGCATCTCCGGGTGCAGAGAATTGCTCTCCTTTGGTTTCATGCCTTTTTTCGTTGAGTTTTTGTTTCATTTTTTGTTCTTTATGAGGCTGGCGCCTCTCTTTGCATGCTGGCACTAATTACAGGCACAGAAGAGCTTGCCTGTATGCTCTTGCCTGTGTTATATGCTTAGTGGTATTTTTAGGCGTCTGCGATGGCTTTTAGGCATGACTTCGAAAGTGGGTTGAAGATTTTAACACCAGAAGGTGCTGAACCAACCTTCCTCCTCAAGAGGGCATTTGCTTTGATATCAAGTATAACTTCATCTTCAGTTGAAGTCTTCATGTTGTGAATGCATTCACCTCCAACGGTTGAAGTTCTGGCTCTGTTTCGGCATCGTACCAGACTTCCTTGAAAATATTTTCAAACGCTTCCCGAATTTCGTCATGTCGAAGGTGTGTATATTCACATTTGAGACAGTGAATGGTTTGCGAGATTTTGGCAGGTGTGCGAGATGTTTGGTGGTTTTTGTCCGTAGCGTAAATTGAGTCAATCCCTGCTATTGATTTTTTTAAAGCAATTGTTTTTGGCCACGGGGAGCAGGTTCAATCAGTTTCCCTTTTAAGTAGCAAATGTATTGCTAGGCTTCTCTCCAATTTAGTCTTATCATTTTAAATGTTTTCTTGCTGTGGGTAATTTTTGTTTTTCTTTGATATGTAGCATTTTGTGTCTTTTTCGGCTAGTGTGGTATGAAGGATTGTCCTTTGATTTGCATTCATTTTGACATGGGCATCAGGAGTTGTTCTAGTCTGGACACTTAATTGATTGTGAACTCTTACTCTCAGCTCAAGTAACGCAGTAGGCATTTGACAGTGATATTTTTGCAATATTTGATTTTCTGTTGTTAGTTGTTCCTTTTCTCTATTTCGTGTTCTACGAACTTGTCGGAGTGCAGCCAGTATTTAGACAGCCGCGTATTCATACTGGTCAGTATTTAGACAAATACTGTATGAACCAATCAGAATCGAGAAAAAAACATAAATAATCCAAAATAAATAATAATTATTTATTAATTTCTTCTTTGTCTCGATTCTGATTGGTTGAAACAGTATTTGTCTAAATACTGACCAGTATGAATACGCGGCTGTCTAAATACTGACATGTAACCGAACTTGTCGTAGGCTTGTTGGCTGCCAATAACTGATCCAAGCTTGTCCAACATTGTATTTAATTTAATGTTGGTACCATTTGAATGGATTTGAAGAAAATTTAAAGAGATCTGATAGATATTTATTTTTTGCAGACATTACAATTTCCGGTTGTACAGGCAAAAGCATCAATGGTTTAGTTCAGGCAAACACGAACAAATATTTCATGTTTTGAGAGTTCTTGAGTTTCTATAAACATGCGATGAAACCCGATTGAGAAAACATTGAGAAAACGATTGCTTAAGATATTAGTCAGAATGAAGTCATAGGAATCAAACATAACTAACGTGTAACGCACCTCCGGTGCTTCAAACAGATTAGTAAAGGTGAAATTGCTTATAAAAAATGTATCAAAATTCAACGAAATGAATGCAACTATAACAATAGACATGGGTTTCAAACAACACTTTTGATTTCAAAATTTGAACGATAAAATAATTTCAACGTTTGCAGGTTTTTAAAACTAAAATGGTCAACTCTTCAAAACTACTGGGTTTCAGATCTTCATACTTTTATTTCATGAACGGAGCCCCAAAATGGACGACAGGATAGAACTGCACATTACATTTCAAAAAAAATTTGAAACAATTTAATTTGCAAAATCATTAAAATCATAAATGGAATTCATAATCGAGCATAATTAATTTTAAACTATCAGACTCATTTTTCTTAAATTAATTGTAAGTTTAAATAAAAAAATTCGACATATCGCAACAAAGTCACACTCGAAAGTATGAAATGGGAGGCCAAATATGCATCCGCTGGTAGTAACCTGACATTACCCAATCAAAGGGTGGACAATTAAAAATTTTGAAAAGTTTTTGTTTTGAAATTTAACACTAATGAAAGTTTGCTTGGAAACCAAAAGCATTTGAGCAGTCACATTTGCAATCCATATTTGGAGACAAGATTTGCAACTCATGAGAGTAACTTGACAGCACCCAAGTACAGGGTTAGGTATTGCATTTTTTCCAAAAATTTTAAAAATCAATGTTATATATTGGAATCTATAAGAATTAAGCAGTCATATTTGGAGACAAGATTGCAACTCCTCTGATGATTACCCTGCCAGCGCCTCACTATATTGTTTTTTACCCTACCAGCAGATTATTTTTTACCCTACCTCAATATATTATTTTTTTTGTTATGATTATGGTTATTATTATCGTAAATTTACAGCTAAAAGCGGTTTCTTGTACCTCGCGTTAAAATCTTCCAAATGAGTCGCATAGGTGTGACAAAACTATTCCTTTAAGTCCCATCAGCTGAAGAAAATCAACACTGGCAGACAGTTTTTTTATAAGCTTTGCAGTTCTGTACTCTAAGTTTGAGCGTATTGTAGGTACTATAATAATATTTCCAGTACGCTTTGCAAACGGGAGCAAAGAAAGAGATCCAAGTTTTCTGAAATATTTTGAAAAATGCATAAAAGATGTCGAGAAAACTCAGAAGATTTGGGCAATCAAATTTGGAGGGAAGATTTTCAAACCCTGATAGTACCCTGGCAGCACCCAACTAGCGGGCTGGGAACTGTAGTTTTTTCAAAAAAAAAAGTTTCGAATTAAAAACAAAAAACATCATATATTGGAGACTAAAAAATGGAGCAGTCATATTTGAATGCAAAATTTGTAACCCCTGAGCAAACTCTGACAGCGCCCAACTCCAGGTTGAGAATTTCAACCTTTGTCAAGCTTTTATATCTAAATTCTTTGAAAATTTTGGAAAAAAATCATAAAAAAGTCATATCTGGGAAACTTAAAAGATTTGAGCTGTTGTATTTGTAACCCCTGAGAGTATTTTGACAGTGCCCAACTACAGGCTGGGAATTTCAAATTTTGTGATAAATTTTAATCTGGTGTTTTCGGAATTTTTTTTTCATGAAACATCTCAAAAGTTGTATCTCGTAAACTAAAAGGATTTGGGTGTTCAAAATTGGAGGCCAAATTTGCAAGCCTGGGGAACCACTATTGAGTTGCTCTAAGCAAATTTGGTGAAATGAACACTGAATTCAAACTGGAAAACTCATTTTTGTGACTCTTGGTGTTCCGTTGGAGAATTTGGTGCATGATTTGGTATCATTCGAACTATTTTCATTTTCATGTGGTTATAAACATGCCTCAAGAAACCATTGAGCTATCTCCACCCCCTCTTCCCACATTCAATTGATCCAATATGTGCATAAAACAATTAGCAGCCCGAAGCTGCTTGCACGCAGTTGTTTCAATAACAGCGCTAATTGCAAAAAATCATTTAACTTTAGTAACTCCGAAGGTATTGCAACCGAAAATCGACTTTTATTTTTTTCCGAGAACAACTTCTTTCCGTTAATAAGTTTGCATGTGAATCGACAGCTTCTAATTTATCAGCATATGGATCGAATGTTTCTAAGTTGTTTCTGCTTTACGGCGAAGTAACGCGCATGGTTACGACGACAAACGCCATATTTTCGAGTAGTCCTGGAGCTGCACTTTTTCTAAGTTGAAGAAAATTTTCTGCTGGGAAAAACTTATTTGGCGGATTATAATTTGTGATTTGAATGTTTAGTGTTTGACTCTGTTTCAACAGCCTAAATTGTTTTTCTAATTCAATGAGTTTTTACTAAAAATGGATTACGTTTTGATTGATTTCTGTAATAGTCCAGTTAATTGAGTTGCATTTTCTTGATTTTCTAAGCCAAGAATGCTATGATGTTTTCAAATTTTCGTCTCAGTTGCCTTGAAATAATGCATGAAGCCGCATATCTTAAGACATGAATTTATGATTTTAGAAAAGTTTGAAAACAAAAATTTTTAATCCGTTTTCACTAACAATTTTTGCGCTTTTTTTGAATTGGTAAAGCGCGCTTATATAAATAAGTGTGCAAGAAAAGGGTAGACTGTGGTCAGTAAATGATTTTTTTTGGAGGGGGGGAGGCGGGTAAAGACGATTCAATCTCCTGACCACCCAGAGTGTACCCCTTTAGTACTATTTTAAGACATCCAACTTCGGCTGCTGACCCTGAAATTTTTTAAAGGTGCTTTTATAATATATAATCATTTTGAAGTAGTGTGCGCGCGCCAAAAACACTCCAAAGAGTGCAAATAATGGCACGTGGCAATACAACTGTGCTTTTTTAAATTCATATTCGTCTGAGTCTAACCGCTTGTTGTTGGCTTAGTGGATGCTCGAAAAATACTAAAAGCTTGCTTAATGCTAGTGGTCGTGTTTCTCTTCTGTTTTTCTGTGACTGAATTTTTCGTATTTCAGGTTTTTCACTTAGTTGTTTCCATCTCACTGACCATTTAGTAACTTGAAATGGTATGCTTTTGTTGTATTGCTTATGTATAATTTTCAGCAGATGTAGACATCATTCTAGTATGATTGCTCAAAATTTGCACGTTTTTCAGGGTACTTTTCACGTTTTTCCGTAATTGACGTTTTTAAGGGTATTTTGAATTTTTTTTGATCAACTTAGTTTTAAAAATTACTGCTCGAAATTTCTAGTTCTCGATTCTATGACGGGTTGATGTCATTTTACTCCCAGGGTGTGCAGATGAGGCTTTCAAATATGACTGCTCAAACCCTCTGTTTTGGAAATGCAACGTTTTTTTTCCAAAAGTTAAAGACGTGATGCACTCCAGGCGTTGCACATATGGCCTCTAATCATGACTGCTCAATTTTTTTAAGTTTTGGAGATGTGACGATTTTTATTTCTCAAATTTTCATTTAAATAAGAATTAAACTAACAAAAAGAGTCTGATGTTTGTGAATTAATTTCACTGGATTAAACGATTGAAGTTAAAACAAGAATTTTTAAATGAAATTAATTATGTTGCAAATGAAAGTTTTAAAAAATTTTCAAATATGGAAAGTGCAGTTGCATGCTGTCTAATATTTTAGAGTTTTGTTTCTGAGTTAAAAGTACGAAGATCTGAAGCCAATTATTATGAAGTTTTTTGTTTAAAGAACTTTAAAGTTCGACTTTGTTTTCTATCGCTTGATTTATGTGACGAGAAATGTTGTTAGATGCCTCATTTTTTCTTACGGTTAGATTTTTTTATTCACGCTAGTTAAAAGCTAGTTTGCAAGCTAGTTAAATGATGGAAAAATTGGAAAATTTTTACCCTTGCGATAAGCAAAGATGTTGTAACCGACTGTTATAATTTTTATCCTCAGTAGCTTACTTGACAGGATGACCTAGTGCTCATCTCCAAAGCTGTTACTTTTGTCAACCAAGAGACATTTTAAATTCTTGTTTTATTCTAAATTTGCTTGTTGTTTTTGTAGTAAGTTTACCAACTGCGATTTGTTTTAGTTTTCTTTATTTTTTTTTCGTACGTAATGAACGTAGTGAACACTCTTATATAAATCTTGGTAATTTGTTTGTTTTTTTTTCAGGAAAAAGTGTCAAACTTTGTTCTCGCTCAGTTTTGAGTTTTCACGGTTTGACTTTTGATTTCTTTTTTAAGTTCAGTTCATTTCTTTTGTTAAAAAGAAGGCAAACTCCACTCGAACATCAAAAGTGTCAAGGTCACGAAAAAAGTGATTGCCTTCTAATTTGGAAAGTGAATTAAAATTTTCAGATTTGCCAGCGGAATAAAAGTTTTACCTATTGATCCACTTTTTGCCTTTGCGATAAGCAAGAATATTGCGATCCAATACTACATTTTTCCCGTAAATAATTTTGTTCACAGAATAGTCATTTTAGTAAGAATAGTAAATAACTCACTTCTGGCATACTCGTTTTCTCGAAATTTCAATCAAACTATTATCATTTAAGTAGTAATGAGTTAAAGACCATTTGTTTAAGGTTGTAATTAATTCTTCAAAAATTTCTACAGCATGGGTTTTGTTCCAATTTAAATCATTATTAAGAATAACAGAAAGTTCAGTTTTTGTATTTTTACGAAGCTTGATTTTGGGTCATTTTAAAAAACACATTTTTTGCATGTTTTTGTTTAATATTTAAACAATTTGTTATTTCGGCTTAGTCAACTTATATTGCGTAATTTCGAGGGAAAATATATTCTTATAGGATTATGTGTTTCGGTTTGGATGGGTCGTTGAAAAATTTTAAAATTTCGTGAAATCTTTTATGACAATAGTTTTATGACAATTCTCTCTTTCCATTTTCTATCTTGTTGCGCTTTTGTATTTTTGTCTCTGTGTCTCAAAATGAGTTATTAGCTTCGCCTCTGTGTCTCAAATTGAGTTAGTTGTATCAAAAAAAGTGTCAATCATGAATTGTTCTTAAACTGCAAAGAGCTTTAAGGCTATGTGTTTCTATCTTTGAAGTTCGAAACGTGGAAGTTTTTTCATAAAACAAGTCATATTTTTTTGTTTCCTTGCGTTCGTCGATTCTTTTTCGACGGCATGTTGGCTATGCTTATGTTTCTGAAAAAAGTGACAGAATATTGTTAAATGAGAAGCCTGTCCATTGATGTCAGAGAATGACCTTTGATGTTCTCTCAAGTGAATAAGTGTTAATACATAAAGATAAATTTTGTTTTGTACTTAACAATCGGAGACGAATTTATTATGATTTATATATTACTTATAAAGATCAGAACTCAATTATATGTGTTGTTCAGGACGGAAACATCTCCAGACTAGAGTGCTTGGCCTCTGATTGTGAGTCGCAGCCATCTCAGAGCCAGTTGAAGTCAATACTGTCAGATGAGTTATTTCAGATGTAAGTTGTACGCCAACAAAAATCTTCGAAATGTGAGGAATTAGATATAGAGAAAAGAACTAAAGATAAAATGGAAAATAGAAATTTTTAGTCTGGAAAATAGGTTTGAAGTTTGGCTGATTTGTATATTTTGGAGCGAAAAACGCAAAAACCTTCACAATTAGTTTGCTTCAGCACTAAGAGTTGTGAAAACTAAAAAAAGAAGAATTTGGAAAAATAATGAGAAAAGAGCATAGTGCTATATTACGAATACATTTTTTTCACTTGGTGGCACTTTTCCTGCATAGCTTTGACAATTTATGCAGAAATTAGCCACGAATAAAGGCGGGAAAACAAATGTTAATAAATTGCCAAAGCTATGCAGCAAAAGTGCCACCAAGTGAAAGAAATGTATTCGTAATATAACACTACGCTCTTTTCTCATTATTTTTCCAAATTCTTCTTTATTCGTGGCTAATTTCTGCATGTTTTCAAGCGGCCAAGACGTAGATCCAAGGATGCGAGACTCTTAATCACTAGTTTGATGCTTTGATTCTGGCACTGCAAATTTTTTATTTTTGAAGTTTTTTTTTTTGCGTTTTTCCTATTTTAATCTTTGCGTTATAGACTTATGGGGCCAAGTAAACAATCTCTCCATTAAATCATTTTAGTGAGGAGATAGTTCACTTGGTTAAAAGTAATATTTTTCAGCCTATCAGATTTGAGCTTAGTACATGCAGGCCTTACTGCTTGAAGTTGCCATTTCATTTTAGGGGGAAGATTGTTCACTTGGTCTAGAGGGGGGAGATTTTTCACTTGGACCGAGCTTTGTTTTGCCATTTTCTCGTTTGCGAAGTGCAGCTTTGCATCTGTGTTATCTTTGAAAAGAACTCAGTCAATTACACAGCCACTGGTATTTGTCCTTATTATTTGACGTTTTTTCACTTGTGGTGGCAAAATGAAGCTTCGCCGCGGTGTTACTATTTGGGGTCGCAATTAAATTATACATATTAAGTGCGACAGTCTGAACCTAAATATTGCTTAAGAAAAAGTAATCTCTGCATGCTGAAGTATTAGTGATTGTTTAGTAACCATAACCATGAAGCAAAGTTTCAGAACTTAAGTTCAAATTGCTCTACACGCTAAGATTTGCTTTGATAAAGGTTTTTTAAGAGTTAATATAGGGCGTGCACAGTTTTTCTCTCATGCACAGTTTTCTATTGTCTTGTTTCGACTTTTCCTTGTTTCAAACTACAATTTTCAAATGAAGCTCAATTAACTCTCTTCCAAAAAGAAAGTGGGTATAGCGCAAAAAGTGCAGCTTGTTTTTTTAAATCACAGAGTGGATTCCTAATTCGTTTAATTGCTAGCGGAGTTTTAAAATCACATATTGGCCCAGGCATATCTCAAAAGGCTATTCATGGTTTGAATTTGAAAAAGTTCATAAAAAAATGGTTTTTGGTTTCAGTTTCATTGAGTTCATTTACGCTTTTCCAACTGTAGGATAGCCATGTTACCATTGGTCGGCTTTTTTCTAGTTGACTTATTGTTATTATAAATCTTTTGCTGCTAAATTGTGACCGAGCAAATAGACCAAGTACATGTCGGTGTGACCAAGCAAATAGATTTGTGCAACTTTCTGCAAATTGTATGAATCCAAATAACTTTCTTCACAGTATGACTGAATTTTGTGTCATCTTCAACCTAAGCTTTCATGATAGTATTTTAAACATCTAATTAGGTTTCCTAATGCAGGGCTACTGAATCTAGAACTGGAATTGGAATTGGAAAAAATATTAACTTTTCAAAAGTAATTTTTGTCGTGGCATTTCATTTCTTTTTAGGAGTCAATGAACGTTGTGAAGGCTCTCGTTGTGATATTCTTTTGGTTTGTTTTTTTTCAGAAAAAGTTCACACTCATTCTTGATTTTTCGGTAGCTTATTTTGGTAGCTTCATCGTGGTTTTTGATTAATAAAAAGCCGTAGTGTGCCTTATTTTGGGATATAGTTTTGATTGAGAATTTTTGAAAACTAAGTGCACTAAATCATTATAGTTCTACGCAAATTCTTTGTTCTCATTTTTTGTTTAATCGCGACTCAATTTGAGAAAAACGCATTTGAAATTTCAATGTTTGTTTGTCTTATCCGGATAATTTTAATCAGCAAAACTCTTGAAAGATTTCTGACCTTCAAACTGAAACTTATGAGAAACTTTGATGCAATTTTGCGTTTGCCTTTTGTCGGCGTTTTATGCAATCTTTTCTATTGAAAAATTGCATGTCAGATTCCTGCTGAATGAAAAACATTTTAAAGGCGAGGGTTTGAAGTTATATAATTAGTGGCAAAAAATTGAACAGACAGAAATGAAATGATTAAAAGAGCAATCTACCTACTTGGAACAGCTTCCGCGCGCATATTCGAAATATTATGTGAACTAGAGACATCCTATCTGTCTGTAAAAATAGTTTTTGCATGCAGAAGTTTACTGAAATAGGTAATTTGCTCTTGTTAATTAATTTTTTTCGGTTCCAACTTTTAGCAACTCTATATTCAAAAACTGACCTCTGCAAAAGCGCAAGCAATTTGGTTTGCTTTTTTGATAGTTCAAATGAAGATTTGAAAAATCGGTTGTGCTTACAACTCTATTTCACATGTCTATTTCTATGTCTCAAGGTCAGAATTATTTCAGAAATCTAAGATGTTGTCCGATACAGCGCTGATTTAAATTATCCGGACAAAATGAACAAAACTTGAATTTCAAACGCGTTTTTCTCAAATTGTGTTAAGATTAGACAAAAAGTGAAGAGAACAAAAGTTGCTTAAAGATTCATCAGAATTAACATAGTGCAATTTTTCTCCGAAATTCTCAACCAAAATTTTACCCCAGAAATGGATCATTTTGGCGTTTTTAATTAATCAATAAATACGCTGAAACTACTTTGATAATTGATGAAAAAATTAGGTCACAAGAAGCTTCTTACACAGCTCAACAAAGTTCTGCAAGGGTTCAATCTCCAAAAGTTTGCGCAAATTGTTTGAAGTTTGCTTTTAAGCACAAATTTTGGGTTTTATTTAGTAAAAGTCGATTTCCTTGACTAGCAAGCAAAAATATTTTCCCTTATCCAGGTTTTTGGAGATTCAACTTTCCTAGAACTTTGTTGGGCTGTGTAAGGAGCTTCTTGTGAGGAGCTGTGTAAGGAGCTACTTTTTTCATCAATTATCAAAGAAGTTTCAGTGTATTTATTTGATTAATTGAAAAAGCCAAAATGACCCATTTTTGGGGTAATTTTTTGGTTAATAATTCCGGTGAAAAAACTGCACCCTACTATTTCTGATGAAATTTGTAGTAACTTCTGTTCTCTTCACTTTTTGTCTAATCTTAACCCAATTTGAGAAACACGTGAATGAAAATTCAAGTTTTGTTCAATTTGTCCGGATAATTTAAATCAGTACTGTATAATTTGTAGCAAAAAAAAGTTCGGACAGACTTAATTAAAATGAGCAATCAGTGCTTATCGACGCTTTTTAGCTTGCAAACTCTGAAGCCGAACAACCTTGAATATTTTGTCAGACCAAATTCAAAATGCAAGATCGTCGAATATCCGATGATTATGCTAGCCTAGTTTTTAAATACTGCGATGATCTTCCAGATTTTACTATAAAACAGTTAGCAAAATTAGTTGAAAAAATTGAAATCTAGAGTTATTTTCAACAGCAAAAAAAAACAGATCAGGCCGCGCAACAAAAATTAAACGAAAGTTAAGATGATCATATTATTCAAAATTTGGAAACTAATCGCAGAAAAACATTAGCCACCCTGAGCAATAGTTTTCCTGTTTCAAGGTTTTTATTCGACGCTTCGGATGCAATTGGCCGCCGATGTTAAAGGTCTTGAGCGAAACTCTGCTTTATTTCAGAGTTTCGACGTTATGTTTATTTCAGTTTTATTTTCCGTTGATGCCTAGACAGTTGTTCTTTTTAATTAATTCTGTCTGTCCGAATTTTTTGCAACTCTCTATAAAAATTGTTAAAAGTTATAAACGCCAAATTGTTGGCATTATATAGAGAGTTGCAAAAAGTTCGGACAGATAGAATTAATTAAAAAGAGCAATCGTACCATTTTGACAGATTTTTGCACGCAATTTCTTTTTTCATACAACCTTGAGACACAAAATCGGACTGAAAAATTAGATTTTGCATGCAAAATTTTCCAAAATATGTCAATTGCTCTTTTTAATTAATTTTGTCTGTCCGAACTTTTTGCTACTAATTAAACATGTAGGTAACCTTGAGCAATTAATCGGTCAAAAACTAGCATTGCTGGTTAATCAGTCTTTTTTGGAAATGGTTTTTACGTGTGGAAATCAGTGAAAAACTAAAATCCGACGTTGAAATGAGCAGTTTTAGGTTGATTAACTTCGATCAGGTTCGTTGACCGAAAAGGATATTGCCAACAATTTGGCATTAACTATGAAAAAAATATAGAGAGTTGCAAAAAGTTCGGACAGACAGAAATAATTAAAAAGAGCAATCTGCCAATTTTGAGCAATTTTTGCATGCAGAGTTGAATTTTTAGGTGACATTGAGACATACTTTCTGTCTGAAAATTTAGCTTTTGCATGCAAAAATTGTCTGAAAAAGGTAATTTGCTCTTTTTAATTATTTTTGTCTGTCCGAACTTTTTGCTACTAATTATATAGATTTTGTTAAGTTTATCGGACAACATCTTAAAATTTTGAAATAATTCTGACCTTGAGACAGTGAAAGGGCGAAAGGGCGTTAAAACTGCAGCCGAATTTTCAAAATTGCATTTAACTATCAAAAGAGCAAAGCATAATCTTTGCGCTTTTTCGGAGAGTTTCATTTTTGCCTAATTTCAAGAGAACAATTAACGAAAACTTTTTTATTCAACAACGATTTTCCATGTAACTTTTTAGAGCGAAAAAAAAACACATAAAACGCCGACAAAAAGGCAAACACGAAACTGCATAGAATTGTTCTGATTTAGTTTAAATTTGAAGGTCATAATTATTTTAAAAATTTAATACGTTTTCCGATACATTTAAAAGCTATACAATAGCACCGTTCTGTGACCAAATAACTAGCTCAAGTTCACCGATATTGCCAAAAGTTTGGCTTTAACTATATTCCCTTTAGTTTGGAAGATTGCCTGAGATGAGTTTGCCTGTAATTATTTCTTTATTTAGGATGACTTCATCGGGAGTTACTTAAGCTGGGGCTTTTTCTCAGTGTAAGACTCTTATTGAAGCTGCCTAATTTAAGTTGCTTTGTTGCGTTAGTTACGAGAATCAGCAGTTGAAAGTGGCCTTGGAGAGTATGCACGATGTAGTAACCTGTCCCCGAATCAACTGTGAGACGCCTGTGATAGGAGAACAGGACTCCAATCTCGCGGTGTGTCATAAGGTAACAAAAACAGCAATGCGTTTAAGTTAGATTTCATTTACCAACAACCAATCAAATGTCACTGAAGATATAAGAATTAGTTTCAAAATTATCATACAGAATTAATAATAGTGATCTCTTCTTGACAACGTTAACCATTTATGTTCCATAAAGCTAATTGAACACTAAAACCGCCAAAATGAAATACTAAGTTTGCATCGACTTCAAACTATTTGATCTAATATATTGTTTCAGTGCTCATTTTCCTTCTGTAAAATGTGCCTTCGTTCATTCCATGGGGTTGAAATATGTACCCACCGAAATGAACGCGTGGCCAAAATTCGAGACGCTTACGAGAAGGGTGATGTGAGGACAAAACGAGAGCTAGAGCTCAAGTATGGGAAGCAGCAGCTGCTCAACTACGTGCACGAGAGTCGTTCCATTGAGTGGGTGTCCAATAACTCCAAGGCCTGCCCGTCTTGTCACATAGGAACCCAGAAAACGAAAGGGTGTAACAAAATGTGGTGTGCGAGGTGTGGATGTCACTGGTGTTGGTTATGTAACACCAAACTGAAAAAAGCAAATCCCTATGCTCACTTTTCCGCCGAGAGGTCAGCTTGTTATCAGAAGCTGTATGATGGAATGTCAGAAGCAGAGAGAATGGCAGCATTTGAAGCGGTTAATATTTTTGCTTCTATCGTCAAAAAGAGGGCCGAGGAATAAATTTATGTAAGATCAGAAAAAATATGTTCCCATTGGTAATGCTTTATTGGTAGTGATGATCATGTCTTTCAGCCAGAGAGATCATGTTCAGCGGTAATTCATTATCATTATGATTCTTTAAGAATAGTGATTAAAGTGAAAACTCTTATATACGTCTTCGTGATTTTTTTGTTCAGAAAAAGTTCTTACTCAAATTTGATTTTTCGCGGTTTGACTATTGAATTCTTTAAGTTCAGTTCATTTCCTTTGTTAAAAGGAAGGAAAAGTCCACTATCGAGCAGCTAAAATGTTAAGGTCACGAAAAATGTGATCGACTTTTAATTTCGATAGTCTTATATATTAAATGTTACTCCGATTGCACGATGGACGCAATGTTTAGCTGAATGCAATGTTTTAGCTTTGCCGAATGCAGCGTTTAAAAAAACATAAACTTTTCGCCAATCGATTTGCTCTATGAAAATTTTAGATAAATCAAAGTTTCATTGCCTGAATAGCTTGCTTAGAAAAACTTAAGCTTTTCCCAAACCGATTTGCCCCTTGAAATAACTTGAAATAGCTCGCTTAGATAAGCTGAAGTTTTTCGCAAAACGATTCGGTCTATGAAAGAACCTGAAATAATTCCAAACTTCATAGCTTTAAAAGCTTGCTTAGAAAAATTTCAGCTTTTCCTGAGCCGATTCAGTCTATAAATTAACTTGAAATAGTTCAAAGTTTCATAGCTCTAAAAGGTTGCAAAGAAAAACTTAACTTTTCGTGAACCGACTTGGTCAGCAAAATAACTTGAAATATTTCAAAGTTTTATAGCTTGACTAGCTTGCGTCGAAAAATTTAAAGCTTTTCGCAAATTGATTCCGTTTATGAATTAATGAATTAACTTGAAATAAATCAAAATTTCATAGCTTTAAAAGCTTGCTTCGAAAATTTTCAGCTTTTCCTGAGCCGATTTAGTCTATAAATTAACTTGAAATAGTTCAAAGTTTAATAGCTCTAAAAGGTTGCTAAGAAAAACTCAACTTTTCGTGAACCGACTTGGTCAGCAAAATAACTTGAAATATTTCAAAGTTTTATTGCTTGACTAACTTGCGTCGAAAAGCTTAAAGCTTTTCGCAAACTGATTCGGTTTATGAATTAACTTGAAATAAATCAACATTTCATAGCTTTAAAAGCTTGATTAGAAAAAATTCGAAGTTTCATAGCTTGAAATGCTTGTTTAGAAAATTTTAAGCTTTTCGGAAACTGATTCGGGATTCAAACTAACTTGAATTATTTTGAATTTTTCACCTAAAAAGCTTGCTAAGAAAAATTCTAATTTTTTTTTTGCAAATCGATTCGATCAACCAAATATTTTGGAAAATTCTAAGTCACATAGCTTGAATAGCCTGCTTAGAAGACTGTAAGATCGCTATCTCGTTTGCTAGCTTATTTTTCTATTTCAACTTCATGAAATAACTTGAAATATTTTGAAGTTTCATAACTTAACTAGCTTGCTTAGAAATACTTAAATTTGTTGCCACGAGATTGGCTTCATGCACCGGTCTTAAATTTTAAAAATGTTTCCTTGCTCAATTAAAAATATGATCCAATAAGCGATATGAAATATTTCAAAGTTTCCTGACTTGAAATTATTGCTTAGATAAACTTTAACATTTTGCGAACTGATTCGGTCCAGAAATAACTTGAAGTAATTCAAACTTTCATAACTTGAATAGCTTGCTCAAGAAAAACATAGGCTTTTCGTGAACCGATTCGGTCTAAGAGATAAGTTGAAGCGTATCAAAGCTTAGGCCAAATAGCTAGCATACTAAAACTTAGTTTTTTTTTGCTGATCACTTTGATCTGTCAAATATCTTGAAATAGTTAAAAATTCCATCGCGTGATTGACTCCAGTAGAAAAAGTTGAAATAATTCCTATCCGGTAAAGTTTATGAACTAATATCAAAAAACCAAAGTTTCTTTAGTTTTCAGTGGCTTCAAAATAAATTTTTGTTTTTGCGCTATCTGATTCGCTGTAGTTGGTGTCAAAGGTGTATAGCTTGAATAGCTTGCTTAAGGAAAACATTAGCTTTTTGTGAACCAATTCTTTCTAAAATGTTTCAAAGCATAATATTATTAGCCAACATTCATTGTATGAAAACCTTGAAATAATTCCAAGTTTCATAGCTCTAATAGTTTGATCTTTTGCGAACCAGTTCCCTGTGTGAAGTAACATGAAATATTTCATCTCTTGAATAGCTCACTAAAAAAAAGTTTTTACTTTTTGCCATTTGATACGCTTTATCGAACAACGTGAATTTTTTTCAAATTTTCCGTGCTTTAATAGCTTGCCTAGAAAAACTTCATTCTTTTGCGAATTTATTCGCTCTATGAAACAACTTTAAATAATTCAATGTTTCATCGCTTGAAATTTTTTCATATAAAAAACTGAAATTTCGCCTTCCGATTTGTTTCATGAAACATTTTGAATTATTTCAAAGTCTCAGCTTGAATAGCTTGCCTAGAAACACTTCAATTGTTCGGGAACAGATTCGTTCTACGAAGCCTGAAGTTTTTCAAACCGATTTACGATATGGCTCAACTCGAAATTGTTTAAAGTTTCATTGCTTGGATAGCTTGATCAAAACACTTTTTTGCGAGCCAATTGATTATTGGAGGCGGGCTTGCTAGTGAAGTTTAATTATCAGATTGCCCAGCGAAATAAATAAATTTACCTATTGATCCAAATTTCTCAAGTTGTGTTAATTTTATCAAAAAGCACCAATCATAAAATGTTCATGAATTTCAAAGAGTTTTAAAGCCATCTATTTTTTTTCTTGGAAATTCGAAAGTTGAAGTTTTTTCAAAAAAGAAGTCAGTTTTTTTTTCTTTCCTTGCGTTCATTAATATTTTCCAACTTTCTGTTGGCTATGTTTATTCGTGGAAATTCGCTTTCTAAGTTCGGGATTAAAAACTCGGGATTAATTATTGCTTAGATAAACTTTAACATTTTGCGAACTGATTCGGTCCAGAAATAACTTGAAGTAATTCAAACTTTCATAACTTGAATAGCTTGCTCAAGAAAAACATAGGCTTTTCGTGAACCGATTCGGTCTAAGAGATAAGTTGAAGCGTATCAAAGCTTAGGCCAAATAGCTAGCATACTAAAACTTAGTTTTTTTTGCTGATCACTTTGATCTGTCAAATATCTTGAAATAGTTAAAAATTCCATCGCGTGATTGACTCCAGTAGAAAAAGTTGAAATAATTCCTATCCGGTAAAGTTTATGAACTAATATCAAAAAACCAAAGTTTCTTTAGTTTTCAGTGGCTTCAAAATAAATTTTTGTTTTTGCGCTATCTGATTCGCTGTAGTTGGTGTCAAAGGTGTATAGCTTGAATAGCTTGCTTAAGGAAAACATTAGCTTTTTGTGAACCAATTCGTTCTAAAATGTTTCAAAGCATAATATTATTAGCCAACATTCATTGTATGAAAACCTTGAAATAATTCCAAGTTTCATAGCTCTAATAGTTTGATCTTTTGCGAACCAGTTCCCTGTGTGAAGTAACATGAAATATTTCATCTCTTGAATAGCTCACTAAAAAAAAGTTTTTACTTTTTGCTATTTGATACGCTTTATCGAACAACGTGAATTTTTTTCAAATTTTCCATGCTTTAATAGCTTGCCTAGAAAAACTTCATTCTTTTGCGAATTTATTCGCTCTATGAAACAACTTTAAATAATTCAATGTTTCATCGCTTGAAATTTTTTCATATAAAAAACTGAAATTTCGCCTTCCGATTTGTTTCATGAAACATTTTGAATTATTTCAAAGTCTCAGCTTGAATAGCTTGCCTAGAAACACTTCAATTGTTCGGGAACAGATTCGTTCTACGAAGCCTGAAGTTTTTCAAACCGATTTACGATATGGCTCAACTCGAAATTGTTTAAAGTTTCATTGCTTGGATAGCTTGATCAAAACACTTTTTTGCGAGCCAATTGATTATTGGAGGCGGGCTTGCTAGTGAAGTTTAATTATCAGATTGCCCAGCGAAATAAATAAATTTACCTATTGATCCAAATTTCTCAAGTTGTGTTAATTTTATCAAAAAGCACCAATCATAAAATGTTCATGAATTTCAAAGAGTTTTAAAGCCATCTATTTTTTTTCTTGGAAATTCGAAAGTTGAAGTTTTTTCAAAAAAGAAGTCAGTTTTTTTTTCTTTCCTTGCGTTCATTAATATTTTCCAACTTTCTGTTGGCTATGTTTATTCGTGGAAATTCGCTTTCTAAGTTCGGGATTAAAAACTCGGGATTAATTATTGCTTAGATAAACTTTAACATTTTGCGAACTGATTCGGTCCAGAAATAACTTGAAGTAATTCAAACTTTCATAACTTGAATAGCTTGCTCAAGAAAAACATAGGCTTTTCGTGAACCGATTCGGTCTAAGAGATAAGTTGAAGCGTATCAAAGCTTAGGCCAAATAGCTAGCATACTAAAACTTAGTTTTTTTTGCTGATCACTTTGATCTGTCAAATATCTTGAAATAGTTAAAAATTCCATCGCGTGATTGACTCCAGTAGAAAAAGTTGAAATAATTCCTATCCGGTAAAGTTTATGAACTAATATCAAAAAACCAAAGTTTCTTTAGTTTTCAGTGGCTTCAAAATAAATTTTTGTTTTTGCGCTATCTGATTCGCTGTAGTTGGTGTCAAAGGTGTATAGCTTGAATAGCTTGCTTAAGGAAAACATTAGCTTTTTGTGAACCAATTCGTTCTAAAATGTTTCAAAGCATAATATTATTAGCCAACATTCATTGTATGAAAACCTTGAAATAATTCCAAGTTTCATAGCTCTAATAGTTTGATCTTTTGCGAACCAGTTCCCTGTGTGAAGTAACATGAAATATTTCATCTCTTGAATAGCTCACTAAAAAAAAGTTTTTACTTTTTGCTATTTGATACGCTTTATCGAACAACGTGAATTTTTTTCAAATTTTCCGTGCTTTAATAGCTTGCCTAGAAAAACTTCATTCTTTTGCGAATTTATTCGCTCTATGAAACAACTTTAAATAATTCAATGTTTCATCGCTTGAAATTTTTTCATATAAAAAACTGAAATTTCGCCTTCCGATTTGTTTCATGAAACATTTTGAATTATTTCAAAGTCTCAGCTTGAATAGCTTGCCTAGAAACACTTCAATTGTTCGGGAACAGATTCGTTCTACGAAGCCTGAAGTTTTTCAAACCGATTTACGATATGGCTCAACTCGAAATTGTTCAAAGTTTCATTGCTTGGATAGCTTGATCAAAACACTTTTTTGCGAGCCAATTGATTATTGGAGGCGGGCTTGCTAGTGAAGTTTAATTATCAGATTGCCCAGCGAAATAAATAAATTTACCTATTGATCCAAATTTCTCAAGTTGTGTTAATTTTATCAAAAAGCACCAATCATAAAATGTTCATGAATTTCAAAGAGTTTTAAAGCCATCTATTTTTTTTCTTGGAAATTCGAAAGTTGAAGTTTTTTCAAAAAAGAAGTCAGTTTTTTTTCTTTCCTTGCGTTCATTAATATTTTCCAACTTTCTGTTGGCTATGTTTATTCGTGGAAATTCGCTTTCTAAGTTCGGGATTAAAAACTCAATGGAATGGTGAGCGATTTATGTTCATGGTTGAATTGATAGTTCAATGTTCAAAGGTAGAGGAGCCGATTGTGCAACATGAGCGTCCCCCTGAAGCAATTCTGCCCGTGAATAGAGCAGCACCAGTGATCGAAGTCCACATCAACCCACAGGCCTTGGGACTACTCGGCCCCGAAGACCCCCTTCAGGATAGAGAAGCAACTCCGGGACCACCTATGGATCCAGGCGAACTGGATATGCTGGCATTGCAGCTGCAGCAACAACTAATAGAAGACGACGATTTTCAAGTTGAATTGAGAAATGATGGACTGATATATGCAGAACTGCAACCTCAGAACTAATGTTGGAAAGGAATAAATTTCATTGAAATCCGAATGAGATGCTTGTTAAGGTCAAGTGTCTCCTCCCAGCTTTGGATTTTCATTATAGATTGGTTCGAAGTGTCTCCATAAGTGGCAGAGAACTCTTTTTGTCTTCATATGTCAGTGTTGTTAACACTCCATGGACAGTCTGCTGACAAGAGCACTTGATCTAACAAGAAATTCTCAAAAAATCCTGCATAGTCGCTGTTTGAATATGATTTCGTTCCCAGATCTTAGTTGATTCTAATTTTTTAGTGACGACTGCTATCGAAGTCGTACGCATCACTAATATAATTAATTGAAAATAACAGTTATTGTAAATGTTAATGTAAAGAAAGAAGACAGTCTTAAGTTTTCAATGCTACTCTAGTAAAGCTGAATAAATCGAAATGCTTGTTCCGAAAAGATCATTTTCGGAACACTCCCTCCGGTGCTAGGTTAAAAAGACGACGGGACATTACGGCGACATGTCATTGAGACAACAAATAGCATTTAAAAACTTTTAATGAACTGCTCGAAATTGATTGGTGTATATTTCTCAGACAAACAATTAGATAATTATGAGCCGCATAGTCTTAGTCACATCAATTGAAAACGGTTGTTGTCTTAATAGCTGTTGTCTTATTCGCCGTAAACCATACTCTTTTTGCAGTTGGAGCTCTTCCAGTCATTTCATTTGTTCATCTCTAAAATTGAATTTAAATTCTTTCATTGTCAAGCCGTTCAGATCAACCGTACAACCCCCCTCCCAAATCGATTTAGGGGGGATTAAATATCGTTTTTAGAAATTGACTTCGAGGGCAAAGTAATTTAATCTAATTAGTCAAAAAAAATTAATTGATACTAAATAATGTTAAAAATTTTACTGGTTAGAGCAATTTTACCCCAGAAATGGATCATTTTGGCGTTTTTAATTAATCAATAAATACGCTGAAACTACTTTGATAATTGATGAAAAAATTAGGTCACAAGAAGCTTCTTACACAGCTCAACAAAGTTCTGCAAGGGTTCAATCTCCAAAAGTTTGCGCAAATTGTTTGAAGTTTGCTTTTAAGCACAAATTTTGGGTTTTATTTAGTAAAAGTCGATTTCCTTGACTAGCAAGCAAAAATATTTTCCCTTATCCAGGTTTTTGGAGATTCAACTTTCCTAGAACTTTGTTGGGCTGTGTAAGGAGCTTCTTGTGAGGAGCTGTGTAAGGAGCTACTTTTTTCATCAATTATCAAAGAAGTTTCAGTGTATTTATTTGATTAATTGAAAAAGCCAAAATGACCCATTTTTGGGGTAATTTTTTGGTTAATAATTCCGGTGAAAAAACTGCACCCTACTATTTCTGATGAAATTTGTAGTAACTTCTGTTCTCTTCACTTTTTGTCTAATCTTAACCCAATTTGAGAAACACGTGAATGAAAATTCAAGTTTTGTTCAATTTGTCCGGATAATTTAAATCAGTACTGTATAATTTGTAGCAAAAAAAAGTTCGGACAGACTTAATTAAAATGAGCAATCAGTGCTTATCGACGCTTTTTAGCTTGCAAACTCTGAAGCCGAACAACCTTGAATATTTTGTCAGACCAAATTCAAAATGCAAGATCGTCGAATATCCGATGATTATGCTAGCCTAGTTTTTAAATACTGCGATGATCTTCCAGATTTTACTATAAAACAGTTAGCAAAATTAGTTGAAAAAATTGAAATCTAGAGTTATTTTCAACAGCAAAAAAAAAACAGATCAGGCCGCGCAACAAAAATTAAACGAAAGTTAAGATGATCATATTATTCAAAATTTGGAAACTAATCGCAGAAAAACATTAGCCACCCTGAGCAATAGTTTTCCTGTTTCAAGGTTTTTATTCGACGCTTCGGATGCAATTGGCCGCCGATGTTAAAGGTCTTGAGCGAAACTCTGCTTTATTTCAGAGTTTCGACGTTATGTTTATTTCAGTTTTATTTTCCGTTGATGCCTAGACAGTTGTTCTTTTTAATTAATTCTGTCTGTCCGAATTTTTTGCAACTCTCTATAAAAATTGTTAAAAGTTATAAACGCCAAATTGTTGGCATTATATAGAGAGTTGCAAAAAGTTCGGACAGATAGAATTAATTAAAAAGAGCAATCGTACCATTTTGACAGATTTTTGCACGCAATTTCTTTTTTCATACAACCTTGAGACACAAAATCGGACTGAAAAATTAGATTTTGCATGCAAAATTTTCCAAAATATGTCAATTGCTCTTTTTAATTAATTTTGTCTGTCCGAACTTTTTGCTACTAATTAAACATGTAGGTAACCTTGAGCAATTAATCGGTCAAAAACTAGCATTGCTGGTTAATCAGTCTTTTTTGGAAATGGTTTTTACGTGTGGAAATCAGTGAAAAACTAAAATCCGACGTTGAAATGAGCAGTTTTAGGTTGATTAACTTCGATCAGGTTCGTTGACCGAAAAGGATATTGCCAACAATTTGGCATTAACTATGAAAAAAATATAGAGAGTTGCAAAAAGTTCGGACAGACAGAAATAATTAAAAAGAGCAATCTGCCAATTTTGAGCAATTTTTGCATGCAGATTTGAATTTTTAGGTGACATTGAGACATACTTTCTGTCTGAAAATTTAGCTTTTGCATGCAAAAATTGTCTGAAAAAGGTAATTTGCTCTTTTTAATTATTTTTGTCTGTCCGAACTTTTTGCTACTAATTATATAGATTTTGTTAAGTTTATCGGACAACATCTTAAAATTTTGAAATAATTCTGACCTTGAGACAGTGAAAGGGCGAAAGGGTGTTAAAACTGCAGCCGAATTTTCAAAATTGCATTTAACTATCAAAAGAGCAAAGCATAATCTTTGCGCTTTTTCGGAGAGTTTCATTTTTGCCTAATTTCAAGAGAACAATTAACGAAAACTTTTTTATTCAACAACGATTTTCCATGTAACTTTTTAGAGCGAAAAAAAAACACATAAAACGCCGACAAAAAGGCAAACACGAAACTGCATAGAATTGTTCTGATTTAGTTTAAATTTGAAGGTCATAATTATTTTAAAAATTTAATACGTTTTCCGATACATTTAAAAGCTATACAATAGCACCGTTCTGTGACCAAATAACTAGCTCAAGTTCACCGATATTGCCAAAAGTTTGGCTTTAACTATATTCCCTTTAGTTTGGAAGATTGCCTGAGATGAGTTTGCCTGTAATTATTTCTTTATTTAGGATGACTTCATCGGGAGTTACTTAAGCTGGGGCTTTTTCTCAGTGTAAGACTCTTATTGAAGCTGCCTAATTTAAGTTGCTTTGTTGCGTTAGTTACGAGAATCAGCAGTTGAAAGTGGCCTTGGAGAGTATGCACGATGTAGTAACCTGTCCCCGAATCAACTGTGAGACGCCTGTGATAGGAGAACAGGACTCCAACCTCGCGGTGTGTCATAAGGTAACAAAAACAGCAATGCGTTTAAGTTAGATTTCATTTACCAACAACCAATCAAATGTCACTGAAGATATAAGAATTAGTTTCAAAATTATCATACAGAATTAATAATAGTGATCTCTTCTTGACAACGTTAACCATTTATGTTCCATAAAGCTAATTGAACACTAAAACCGCCAAAATGAAATACTAAGTTTGCATCGACTTCAAACTATTTGATCTAATATATTGTTTCAGTGCTCATTTTCCTTCTGTAAAATGTGCCTTCGTTCATTCCATGGGGTTGAAATATGTACCCACCGAAATGAACGCGTGGCCAAAATTCGAGACGCTTACGAGAAGGGTGATGTGAGGACAAAACGAGAGCTAGAGCTCAAGTATGGGAAGCAGCAGCTGCTCAACTACGTGCACGAGAGTCGTTCCATTGAGTGGGTGTCCAATAACTCCAAGGCCTGCCCGTCTTGTCACATAGGAACCCAGAAAACGAAAGGGTGTAACAAAATGTGGTGTGCGAGGTGTGGATGTCACTGGTGTTGGTTATGTAACACCAAACTGAAAAAAGCAAATCCCTATGCTCACTTTTCCGCCGAGAGGTCAGCTTGTTATCAGAAGCTGTATGATGGAATGTCAGAAGCAGAGAGAATGGCAGCATTTGAAGCGGTTAATATTTTTGCTTCTATCGTCAAAAAGAGGGCCGAGGAATAAATTTATGTAAGATCAGAAAAAATATGTTCCCATTGGTAATGCTTTATTGGTAGTGATGATCATGTCTTTCAGCCAGAGAGATCATGTTCAGCGGTAATTCATTATCATTATGATTCTTTAAGAATAGTGATTAAAGTGAAAACTCTTATATACGTCTTCGTGATTTTTTTGTTCAGAAAAAGTTCTTACTCAAATTTGATTTTTCGCGGTTTGACTATTGAATTCTTTAAGTTCAGTTCATTTCCTTTGTTAAAAGGAAGGAAAAGTCCACTATCGAGCAGCTAAAATGTTAAGGTCACGAAAAATGTGATCGACTTTTAATTTCGATAGTCTTATATATTAAATGTTACTCCGATTGCCTGATGGACGCAATGTTTAGCTGAATGCAATGTTTTAGCTTTGCCGAATGCAGCGTTTAAAAAAACATAAACTTTTCGCCAATCGATTTGCTCTATGAAAATTTTAGATAAATCAAAGTTTCATTGCCTGAATAGCTTGCTTAGAAAAACTTAAGCTTTTCCCAAACCGATTTGCCCCTTGAAATAACTTGAAAAATTTAAAAGTTTCATCGCATCAATCGTGTGCTCAGCAAAACGTTGAATTATTTCAAGTTATCTCATAGACCGAATCGTTTTGCGAAAAGCTTAAGTTTTTAAAGACAAGCTTTCGCAAACATTTTGTAAGCAACCTTTTTGCAAAAAAATATTAAGTTTTCAGAGCTTTAATAGCTCGCTTAGATAAGCTGAAGTTTTTCGCAAAACGATTCGGTCTATGAAAGAACCTGAAATAATTCCAAACTTCATAGCTTTAAAAGCTTGCTTAGAAAATTTTCAGCTTTTCCTGAGCCGATTCAGTCTATAAATTAACTTGAAATAGTTCAAAGTTTCATAGCTCTAAAAGGTTGCTAAGAAAAACTTAACTTTTCGTGAACCGACTTGGTCAGCAAAATAACTTGAAATATTTCAAAGTTTTATAGCTTGACTAGCTTGCGTCGAAAAGTTTAAAGCTTTTCGCAAATTGATTCCGTTTATGAATTAATGAATTAACTTGAAATAAATCAAAATTTCATAGCTTTAAAAGCTTTCTTCGAAAATTTTCAGCTTTTCCTGAGCCGATTTAGTCTATAAATTAACTTGAAATAGTTCAAAGTTTAATAGCTCTAAAAGGTTGCTAAGAAAAACTCAACTTTTCGTGAACCGACTTGGTCAGCAAAATAACTTGAAATATTTCAAAGTTTTATTGCTTGACTAACTTGCGTCGAAAAGCTTAAAGCTTTTCGCAAACTGATTCGGTTTATGAATTAACTTGAAATAAATCAACATTTCATAGCTTTAAAAGCTTGATTAGAAAAAATTCGAAGTTTCATAGCTTGAAATGCTTGTTTAGAAAATTTTAAGCTTTTCGCAAACTGATTCGGGATTCAAACTAACTTGAATTATTTTGAATTTTTCACCTAAAAAGCTTGCTAAGAAAAATTCTAATTTTTTTTTGCAAATCGATTCGATCAACTAAATATTTTGGAAAATTCTAAGTCACATAGCTTGAATAGCCTGCTTAGAAGACTGTAAGATCGCTATCTCGTTTGCTAGCTTTTTTTTCTATTTCAACTTCATGAAATAACTTGAAATATTTTGAAGTTTCATAACTTAACTAGCTTGCTTAGAAATACTTAAATTTGTTGCCACGAGATTGGCTTCATGCACCGGTCTTAAATTTTAAAAATGTTTCCTTGCTCAATTAAAAATATGATCCAATAAGCGATATGAAATATTTCAAAGTTTCCTGACTTGAAATTATTGCTTAGATAAACTTCAACATTTTGCGAACTGATTCGGTCCAGAAATAACTTGAAGTAATTCAAACTTTCATAACTTGAATAGCTTGCTCAAGAAAAACATAGGCTTTTCGTGAACCGATTCGGTCTAAGAGATAAGTTGAAGCGTATCAAAGCTTAGGCCAAATAGCTAGCATACTAAAACTTAGTTTTTTTTGCTGATCACTTTGATCTGTCAAATATCTTGAAATAGTTAAAAATTCCATCGCGTGATTGACTCCAGTAGAAAAAGTTGAAATAATTCCTATCCGGTAAAGTTTATGAACTAATATCAAAAAACCAAAGTTTCTTTAGTTTTCAGTGGCTTCAAAATAAATTTTTGTTTTTGCGCTATCTGATTCGCTGTAGTTGGTGTCAAAGGTGTATAGCTTGAATAGCTTGCTTAAGGAAAACATAAGCTTTTTGTGAACCAATTCGTTCTAAAATGTTTCAAAGCATAATATTATTAGCCAACATTCATTGTATGAAAACCTTGAAATAATTCCAAGTTTCATAGCTCTAATAGTTTGATCTTTTGTGAACCAGTTCCCTGTGTGAAGTAACATGAAATATTTCATCTCTTGAATAGCTCACTAAAAAAAAGTTTTTACTTTTTGCCATTTGATACGCTTTATCGAACAACGTGAATTTTTTTCAAATTTTCCGTGCTTTAATAGCTTGCCTAGAAAAACTTCATTTTTTTGCGAATTTATTCGCTCTATGAAACAACTTTAAATAATTCAATGTTTCATCGCTTGAAATTTTTTCATATAAAAAACTGAAATTTCGCCTTCCGATTTGTTTCATGAAACATTTTGAATTATTTCAAAGTCTCAGCTTGAATAGCTTGCCTAGAAACACTTCAATTGTTCGGGAACAGATTCGTTCTACGAAGCCTGAAGTTTTTCAAACCGATTTACGATATGGCTCAACTTGAAATTGTTCAAAGTTTCATTGCTTGGATAGCTTGATCAAAACACTTTTTTGCGAGCCAATTGATTATTGGAGGCGGGCTTGCTAGTGAAGTTTAATTATCAGATTGCCCAGCGAAATAAATAAATTTACCTATTGATCCAGATTTCTCAAGTTGTGTTAATTTTATCAAAAAGCACCAATCATAAAATGTTCATGAATTTCAAAGAGTTTTAAAGCCATCTATTTTTTTTCTTGGAAATTTGAAAGTTGAAGTTTTTTCAAAAAAGAAGTCAGTTTTTTTTCTTTCCTTGCGTTCATTAATACTTTCCAACTTTCTGTTGGCTATGTTTATTCGTGGAAATTCGCTTCCTAAGTTCGGGATTAAAAACTCAATGGAATGGTGAGCGATTTATGTTCATGGTTGAATTGATAGTTCAATGTTCAAAGGTAGAGGAGCCGATTGTGCAACATGAGCGTCCCCCTGAAGCAATTCTGCCCGTGAATAGAGCAGCACCAGTGGTCGAAGTCCACATCAACCCACAGGCCTTGGGACTACTCGGCCCCGAAGACCCCCTTCAGGATAGAGAAGCAACTCCGGGACCACCTATGGATCCAGGCGAACTGGATATGCTGGCATTGCAGCTGCAGCAACAACTAATAGAAGACGACGATTTTCAAGTTGAATTGAGAAATGATGGACTGATATATGCAGAACTGCAACCTCAGAACTAATGTTGGAAAGGAATAAATTTCATTGAAATCCGAATGAGATGCTTGTTAAGGTCAAGTGTCTCCTCCCAGCTTTGGATTTTCATTATAGATTGGTTCGAAGTGTCTCCATAAGTGGCAGAGAACTCTTTTTGTCTTCATATGTCAGTGTTGTTAACACTCCATGGACAGTCTGCTGACAAGAGCACTTGATCTAACAAGAAATTCTCAAAAAATCCTGCATAGTCGCTGTTTGAATATGATTTCGTTCCCAGATCTTAGTTGATTCTAATTTTTTAGTGACGACTGCTATCGAAGTCGTACGCAGCACTAATATAATTAATTGAAAATGACAGTTATTGTAAATGTTAATGTAAAGAAAGAAGACAGTCTTAAGTTTTCAATGCTACTCTAGTAAAGCTGAATAAATCGAAATGCTTGTTCCGAAAAGATCATTTTCGGAACACTCCCTCCGGTGCTAGGTTAAAAAGACGACGGGACATTACGGCGACATGTCATTGAGACAACAAATAGCATTTAAAATCTTTTAATGAACTGCTCGAAATTGATTGGTGTATATTTCTCAGACAAACAATTAGATAATTATGAGCCGCATAGTCTTAGTCCCATCAATTGAAAACGGTTGTTGTCTTAATAGCTGTTGTCTTATTCGCCGTAAACCATACTCTTTTTGCAGTTGGAGCTCTTCCAGTCATTTCATTTAATCATCTCTAAAATTGAATTTAAATTCTTTCATTGTCAAGCCGTTCAGATCAACCGTACAACCCCCCTCCCAAATCGATTTAGGGGGGATTAAATATCGTTTTAAGAAATTGACTTCGAGGGCAAAGTAATTTAATCTAATTAGTCAAAAAAATTAATTGATACTAAATAATGTTGAATATTTTACGCTATTAACATGATAAAATAGCTATTCGCTATTAAAAATTTTCTGCAGCATTATATTCAGCGTGCATTGTTTAAAATGAATAATTAATGCTGAATTTTTTTTCAAAAACAATACATGCTTGGGGAGGACATTCTACGGTAGGTCATTTAGGGCAGGGGGATGTACGGTTGATCCAGACGTTCTGAAGGTTGTCTAATTAATTAAAGTCTTTCTTAAAGATTAATAATAATAATCATAATAATAATAATATGAATTTAGCGTACGCAAGGGGTTTCCCCCACAGTTTCAGTTAAGTTAGTTAGACATATTTCTGCAGTTGTTTCGGGTACAGTCGCACAGAATTTTCCAGCTACAGGGGTTGGAGTCATCGAATCTTTTCTCGAAATGCTCCCACATCCATTGCAGCAACCGTGCTTTGAGTCCTATCGTGTTGGTAAAGTCCACTTTTTGAGGAACCAAATTAGCCTTTGAGGAACCAAATTAATTGAAGCTACAGTTGATGCACAATAGAAGATTTCTTTTATTAACGTCTTCGTGATGCAAAAATCTTTTTAGGTGTATTTTTGTATCACATTTTTTTGCTTGAAGAAACGGAAAGCCGACGTAAGGCACTCAACTTTGGGTAGGTAGAGCTTAATTTTAATCTTCATTGGGTTTTTTTCAGATTCTGAGTTGAATGATCACTTGGGTGGTGTCTCAGAATTTTGTTAGTGAAAAGTCTTTTGTTCGTACCATTGATGATGAGGAGGAACTTTGTATTCGGGTGTTTTCAATTTTTAAGAGTCATGAGCGTAGTGAATATTCTTATATATGTCCATAAGATTTTTCAAAATTTAAGGATTTTGCCTCTTGAATTGAAGTTCAGTTCATTTCCTTTGTTGAAAGGAAGGCAAACTCCACTATCGAACTGCACCAGTGTAACGGTCACGAAAAACTTGATCGATTTCTAGTTTCTTAAATGGAATTTAATTTTCAGATTTCCCAGCGAAATAAAAAGCTTTAGCTTTTGATCCAGTTTTCTCAAACTGTGTTAGTTTTATCAAAAACCTGTCAGAAAAATATTGTTCTAGAAACTGAAGAACATCAAGGCCATTGAGTTTTTTCTTCAAATTCAGAAAGTAGTGGTTGTTTCCAGAAACAAGTTTTTCTGTTCACTTGCGTTCATGGACTCTTTTCCAACTGTATGTGGGCCAATTGTTTATTTTCCACACCAATTTGGTAAAGACAATCATCGGAATAGGACGAGCGATATATCAAATCAGATCCTTTTCAATCTTGATTCAAACGACAAAAAAAATGTAAAAATTATTTTTGATTGGTTCGAAGTTTTTCGTAATTTGTTTGGTTTCTATTTTTTTTCAGTTTTAGTTTAATTTTGAGAAAATGAAGGATGAGAATAGGTTTATTAGAGCTATCAGCCTCGAAACTTTTGTTCAAGTCATGAAAATTTAGTTTAATTCCATTTAGATTAGTTTCGAAGTTGTTAGCTCAAGTTTGGGAATTTAGTATATTTTTTTTTGAAATTTTTGACCAAAACTTGTATAATTTGCTTATTTTACTACTAATATCGAATATGCCTAAATTTGAATATGCCTAAGAATATCCCACAACGTAAAAAACTACACTAATTTGGAAAAAAAATAGAAAAACCTAGTTTCTTCAGAATAAGTCGGAACATTCTGTGCAACAGCTCAGCAACTGGCTATTCTTGTTGAAAATTTTCATCGTTTGAGTTATGTTCAATTTCCGTTTTCGAAATAATTTTTCAATTAATACTTAAATGACTCCAATTACAGAAGTGAAGATGGTGCGAGGCGTGTTGCGAGTTGATTTCGGCAAGACTGAAGATTGATTTATTGTAATATAAAGATCTTCACAATGATGTAATTTGTTATAACAAAATGTGACGTGCTTTTTGAATGTCAAGGTGTATTTTCTCAATGCATTAAATTCAGGCTCTAGTATTTATTTGTTTTCTAAAACATTTGTCAATTCTGTTTCCTGGAAATTTAAGCATTTTCTAGAGGAAAAATTTTCGTGAAGTGTTTGAGTAGGGGCTATTCTCATCATAGATTGACTGAATCATGGAAAACTTTCCACAAATCAGAGTGTAACAAAACCGTAACAAATTTTTGTTCAACGAAAGATTATGCAGAAAACCGAAGCCTAAATTATAATTAGAGTTGTCATTATTTCAGTACTGGTAGTGGGCGAGCTTCGATTCTATTTCTATAATCAATAGCCACTTTCAAAAACAGTTCAGTTCTCGGTTCCGGCAAACTCGCAGCACGTAAACTTGCAAACTTGCTGCTTTTGTATTCGGCTGATATAGAACTTATTGGTCTGATTTTTTTTCTTTCTTTGCGATATTCCATTTTTTCAGAATTTCTAGTTTTTAAATGTAATGGTTTGGTTTTTTTATTTAATTCCTTCTTTATGAGCTCACGTTTTGTTCCCAAGTGTTCATCCGCTTGAAGTACTTTCTTTTGTTTTCAGCAAGTTTTCAGAAGTATTACAAGTAGTCTGTCGGATCGCACTGCTAAATGAGCTTTTTGAGTCGGACTCAGTTAATATGGTGGCTTAGTACTTCTAAGCGAGCATCAAGACTCATCTTTGTCCATTTGCAACTTTTTTCAAACAAAATCTTATTGTCCGACCTCTGGCGTTTGGTCTGTTTTTTTTTCAGCCAATTTTGACTGCTTCAAAAAACTCGCAAGCTCTCAAGTGTGGTATCATATTAAACCCATGTGTGTCGTGATTACGCTTTTTAAAATCTCAAAACAGTCTCAGTTTAAAGAAAAACTGGTAAAATTTGTTTTTCGTTTCAAGACATTTTTAATGTTTTTTAATTAGACCAACTGCTGTTCTTTTTGTTTTTTCCAACTAGGTCAACAGCCATTTGTATAATTTTTTTTTAAAAAGCTGGTAATTTAGAGCACAAAAGCTTCAAAAAAGATTCTTTGGTTTTTAAATTTGTTCGGAAAGTTCTGTGCTACTTGCATAGTAACCGAATATCTTTGTTTTGGTTTTATAATAACTTCAAAGCAACAATAGTGTCAAAACAACTCAACCATGAGAAGTTAGCAACCAATTTTCTAAATTCAAATGAAGTTAAACTCGCAAAGACACTAAGTTGTCAAACAATACAATATTGAAAATCGCTAGGTTGATGAAACTTGAGGTACCGGTTATATTTGTTTTGGCTCTGAAAAGCGATTGATTGAAATATTATATAATCAAAAAAAAATTCGTAAGTTTCAAAATAAAAAAGAATTGAATTTGTTGATGGTCTCGAGTTAAACAGAAAAAAAAATTTCACCTGTTAAAATTTTTGTTTGCAGATTCTTGATATAAACTGCCATAGCTTTTGTGGGTTTGTTTAGCAGAAAGAAAACCGGAAAATTTGTGCACAAAACAATTTCCAAAAAAAATCTTAATGAAAAATTGAATTTGATTATTGATACTATTTTCATGAGCTCATCATTTTTAAAGAACAATAGTGACCATGAAAAAACTCGTTAAAAAATCGAAACTAGTTTTTTTATGTAAACGAATCTGCAAATTAAAGTTTCTCTTTGAAACATATTACTTACCTATTAATAGTATAATTGTTTACTGTTTGTTAGTTAGCTATAAACATTCAACTAAAATTTTCTCAAGTATAAATTTTTTAATTATCAAATTAATTCTTTGTTAGATAACCTACTACTAGCTAAATTTGAAAATGAATAGCAGAAAAACCAGATTTTTCTCTCGACATCGGTTAAATTTTTCGAATTTATTTTTTGAATACGATTCACAAGTTTAAAAAATTGGAAAAAGATACTACATTTCAGCTACGAGCATTAAGCTATCTAATATTGGAGAAAAACACCATAAGCCACAGCTTCTTTCCGTGGCTATGTAGTTAGTCTGTGAATCTTAACCTCTGTCTCAGAGATAGCCAAATTTTTACTAATTCGAGGGCTATTTCTAATTTTAATTATTGCATGTTATAAAGCTGCTTTTTGTCGTGTTCTCGCAAGTGTTTGCGAAGCGAAGCTTTGCCGCTGTGTAATCATTAACTTTCCACTGCTTTTATTTGTGATCCTTCGTCCATGAATCTATCGCCCATTTGGTCCTTCGCCCTTGAAAATAGCCCCAGTGTCAATTATTTTGTCAGTTGAAGTTTTAATTCCTTTTCCAAGATTCATACAATTATTTCCCCAGCAAAAATTATATACAGCTTGATGACAAATGTTTTAATACTGCAGCAGAATTTGTAATTAAAAGGTTTATAGTGAAGATTAAACAATTTTTTTTCATAACCTCTGTGATAACTTTCGGTCTTTTCTGTTAGAGGGCCAAAATTGCCAAATTGTATATTGAGCTTCTGCTGTTAATGAAAATTTTGATTTTTTTAATCTTAATAGTCTGACAATACTTTAAACCAATCAGATTTGAAGGGTCTTATGTGTGATAACGGATAGAACCTCTGGTGTTTTTTAATGAAAACAGTAGTGGTTTCTAAGAATTAATTTAATGTTGAAACCGTATTGTTTTATCAGCCTAATATCTGTGGCTAACTGTACGCCGAGCTACAGTTGAGAGAGGGAATCTCTTCAATGGCAATAAAGGTAACACATTATTGACTTTGATATAAATAATAACATAATATAATTTATAGATAACAATATGAACAATTAGGCCAAGGCCATAATATGGTTACTGCAAATGCAGGAGCAGTTGCGGTACCACATACCCCGCTTGACCAAGCAAATTTTATAACACATTATCAAATTTTAATAATAATGCATAGGAGTTTTAATACTCAGTTTAAGAAGTTTTTTCTTTTGGCTTTGTTTCTTAATTTGTCTCTTGTGCATTCGCGTCTTGGTTTCATCACTTTCCTTCTTTCTCCTCGTGCTCTTCCTCAAATTGTAGTGGAACCCGCCACTCAGCATTCCAAGACCGGTTAATATCAAGCGCCTCGCTGCCGAACTTTCTTCTAAAGAGATGTTTCTCCAGTAGATCAAATTTCGTATCCAGCGAATTCGTCGAATCGGGTTTTAAAGTTGCTAGTTTGATCCTGTATGCCTCTAATGCGGCCTGATTCAAATCCAAGAGATCATTATGGTATGATATCGACTTTACAGAGTCTTTGATTGGATCACCGTATCTACTCGGTCCTTTTTTCGACCTCCCGCTTTTGCGTACAGACGTTTCTTCGTCTTCTGATTCGTCTGAAAACCCTGGGGGGTTATTAGAATCTTCATCATCTCCCGCATTCTCTTTAGAATGTAATATATCTGCCGCCGTACGCTGTACTCCTCTCTCAAGTACCTAATCAGCCAATCGATTCCAATCTGCTGCCGTTAAATTTTTACTGTTGAAAGTGTCCAGATTGGTTTCTGGAGATGTATTGCGTGATATTTCTTTCGTTTTAACCGTTTTAGTGCTGTGAGGTGTAGAAGTCGATTTTGGGACCACCGCTGAGTTTGACGAACAACACGCTTGAGGTTGTTGTCCTTCGTCTGCCGCGGCAGCGCACTTATTCTTAAGATTGACTTGTTTCGAATCTTTTGTGCCTCCGCCCCCTTTTAATTTAGACGGTTTGGTGAAGGGTCCGGCCATGTTAGGTTGAGCCCTTTTCACCGCTAGATTTAGACCACCACCTTGCAAGATATCTTTTGATGTGACCACGGTGGGACTGTCCTGGAATTTTCTCTGTGCCTCTACTGGATCCAAAGTTCGCTGCTCTAGCAGTAAATCCTCGTCAGACCCGTTATCCTCAGCTTCTTCTTGTTCCTCAGAGTGCCGTTGTGATTGTTTTTGCTGTTTCTTCTTAGGTTCTTCCCCTTTTGGGAACGACGATGGTTCACTTTGTCCTGCAGGACAACCTTAGCTTTAGCAATGTCACTCTTTCTATATATGGCCCCCGCTGCTGTCTTGACAGTAGAGGGCGTTTCTGCAACGAATTTTCCTTTCAACGGCTTTGTGAGGGCCTTTCCACTTCTCCTCCCCTCATCTTTCCTGATCAGTATAGGTGACCATTGACGCTGACTGCGATATCTTCTAGTTTATCCTCGATAAAGCCACGCTCCCACGAATACAACATTTCTTCATTTCTTTACGTAATTCGGGGTTAATCGTACTCGTCTCCTCCTCAGTACGCCTTAGGTCATTTGCAGATGTGTCACGTCTGGTTTGGTTCCACCTGGCATTAGCTTCCAAGAGTTCCTTTAAGGCCCGCGCTCTCGCACGATCCTGTGCTGAGTCAACTTGCTGTTTAAATAATGGGGTCACATCTCGGCTGTTTTGTCCTTTTCTGACAATTTTCAGGCCATCGCGAGACTGGTCAAGGCGCCTTTTGAGTTGTGAGGCAGTGAGCGCAGAACTTTCCAGGTGTTCTTTATCTAAACGATCAGAATTTCGTTAAAATTTGTCACTCAGAATTTTAAATTCAGTTTTTGGCAATCGACCGAAATGGGCTTCGAATAGCGACATTTGTAATGTTTTTTGTTTACTCCATCGGAGATCACGAAGTATTGTACTAAGACAAAGTTTTATTGATGTTACATTTTCATCTAGTAACATAACTCCCAATCTTCTTTAAATGGTTTGTATAGTACGTTCCACTAAACCGCATCCGCGATGATCCCCGACCGGACAGAATTTTTGTTCAATGTTATTGTCAGAACAAAATTTTCGCATAGTTTTACCTTTAAGACCAGAGAATTGGTCGGTTTCTACTGATTCGGGTATTCCGTGAAAATCAATGTAGGAACGAAGAAATTTCGTCGAAGATTTTCCCCTGTTGATTTAGTGATCTTTACCGACGGAAACTTAGAATACCTATCTATTGCTACCAGCAAATATATTTTTTTCCTTTATAGTCTTCGAGTGGACCAGCATAATCTAACTGAACTTCTTGACTCGGCTGCGTTAGCAGCGGAAAAGGTTTACTAGCATTTTTCGGTATGATGTACTTAGCATTCTTACCGTAGCGGGTGCACATTCTGCATTCCTCCGCCAGATTGACTATATCTTTGTGCATGTGCGTCCACCACAGGTATTTCGAAACCTCTAGCTTGGCTTCCTGACCTGGGTGACCGCGATGAATTCCCTTGAGCGCTGCTTGCCGCAACTGCCCCGGAACAGCCAGCCTGTTGTCCACTAATATACAATCATCCACCACGGAGAGTTGGTGCCAGAGAGGATTTGTATACGGACCCATCAACTCGAAACTATGACGTTTCTTTCAATTACTCGCCGAAGTCTATCCATCCAAACATCCTCAGAGATCAACTCTGCTAACAGGCTTCTGTCGAACAACTTGGTAAGGTTGTCGAGACTATTTTCTGTACTCGTCTCCACTTGGCGCGGGTCGTCTTTACTAGATTTGTGAGTTATCTTTTCCTTTTTAATCACACTGACTTCTGGGCTCTCGGACGGACTTTCAGCCGTAAGATCCACTTCTATTATCGATGGTTTTTTTCATTGGACATTTGTCTTTAAGTCCTGTTCTCGTCTGTTTCTATCTTCCAATACTGTCCGTGCTTCGAGTTCGAGTAAACTTTTCGGGTTATTAGATTTTTCTGCCCCATGAGGTCCCAAAATGAGATTAGTTTTGTCTCTGCTGAGTTGGCAGATGTGATCTCTTTATGTCCTTTGGGTTTGATTGACCTCTTTACTGTTCGCCACTCGACTTGGGGTAAGTCTGAATCGGAAGTGTCCGAGTCCTGTCCGCTGCACGCTCCTATTTTCAGCATACGTGTCCGGGAAAAAGTAGTTTCCGTCACCTGCTCTGTCAACTCGTCCCTTCGTTCTTCATTTTCTCTGGTCGTCATCTTCTTCGACTTTCCTGACCCCGATTGGTTTTTGTCCATCCTTCTACTGATCGCCGATTGGTTTGAAATTTTATTGCAATCTTTTTTGTTTGAATTTTCATCTGACTGTTTAATACGATCTTGTTTAATGTGTTTTTCTCATTCTGTTCTCTTTGAAAACGTGAGCTTTGACCGTTTTCGTTCCGGTCGAGCTTTGTCCAGTTTTGAACAAACCGGTCACCATAGCAACCGTGTGATGAGTTGTCTTTACAGTGGTTAATTTCGCTTCTTATTGCAGAATGTTCTAGAATGTTAACGTCAATCTTTTGATCCGTTTCGATAAACCGACTGCTCAAACAGTCAAGCGCTTTGTGAAATATTTCAATCGAAGTCACTACAAATCTCTCATCTAATTCAAATTCAGGCCATGGATCTCCATTGGGCTCTCTCGAGAGATAATCAACGATACCCATATCCCTTCCAGGAATATTGATAACCTTAAATTGATACGGTAGTAATCGGTCAACCCACCTAGTTAGTCGAGATTGATACGTTTTATTTGATCTATGCTCCTCCAAAGCAGACTTTAAAGCTTTGTGATCTGTTGCTATGACAAATTCTTTTCCCAATAAATAATGTTTGAAGCGATCTACAGCCCAAACTACCGCTAGCAGCTCGAGTTCATTAGTAGAACCGTAGATACCTTGGGACTGTAGATACCGAGATGCAAATGCAATCGGTACCCATTCGTTTTGGTCAGACCATTGATCAAGAGTAGCCCCTAGGCCACTGTGACTGGCATCGCACTTTATTCGAGTTTCTTTAGATGGATCATAATAGTTTAACAAAGCGATATTGGCTACTGCTTTTTTATTTCCTCAAACGCTACAGAGTGTTGATTGTCACAATCAAATTTTTTCACTGGTAGTCGAACATTCTTCATTTTTTTTCATTTTCTTCTTTCAACAGTGGTCGGAGTTTATCAGTTAAATTAGCGCATTCGGAATGAACTTAGATAAGTGATCAATGCTACCATGAACGATCTAAGTTGTTTTAGTGACTTGGGAGGTTGTAGATTGGCAATGGCCTCCGTTTTCGTAGTTTTCGGTATTGTACCTTCTGCCGATAAATTATGGCCTAGCCAATTCACTGAGGGCTGAAAAAATTCACATTTTGAAATTTTCAATGCGAGATTTTCATCATCCAACTTCTGCAACACATTTCGAACCAATTTCTCATGATCCTTAGCTTCTCCCTTTGATACAATTAAGATATCATCCAGGAAGCAAAAGGTGTTTTTGGAATGATTCAATGTTCTATCCATTGCTTTTTGGAAATCAGCGGGCATGTCCGCCAGCCCGTAAAAGACTGTCAGAAACCTATATGTTCCCGTTGCCTGACCTACGATGTTGAAATTGCATTGTTTTGCTGTGTCCGCAGTTAGCCTTATTTGACTGCAGGCATACTTTAAATCCAACACGGTGAAATACAGTGTACCTTCTGCTGTTGCCGTGATTATTTGACTAACCCCATCTATCAGTTCCTCCACGTTTGGCATCTGATATTTATTTTTATTTAATTGTCTATTGATGGGTTTTGCGTCCAAGGCTAACTTAATCGAATTGTCTTTCTTAACTGTGCTGACAATTTGAGCAATAAAACAATCACTTGTACATTTATCCAATTTCTGAATATGTCCTTCCGCAAGTAGTTTTTCTAGCTCTGCTTGTACCTTATCCTGAATGTGTATCGGGATTCTCCTACCTTTTTGTTGGATCAGACATAAAGGATAAATAAATTTTGTACTCACAGTATGGTTCTTTGACTCCCCTTGTCTGTCAAAAAGGTCTTTAAATTGATTATAGAATTTTTGTTTCCAACCCTCTGACTGCTCGCACAGTAGCACGTCAAACCTGGATCTTCGTGTTGGAGCTGGTTTCTGAGTAGTCTGAATTCCTAGTTTACCTTGAAGGTCCAGACCTAGTATACACCGCATACGTCTTTCCGTGACTAACAGTATCGATCCAAACACTTCCCAACCCGCCGAACGCAGATTCGCTTTCAATGCTCCTAATATCAAAATAGGTCGTTTATTGTAATCCACAAACTGCGCGGACAGGTTAAGCTTCTCTGCTGGAATAGATTTTGAATTCGTAGGTCCTTCCAGAATTTGTTTCGTTGTCGCCCAATTCAGAAGTGATACTGGACTACCCGTGTCTATAGTCATATTCAAAATATGACTATCAATTTTCACTAAAGCCTTCAATGCTTTAATTTGATGAGATTTTGGATTCCTTCGAATCTCAACTTTCTCAATAGTTTCAGACTTTGCAATCATCGCTTTCTTCTCGTCGTTTCCTTCTTCGTACACATTCGCTAATACTCGTTTGTTGATGTATTTTTCAATTTCTGCAATAGAGGTTAAATCCTCTTCTACCGCCATTATCTCAAATTCGTCACAGGAATCAAAATTTTGTATTCAATTACATTCCTCTTCCGAACTAGAATCTTCAATTGCAACTTCATTAACTTGCTGTGATTTGCACATTTTTGCAAAATGATTGGGTTTGTTACAATTCTTACACGATTTAAATGTCCTTCGTTTTTCAGTTGTCCTTCTCCAAACACTCTGCCACATCGCGTGCATTGTTTTTGATCCCCCTTAAATCTTGCAGCATTTCTGTTGTCATACTGCTTCCTTCTATTCTGATTCTGGCCTTGTCGTTTATGGTTGTACCCCTTGTTTCCAATTGCCATAACCGGTTCTTGTTTTATTTTCATTTGTGAATTTGAAAGTAATTCTAAGTTGTTAGTACTCGTTGAAGACTTTTGAAATGCTTGAGTAGTTTGTTTACTTTGTTCGAATGTCAGGAGAAAATGTTTCAAAAGTTAGTGTGTCTTGAAGAACAACATTCCTCATCCGGGATATAAATAGATCTCTCACCAACTCTTCTTCCAGTTCTCCCAGCTCCGCCTTTGCTGCTTGTGCAGTCAATGCCGCATGAAAGGATTCGAGAGTTTCATTCGTTTCATGAGATCGTGTAAACAATTTGTATCTCTCGTAAGTAATACATTTCGTTTTCTCAGATGAGATTTTTGCTTATCGCACTATTTCCCGAAAACCAAGTTTGGATATTTCTGTGTGCGGATTCTTTTTGATAAACTTTTTTTCCTTCGGCGCCCAATGCGAGAAATAATCGTGATGTCAAACGTTTTCCAACTTCGTGATAGAATACGTTGTGTCCTACTTTAGGTCCTCTCATAACCCGATCTTCATTTTCTAGAACAACTCTGTCCCGTGCCAATCTGTTCCGGGCTTCTCTCTCTGCTCTTTGACCGTAACAGCTAATAGGAATTGATCAAACCATGTTTCGAAATTCCACGGTGGATCTGAGTTTGCAGAAGCCCAGAATACTGGGATTCCCATATCTGTCCTATTGTCTTGAGCTGTAAAACCGGATCCTGCTGGCTGCGCCATGTGATAACGGATAGAGCCTCTGGTGTTTTATAATGAAAACAGTAGTGGTTTCTAAGAGTTAATTTAATGTTGAAACCGTATTGTTTTATCAGCCTAATATCTGTGGCTAACTGCACGCCAAGCTACAGTTGAGAGATTGAATCTCTTCAATGTTAATAAAGGTCACGCATTATTGACCTTGATATAAATAATAACATAATATAATTTATAGATAACAAAATGAACAATTAGGCCAAGGCCATAATATGGTTACTGCAAATGCAGGAGCAGTTGCAGTAAGCGAAGCGAAGCTTTGCCTCTGTGTAATCAATAACTTTCCACTGCTTTTATTTGTGGTCCTTCGTCCATGAATCTATCGCCCATTTGGTCCTTCGCCCTTAAAAATAGCCCCAGTGTCAATTATTTTGTCAGTTCAAGTTTTAATTTTTTTTCCAAGATTCATACAATTATTTCCCCAGCAAAAATTATATAAAGCTTGATGACAAATGTTTTAATACTGCAGCAGAATTTGTAATAAAAAGGTTTATGGTGAAGATTAATTTTTTTCATAACCTCTATGATAACTTTTGGTCTTTTCTGTTAGAGGGCCAAAATTGCCAAATTGTATATTGAGCTTCTGCTGTTAATGAAAACCTTGATTTTTTTATTCTTAATAGTCTGACAATACTTTAAACCAATCAGATTTGAATGGTCTCATGGACTAAATGGCCCAAAATCAATATTGCTATATTTTGAGCTGAAATTTTTGCGCTCCAATCTTATCGGCTAATTTTCGCCAATCAAATGCAAGCAGCGCGGCCAGGCATTTCAATCACCGTTTCAGCAGATGAAATTATTAGCCGAAATCCCCATACTGAACTTTATCAAATAATCAAAAACATTTTAGGCCACTGGTGAAACTATGTCCAGACAATAAAAGTTCAGAAAAATGATTTCAGTAACTTCTATATTTTCGGTCAATTCTGCTAATAATTGTATCTGCGTGGACTTTTTTATTTGAAATGCCGGGCCATGCTGTTTGAATATCATTGGCTAATTAGCCAATCATATTCAGCAATATGAATATCATTTCACGATATATAAATACTGATTTTGGGCCGTATACCAGAAAAGACCCATAATTTTCAATTTGACAATCCCTGTCTCGACTATTCTTTTTGGTCAAGCACTGACACTGTACTTGGCTAAGAAAATCAAAACATAAAGTAAGCATCTGGACCCGGGTACGTTTTCAAAACGTTTGTACTGAAAGTAAATCAATGGTTTTCATAAACTCTGAGATACTTGTTTAAGATAAATTACAAACTCTGACAAAACAAAGCTATCAGAAAAATCAATTTTCAAAGAAACGAAACAGCCAATAGAAACAAATCAAAATGTTTCAGATATTTTAAGACACGAAAAAAATAAGAAGCAGATATTTTATTAGAGAAACAAGAAAAAAAAATAAGAAACAAGTCTAAATATTTGAGATCTTTTAAGAACTAGCAAACGGATTTCATCAGTGCCTCGGACTGATTTATCAGTTTTCTAACATAGTTACTCAAGGAAAAAAGTAAAGCAATTTGATAAAACACTAGCTAAACCAAGGCACAAACAGACAATGAAAGAAGTGTTTTTTTTCAGGACGAAGATAAATTGAATTGAATCCACATGAATTACTTGATATGTATTGGCAAATTAATAAAATTGCATTTGAGAAGTTGAAACTTTAAAACACGTTTAATCGATTTTATCGAGCTGCAAGCACAGATATGTAGAATGGTTATGCCTGAGGGTTGACTGCAGCTCCATTGCTGGTGTATCTCTTCGTGTACCTGCAAGTAGCAGCAGGTTGAGGAGGGAGTTGGACTTAGAAGGGTGGATTTAGGGGGGGGGGGGGGCAGGATGCGGAAGCCTTTTCCCTGAGGGAGTCGACTGTTTGATCATCCAAAGGGTCCGCTCACCTTAGAAACTGAAACTTTTTTTGCGACTGACACTAAAATAGTTCTAAAGGCGCTTATATTTCGAACCAAACAGAATAAATTTTATGTATAAATGCTTGTACTCTATCCCGGCTAATAAAATTTTTCTGTTGTTCAAAGAGCACTTGAAAAGTTTATAAAAAGAACTTTTTTAAATTAAAAGTAAGCTTCGATAATGTGTTTTTAACCGCAAACATTCTTTTATCCGAACGCTTGCCACCCATTGGTTAACAGTTAACAGCGGGATGGAAGATAACGAAAATTCAGTTAAAAATAATGGTTCGTTTGGCCTGATTCTAACCCATTTTTCTTGTTCCAATATCTTTATCTTCCGCCGGTCACTTTTGTATGTGCATGTTTTTTTTGTCAAAGTAATTCTCGACTAATACGGGCAAATATTGAAAAAACGACCTGTAGGAGAATAGACGCCGGAGTAGAGTGACTTGTACTATGGGGGATGCACACATGACTAGTAGCTCTACTATGCTGTAGTTGGACACCCGCTCATTCAGACCCTGCACGTGGTACCAGTGACTTGCCATCTTCAGTCTACTCTCCACCTGTAGACAACAGACAACAAAATAAGCCGGTTGCTTCGACCGCATTAATTTGTACAAAAAATGTTTAAAAAAAGAAAAAATCAAACATTTTTTATTATTTGATTTTGGGTGGAGGGGGTGGTTGCGCTAATAAACAGCTATGCTATTAAAGTAAAACAGGGTCAATAACTTTTAGAACTATAATTTTGTGAAACCCAGGAATATTCAAATAACTCTCTCGTCACTGAGGTAGAAGTTTTGAAAACCCAAATAGATACCAATAGAGTTGCGATATGATTGATTGCATACTTGGTACCCTTAAAGCTTTCTTTGAAATACTTAAAATTGAGCGGAAAGAAACCCTCCGGCCATAGTTTCTTCAAATCACTTGGTGGCGTGATTCGATCAAAAACAATTTTAACAAGAAAAAAATCTAATAGCATATTATGCTCAATGAGACTGCGCAAAACCACAAACTGTGTTGTTCTACTTGATTTGCACATCAAAGTTGCAACGCAAAAAAAAGCAAAACGCAATCACCATCTATCCCCAATAACTTTACAATTGCTAAAAGACATGCAGACAAATCATAAGCCAACAATTCTTTTGAAACGGGAATATTTCCCGTTTGAAATAGAAAAACAGGTCCTGGTCAGATTCAAACCCAGGGTCATTCCTGTCCCAGACGTATTCGTTTCCTCCGGAATAAGTGTTCCACAGACGCTAAATTTGAATTCATTATGAACCAAAAGACCAAGTGATTCTGTTAAACAAGTTTTTCACCCGAAAAAAAGTTTATGTTCCAATTTGATAACTCTTGCTAATCGCAAGCGTAATAAAATCTGTGATCTATTGTCGATTGAAAGCAAATTGAAAACTTTCATTATCATAGCCTGAAAATTTGTTGATATTTTTTTCCTTAATAGACCGTTAAAACTTGTAGATGAAAAAATCATCATTAAATGGACTGACCGTTTTGTTTTAACCAAGCCGTAAATTATTTTTTTTAGATTTTATCCTATCTAGTTTTGCTTTCATATTTTGGACATACTTGGTTCATACATAAGTTTTTTTTTATTTGTCTATGTTCTTTCTCAATTACTAAGAAACGCGCATAAATTGGATGCAGTGGAGATGCCATATGAGTTTGAGGAGTAGCTAGTTTTGATTGAAAAAGCATCAACTAACTTTTTTCTACATTTTTGACTTGTTGTTGTTTGTTTGTTTTAGTTAAGGTCTTTATTTTTTAACTTTAGTTCGAACTCAAAAGGCTACATACAGGCCTTAGATACTGTGAAACAAAATAAAACGAATCAAAGTTAAAAAATAAAGACCTTAAGTAAAACAAAAAACAACAAGTCAAAAATGTAGAAAAAAAAGTTAGTTGATGCTTTTTCAATCAAAACTAGCTACTCCTCAAACTCGTCTTATTTATTGATTTTTAAGTTAGAGTTACTTTTTTGGATCGCAAGTGATGCGAAACAAAGCTGGGACTCAGTATGAAAACTTGAAACTTGTTTCGATTGTGAGCTGAATGGAAATTAAACTGAAAAAATGTGAATTTGGAGACGTTGACCATCTCATGAGCTGCAGACTAATTATGTGAGATAGTCTAGAAGTGTTATGTACTACACCTGATGGCTCTGGACTATGTGCATGTTAGTGTTGATCTGCTCGAGCGCGGCGTCTGAATACGTGAGCACAGTAGGCACTACTTTCTTGGCCTGTTTCCTCAAAGACTCTGTCTCGGCCGGCCGGAGGGAAAAGAAGATGATTTTGGCGGAGACACTGCTGAACTTGTTGTTGAGACAGAAGCGCCAGTCCCCCTCACTGATCTCCAGGGCACCCGAGTAGCTCTGCTTCCGCTTCTCCTGAAAGAGAAAATAGTATAAGGAAAACTAGTAAGAGCATCAAAACAAAATAAGAAACATCCACAGACGGAGTTCGAGCAGTTTTTATAGTAGTTTTGTCAGTTTGGACCAACATTTCGATAATCCTCAACTCAAGAAATTTTCACGGCCAAAAGTTTGCGCTTCAAAAAGGGTAGCTGAATTACAGCTGAACTGTGAATTGTTTAGGGTCAGTTTATTTATTATGATGCTTCCTCGTTTAATAAACTAACTTATTCTTTTCTTATATAAACAATTTTACTAGTTTTTCGGATCATCAAATTGAAATTTGGATTTATTTTCTTGAACACGCTTAACTAATTTTTATCCGCTGAAAGTTTGGCGACGAGGTAAATTCAATTATTTAATCAATTAAATTTGACAGAAAAACTAAAAAAGAAAAGTTTGACTTACTAATCGGATCAAATGTTTTATTAATTTTTGGCTATTCTCCTCTGGTTGAAAATTAATTAAAATCCTTGCTGCATTCAGAGACATTTAGGGATGCGGCGGTGAGCGGATGCAACCCCCCCCCCCTCTCAAAAATCGACCCCTTCATCAACTAAAGGATCTCCCCTTTAATATTATTTTATTACATCCATTTTTGGCCGACCAACCCTAATTTTTTAAAAAGTATTAACTGTCACTTTGAGAAATTGCTTCTTGGGCTCAGGGTTTTGACCTGTGAAAAAACGTCAGCTCAGCTGGCGTAATAACCTTGATGATGTGGGTGCTTTTGGGTGTGTACACATTGATGTCTATGTCCTTGCTCCTCCCTCCCTTCAGAACCCGAATGATGATGTTGTACTTAATATTTGAAGTCTCCTTTAGGTCGAAGTACTCGTGGAAACAAAACTCGTCTCTGGCTCCTATTTTCAGCCGGAACTCTCCGCCTTCGTTTCTGCTGGGAAGCCATTCGCCTCTGGACCCGCCAGATGGTTCCTGTTGCTTTTGTTCTCCCATTTTTGGCATCATCATTTCATTTGGGTCAAGATTGGTCGAGAAAACAAAATCAAAGCCAAAACTGGATAATAGCAACGTCACTAAAAGAACTATTTTATTTAATGATATCATTTTGAGTTGAATTAAGAAACACTTAGCTGGTTTTTTGTCAATAATGTGCAACTGCCTAAAGTCCGAATGCTATAAGAGCGCTCGAGTTTTTCTAAGTTATTTTTTTTCTAATATGAAAATGAGTTTAATGTTTGAAGTGCAAACATAAAAATGAATCAGTGTAATATCTAACAAACGCATTTTGCCACATAGCAAGTCAATATGGTCACATATTGCGATACATTTTGAATGAACATATTACATTTAGAAATTAATTTTAAACTGAAATCTCTTTTTTTCTTGAAAAACAGCAGTTTCGTTTTTAAGCGAGCGAGAAATGCAGTATGTGAGCCCATTTTATTGAAAAAAAAACTTATTTAGGGAAAAAAGATAAACTTTTCATCGATATTTATTTTTACCTAGTGTTTTCAGGAAAAAAACTAGAGCTTTCTGGGTTTTTAAATGTTTTCTGGGAAAATCGAAGAAATAATGAGATAAATGTCAAAACATAGATTTTCGAGGACGTTAGAAATTAATAACAGAACACATTCGATTAATTGAAATTGAACTTGAAGTAAGTGGTTCAATCAATTTAAGGAGAAGCGGAAATTTAAAATTGGCTCAACAGCCTAGAATAAGCAGTGCTAGTTATTTTTTTCAAGAATTATTCAGAGTATGATAAACTCAGCTTGGTACGATAGATTACGGGTGCGCGTGCGGGTACGGTTTTTCAAAAAATTGCTAAAATTTTGTCGGGCTGTTTTTAGGGCGACTAAATAGATCTTCCGTGCACTCCCATAACACCATAACGACCATATTTATACGCCGCAGGTCAAAAGTGCCAAAAAAGGGGCGCCAAACCATTCAAAATTAGTATATATTGGCGCCAAAAGCGCCTTAAGAAAATTTGTAGAGTGGTCGGCCAAAAATGGATGTCATAAAATAATAACAAAGGGTAACCCCCCTTTGGTTGGTAAGGTGGTCGAATCTCTGAGATTAGGAGAGAGCGGCGTCTGTCCCTGCGGATAAGATTGTACCGGCTGTTTTTGCAGGCAACTTTTCAAGCTTTATAAACATCATTATAGTAAAAGATGAGCAAAGATTTTTGTTAAGGATGAACAACAGTTTTTTGTTACAGATGGACGAACTTTTTAAGACAAAAACTACAGTGTATTTCAAATCATTTTTCTGTAAAAAATAATTCAAAATTCGCATTTGAGCTAGATAACAAAAAATTTGACACAAAGTAGACAGCACATCACAAATTCTGTAATAAGTTTCTGTCCAAAAATTATGTCAGACAAGCTAATTAGGAGGTAAAAGTGGAAAAAAGTCACAATTTTTAGAGATTTCTTTTGCATTTTTTTCTAAAATTAATGAATTATCAGCTCCAAACCTTTTCTAAATATCCAAGATTTTTTCAGCTGCGGGATAGTTGCATCTTCTAACATAATTAGTTTTAAAATCGAAGTTTCAAAACCATAAAGAGTATTGAAAACTATTGTTGTGTCAATCAAATTAAAACACATGAAGACAACAAAAAAAAACGTTGAAAATTGTACCAGAGTCCTTGCCAATTTATTAATCAAACCTTAATTAATTTTCTTTCTAACCAATTTTAATCTCAAAAATTTAACATAAAACTCAAATGTTTAACTGACAAAATTGATTTTATCACGAAACAAATTAGCTGAAACACCAAGTTTACTGGTATAGATGGTATACTTTTTCTTAAAGTTAAACATCCCGCATGCCCAGCAAGGGTTCAAAAAAATCAAACAATTGAAGAATTCAAGTATCGAATAAAAATTGGCAAATGACTGGGATTAGAAAAAGTTTTGCTACCTTCACGGCAATTTCCGCCTTTTCTCTGATTTGTAAAAACACATCAGATAAACATGGATAGCCGGTTACTGTGCAAATAGCACAGAATGTTCCGACCAATCAAAAAAAATTACAACCAAATTGTTTTTGATTCCTAAGATGAAGCTAAGAACTCCAAAAACTAACTTCATGTGTAAAAAAATAACTAAATTTTCAAGGCTTAAATTAAACATAAATAAACTAATGTAAGCCTGCTCACTCAGCGCTCAAAATTATGTTGTTTGAATTACGACTGAAAGGGCTTTAATGTGATATATCACTCAACCCAGTCCAATGAAATTTTGTGATAGCTGATTTTAGGTGGAAAACAAAAAGAAAAAAAAGAAAAAAAAAACTAAACCACACCCGAAAATGAAGTTTCTCCCAATTTTCAATGGTTGAAACAATAAGTTTTCTTCATTTTGCCTTTCAACTCAACTCAACATGTTTAACAAAAATCAAGCAGATGAGACATGGTGTTCTTAATCTTATTTTGAGAAACGATACTGTCTTAAAAACAACAAATATCATGGAACAAAAAGAAAAACATCAAAAGTAAACGGTTGTTGTGCAAATGGCTTGGACCAGGCAAACCCATTTCAAAATAATACCCTTATTTATCGCAACGGTAATAATAAAAAACTTTGAAATAGTTCATTTTTTTGCAACTGTAATTTTTATTACTTTTTCGAACAGTGGAGTAGACTGAAAATAATAATAAAGTAATTCATTAAATCGATGATAAAACTGATAAAAACTGCTAAGAGAAAATTAGCAGAATAAATTTGATCTAAGTGGATAAAGTAAGAATTAAAATAATTTAAATTTATTGAATAGGCTAAATGTGAAACAAATAAACAGTATCCCAATAATCAGTGCGATTTTGGTTTTCTAGTAAAATTTCAAGTAGATAGAGTTGATAAGAACACTTTCACGACAATACCTGCTTGAAACTTTTGATTTTTCACATTTTTCCACATGCATCCCCTAACAGTACGGAATTAAGGTTATTGGGAAGGCTTAATATTTTAATTTAATGGGGGAGGGAGGCTATTATGAGTAGGACCGGAAGACTTTCCGCCACAATTGTACAAACGTTGAAGTGAGAACATGGTCAGAATTTTTTCCTGGACAATCTTACGTTGGTTGAGTTTTCAAGCGAGTCTTCAGCTCGTTTTTCAGGCAGTTTTTAATTTAAGCTGTAATACACAAAGTTAAAAAAGTCGAATTTTTAACAAGTATTTGAATTCAGGATTTGGAAGTTTGACGAAAAAAGTAAAAATTTTTGAAAAAGCTAAATTTCTGTTTTTCCAGGATTAATATCAGATAATTTTATCATAAAGAAAAACTGAAATGCAAAACACGTTTGCAGACGTTTCCCTTGTACTTTTGTGAAAACTGATCAATTATCAACAACAAATTAACCCTGAAAATTCATCGTTTTTGATGTGGATTCATTATATTCACGAGTTTTGAATACGTAAGAAAAAAAGTAATATATTGTCTTTCGTACCATTATTTAGTAAAAAATTTACGAAAGCTATCATAAAATTGAGAAATTAGTAGCGCAAAAAATAGCAAACACGTCAAACACGCAAAAAATAGCAAAATGTCAATCAAATTAAAACACATGAAGACAACAAAAAAAAACATTGAAAATTGTACCAGAGTCCTTGCCAATTTATTAATCAAACCTTATTTAATTTTCTTTCTAACCAATTTTAATGTCAAAAATTTAACATAAAACTCAAATGTTTAACTGACAAAATTGATTTTATCACGAAAAAAATTAGAGCTTTCTGGGTTTTTAAATATTTTCTGGGAAAAATTGAAGAAATAATAAGATAAATGTCAAAACATAGATTTTCGAGGACGTTAGAATTTAATAACCGAACACATTTGATTAATTGAAATTGAACTTGAAGTAAGTGGTTCAATCAATTTCAGGAAAAGCGGAAATTTAAAACTGGCTAAACAGCCTAGAATAAGCAGTGCTAGTTATTTTTTCAAGAATTATTCAGAGTATGACAAACTCAGCTGGGTACGATAGATTATGGGTGCGCGTGCGGGTACGGTTTTTCAAAAAATTGCTAAAATTTTGTCGGGCTGTTTTTAGGGCGACTAAATAGATCTTGCGTGCACTCCCATAACACCATAACGACCATATTTATACGCCGCAGGTCAAAAGTGCCACAAAAGGGGCACCAAAACAATCAAAATTAGTATATATTGGCGCCAAAAGCGCCTTAAGTAAATTTATAGAGTGGTCGGCCAAAAATGGATGTCATAAAATAATAACAAAGGGGTAACCCCCCTTTGGTTGGTAAGGTGGTCGAATCTCTGAGATTAGGAGAGGGCGGCGTCTGCCCCTGCGGATAAGATTGTACCGGCTGTTTTTGCAGGTAACTTTTCAAGCTTTATAAACATCATTATAGTAAAAGATGAGCAAAGATTTTTGTTAAGGATGAACAACAGTTTTTTGTTACAGATGGACGAACTTTTTAAGCCAAATACTACAGTGTATTTCAAATCATTTTTCTGTAAAAAATAATTCAAAATTCGCATTTGAGCTAGATAACAAAAAATTTGACACAAAGTAGACAATACATCACAAATTCTGTAATAAGTTTCTGTCCAAAAATTATGTCAGTCAAGCTAATTAGGAGGTAAAAGTGGAAAAAAGTCACAATTTTTAGAGATTTCTTTTGCATTTTTTTCTAAAATTAATGAATTATCAGCTCCAAACCTTTTCTAAAAATCCAAGATTTTTTCAGCTGCGGGATAGTTGCATCTTCTAACATAATTGGTTTTGATACCGGAGTTTCAAAACCACAAAAAGTATTGAAAACTATTGTTGTGTCAATCAAATTAAAACACATGAAGACAACAAAAAAAGACGTTGAAAATTGTACCAGAGTCCTTAATTAATTTTCTTTCTAACCAATTTTAATCTCAAAAATTTAACATAAAACTCAAATGTTTAACAGACAAAATTGATTTTATCACGAAAAAAATTAGCTGAAACACCAAGTTAACTGGTATAGATGGTATACTTTTTCTTAAAGTTAAACATCCCGCATGCCCAGCAAGGGTTCAAAAAATTCAAACAAATGAAGAATTCAAGTTTCGAATAAAAATTGGCAAATGACTGGGATTAGAAAAAGTTTTTCTACCTTCACGGCAATTTCCGCTTTTTCTCTGATTTGTAAAAATACATCAGATAAACAAGGATAGCCGGTTACTGTGCAAATAGCACAGAATGTTCCGACCAATCAAAAAAAATTACAACCAAATTGTTTTTGATTCCTAAGATGAAGCTAAGAACTCCAAAAATTAACTTCATGTGTAAAAAAATAACTAAATTTTCAAGGCTTAAACTAAGCATAAATAAACTAATGTAAGCCTGTTCACTCAGCGCTCGAAATTATGTTGTTTGAATTACGACTGAAAGGGCTTTAATGTGATATATCACTCAACCCAGTCCAATGAAAATTTGTGATAGCTGGTTTTAGGTGGAAAAAAAAGAAAAAAAAAGAAAAAAAAACTAAACCACACCCGAATACGAAGTTTCTCCCAATTTTCAATGGTTGAAACAATAAGTTTTCTTCATTTTGCCTTTCAACTCAACTCAACAGGTTTAACAAAAATCAAGCAGATGAGACATGGTGTTCTTAATCTTATTTTGAGAAACGATACGGTCTTAAAAACAACAAATATCATGGAACAAAAAGAAAAACATCAAAAGTAAACGGTTGCTGTGCAAATGGCTTGGACCAGGAAAACCCATTTCAAAAAAATACCCTTATTTATCGCAACGGTAATAATAAAAATTTTTGAAATAGTTCATTTTTTTTTGCAACTGTAATTTTTATTATTTTTCGAAGAGTGGAGTAGACTGAAGTTAATAATAAAGTAATTCATTAAATCGATGATAAAACTGATAAAAACTGCTAAGAGAAAATTAGCAGAATAAATTTGATCTAAGTGGATAAAGTAAGAATTAAAATAATTTAAATTTATTGAATAAGCTAAATGTGAAACAAATAAACAGTATCGCAATAATCAGTGCGATTTTGGTTTTCTAGTAAAATTTCAAGTAGATAGAGTTGATAAGACAACTTTCACGACAATACCTGCTTGAAACTTTTGATTTTTCACAATTTTCCACATGCATTCCCTAACAGTACGGAATTAAGGTTATTGGGAAGGCTTTTTATTTTAATTTAATGGGGGAGGGAGGCTATGATGAGTAGGGCCGGAAGACTTTCCGCCACAATTGTACAAACGTTGAAGTGAGAACATGGTCAGAATTGTTTCCTGGACAATCTTACGTTGGTTGAGTTTTCAAGCGAGTCTTTAGCTCGTTTTTCAGGCAGTTTTAAATTTATGCTGTAATACACAAAGTTAAAAAGTCGAATTCTTAACAAGTATTTGAATTCAGGATTTGGAAGTTTGACGAAAAATGTAAAAATTTTTGAAAAAGCTAAATTTCTGTTTTTCCAAGATTAATATCAGATAATTTTATCATAAAGAAAAACTGAAATGCAAAATACGTTTGCAGACGTTTCCCTCGTACTTTTGTGAAAACTGATCAATTATCAACAACAAATTAACCCTGAAAATTCATCGTTTTTGATGTGGATTCATTATATTCACGAGTTTTGAATACGTAAGAAAAAAAGTAATATATTGTCTTTCAAACCATTATTAAGTAAAAAATTTACAAAAGCTATCATAAAATTGAGAAATTAGTAGCGCAAAAAATAGCGAACACGTCAAACACGCAAAAAATAGCAAAATGTCAATCAAATTAAAACACATGAAGACAGCAAAAAAAAATATTCAAAAAATTGTACCAGAGTCCTTGCCAATTTATTAATCAATCCTGAATTAATTTTTTTTCTAACCAATTTTAATCTCAAAAATTTAACATAAAACTCAAATGTTTAACTGACAAAATTGATTTTATCACGAAAAAAATTAGAGTTTTCTGGGTTTTTAAATGTTTTTCTGGGAAAAATCGGAGAAATAATGAGATAAATGTTAAAAAATAGATTTTTGAGGACGTTAGAAATTAATAACAGAACACATTTGATTAATTGAAATTGAACTTGAAGTAAGTGGTTCAATCAATTTAAGGAAAAGCGGAAATTTAAAATTGGCTAAACAACCTAGAATAAGCAGTGCTAGTTATTTTTTCAAGAATTATTCAGAGTATGATAAACTCAGCTTGGTACGATAGATTACGGGTGCGCGTGCGGGTACGGTTTTTCAAAAATTTGCTAAAATTTCGTCGGGCTGTTTTTAGGGCGACTAAATAGATCTTACGTGCACTCCCATAACACCATAACGACCATATTTATACGCCGCAGGTCAAAAGTGCCAAAAAAGGGGCGCCAAAACATTCAAAATTAGTATATATTGGCGCCAAAAGCGCCTTAAGAAAATTTGTAGAGTGGTCGGCCAAAAATTGATGTCATAATATAATAACAAAGAGATAACCCCCCTTTGGTTGGTAAGGTGGTCGAATCTCTGAGATTAGGAGAGGGCGGCGTCTGCCCCTGCGGATAAGATTGTACCGGCTGTTTTTGCAGGTAACCTTTCAAGCTTTATAAACATCATTCTAGTAAAAGATGAGCAAAGATTTTTGTTAAGGATGAACAACAGTTTTTTGTTATAGATGGACGAACTTTTTAAGCCAAATACTACAGTGTATTTCAAATCATTTTTCTGTAAACAATAATTCAAAATTCGCATTTGAGCTAGATAACAAAAAATTTGACACAAAGTAGACAACACATCACAAATTCTGTAATAAGTTTCTGTCCAAAAATTATGTCAGACAAGCTAATTAGGAGGTAAAAGTGGAAAAAAGTCACAATTCTTAGAGATTTCTTTCGCATTTTTTTTTCTAAAATTAATGAATTATCAGCTCCAAACCTTTTCTAAAAATCCAAGATTTTTTCAGCTGCGGGATTTTTTCAGCTGCGGGATTTTTTCAGCTTTCAATGCTCAGCTGAGTATTGAAAACTATTGTTGTGTCAATCAAATTAAAACACATGAAGACAACAAAAAAAAACATTGAAAATTGTACCAGAGTCCTTGCCAATTTATTAATCAAACCTTAATTAATTTTTTCTAACCAATTTTAATCTCAAAAATTTAACATAAAACTCAAATGTTTAACTGACAAAATTGATTTTATCACAAAAAAAATTAGCTGAAACACCAAGTTAACTGGTATAGATGGTATACTTTTTCTTAAAGTTAAACATCCCGCATGCCCAGCAAGGGTTCAAAAAAATCAAACAATTGAAGAGTTCAAGTTTCGAATAAAAATTGGCAAATGACTGGGATTAGAAAAAGTTTTGCTACCTTCACGGCAATTTCCGCTTTTTCTCTGATTTGTAAAAACACATAAGATGAACAAGGATAGCTGGTTACTGTGCAAATAGCACAGAATGTTCCGACCAATCAAAAAAAATTACAACCAAATTGTTTTTGATTCCTAAGATGAAGCTAAGAACTCCAAAAACTAACTTCATGTGTAGAAAAATAACTAAATTTTCAAGGCTTAAATTAAGCAGAAATAAACTAATGTAAGCCTGCTCACTCAGCGCTCGAAATTATGTTGTTTGAATTACGACTGAAAGAGCTTTAATGTGATATATCACTCAACCCAGTCCAATGAAAATTTGTGATAGCTGATTTTAGGTGGAAAACAAAAAAAAAGAAAAAAAAACCAAAACACACCCGAATACGAAGTTTCTCCCAATTTTCAATGGTTGAAACAATAAGTTTTCTTCATTTTGCCTTTCAACTCAACTCAACAGGTTTAACAAAAATCAAGCAGATGAGACATGGTGTTCCTAATCTTATTTTGAGAAACGATACTGTCTTAAAAACAACAAATATCATGGAACAAAAAGAAAAACATCAAGAGTAAACGGTTGCTGTGCAAATGGCTTGGACCAGGCAAACCCATTTCAAAATAATACCCTTATTTATCGCAACGGTAATAATAAAAAACTTTGAAATAGTTCATTTTTTTGCAACTGTAATTTTTATTATTTTTTCGAAGAGTGGAGTAGACTGAAGTTAATAATAAAGTAATTCATTAAATCGATGATAAAACTGAAAAAAAACTGCTAAGAGAAAATTAGCAGAAAAAATTTGATCTAAGTGGATAAAGTAAGAATTAAAATAATTTAAATTTATTGAATAGGCCAAATGTGAAACAAATAAACAGTATCGCAATAATCAGTGCGATTTTGGTTTTCTAGTAAAATTTCTAGTAGATAGAGTTGATAAGACAACTTTCACGACAATACCTGCTTGAAACTTTTGATTTTTCACAATTTTCCACATGCATCCCCTAACAGTACGGAATTAAGGTTTTTGGGAAGGCTTATTATATTAATTTAATGGGGGAGGGAGGCTATTATGAGTAGGACCGGAAGACTTTCCGCCACAATTGTACAAACGTTGAAGTGAGAACATGGTCAGAATTTTTTCCTGGACAATCTTACGTTGGTTGAGTTTTCAAGCGAGTCTTTAGCTCGTTTTTCAGGCAGTTTTTAATTTATGCTGTAATACACAAAGTTAAAAAGTCGAATTCTTAACAAGTATTTGAATTCAGGATTTGGAAGTTTGACGAAAAATGTAAAAATTTTTTGAAAAAGCTAAATTTCTGTTTTTCCAAGATTAATATCAGATAATTTTATCATAAAGAAAAACTGAAATGCAAAACACGTTTGCAGACGTTTCCCTTGTACTTTTGTGAAAACTGATCAATTATCAACAACAAATTAACCCTGAAAATTCATCGTTTTTGATGTGGATTCATTATATTCACGAGTTTTGAATACGTAAGAAAAAAAGTAATATATTGTCTTTCGTACCATTATTAAGTTGAAAATTTACGAAAGCTATCATAAAATTGAGAAATTAGTAGCGCAAAAAATAGCGAACACTGATTTTTTTCGCGCATAACCGTTTAGTGATACCAGGCCTATTAAATGACCGCGCAACATTTTTCAATCTCAAGAAACGAAAAATCTTATATCAAGTAAATAACGCTTTTAGTTGAAGTGCTTGTGATAATTGTAAACAACGTAGTCCATGCTTCACAATTTGGGCCGATAAAAACTAGTATCAGATGAAAATGAAGGATATTGAGAAAAATGAGAAATGAACCGACGGAAGCTAGGCCAAAAACCACGAATACTAACAAATGAACAATATTTCAATTGTATGTTAAAAAATAGTTACTGCCCGAAACGTGCTCCATCTTTTAACTATCTAGATGAGAGAGTTTTATTTGACATTTCAAGATATTGAACATGGCTTGAATTTTAGCATTCCTACAAAATTAACCATTCTATGAACAAATTTATGTACGAGAAAAAAGTTCGGTGCCCAATTACAAAACTCTGTCTTATCGCTCGGGTAACCAGGTATTTGATTTCAGTATTTGAAATTTTGACATAGCATGAAAAATAGTTGGAAAATTTTGATTTTCCAGCAGTGATGCCATTTTATGTTACACAGACGCCAAGCTTCGCTTCGCAAACACTAAAGAGAGCACGACAAATGTTCAATTTATCATAGAAATAAGCCTCGATTTAGTAATGAAGTCGGCGATGTCTTCGATTCGATCTAGAGAATTTGAGTCTCGACCTTCAACCACTCACTCACGAACGCTTATAATTTCGCAAACACTAGCCACAGATAAAGCAGAGAACAGATGCTATGAAATTACTAATGCTACTGATCAAGATTATAGCCAAAATGCCTTCAAATAAGTGAGCATTTTAAACGAACATTTTTATTTGCGAGTTAGGTTAGAAAAAAAAGTGGTTCATACTAATCCAATACGGTGCTCGCGAGTGTAATCATGGGTGAAAACAGAATAAAAACCTATTTTTAGACGTTCTTTTTGTCATATTTGTGAAACTTGAGCAATGAAAAACCCAATTCTTACGTTTTGAAAATTTTTAAGTGGGTTCAATATACTCACTGGTCGGTTTATTGCATCTTCTAGTACATTGAGTTTGAGATAAGAAAAAAAGTCAAAAAGTCTTATCTATTCATCAACGAGTAAAAAACTAATGAAATTAATTGGAAAATTGGGCTTATATTGGCGTACCAAATAGCGCGGCTTTTTTTGCGTCATTGCCAGTTCTGTGATGACATTTTTATAATAATATAAAAAATAATAATAAGATTGAATTAAGCCCGCAAGGCGGGGATTAATTGCTCTTAGTCATTGATAACAAAGTTTTTAAAATAAACTTTAAAATATCTAATGCCACAAACATTTTTCAATCTCAAGAGCTCAAAGTTTCTGTTTCGTGTAAGTAATGGTTTTTGAATGGGGCGCTTAAGAAAAATTTGCAGGATTATAAACTACAATTATCAAATTTTGAGCCTAAGAAGACGAAGCACTCTATTGAACGAAATTTCATTTATTTTCTATTTTGTGGTCAAACTTTCCTTTTTCGGCTGAATTATTTTAATGATTAATTCGACGTTGACTGAGAGATTGCATTTGAAACAGTTTCAGAAATATTATTAAAAACAATTTTTCTCAACCATGAGCAGCCCCACACGCATGCCTTAAAAAATTTATGAATAATTATCAACAAAAGAGCTGAAATCGGAAAACTTTGGTCTAATTCCGCCTCTGTTTCTTTGATTTGTAAAAACATATTGGATAATATAGTTTTTCACTCTCGCATAAATCAAATCACAAAACAATCAAGCCAAAAAAAGTGCTTTTCAAATGTAATTTTCAGCAAAAAAAATCTATTAGGTTAAAAACACAAATGTTAAACAGCACGTTTACGGAGTTCAAGACTTGGAGTTTTCAGTCCAGACTTTTCTCTTCGAGAGAAACTGAAAACGAGATTTTTTAATTTTTGTTCCATTTGCTGAAGTTTTTAATAAAATAGTTCAATTGCTAAAAAAACACTAATTTGATTTTAAAAAATACTGAGGAAAGCGGCCATCGCAGGAGTGACAGCCACTTTGCTACGAATGGAGAAATCCATTTCACGGTAGAATTCTGTAAATAACAAATTTTTAGACAAACACGCTGGATTAAAAAAAGTTTTTCAAAACCAAGGAAGAAAGAAAGGACTATAGCAAGATACCACACACAGTCATCTCTAACAGTTATCTTACAACTGGAAGAAACAAAGACCCTCTCTAAGCCATAGTTACAACATACTCCTTGAACTACTCGCAACAAAACATCTCCAAAACTTGTGTATAGAAAAAATTCATGACTATAGTGGCGTCTCTTTTTTATACATAACATATGATATCATGCGATCACATATATTTTTCCCTTTGTTCCATTAAGTTTTCAAACTGAAGTCTGAATAATTGAAGGCCTACTTTTCAATTTTTTATCTATTAAGTTGTATTTTTGGAGGTAAAAATGTTTCTTCTTTTTTTTCTGATTTAAAATGGCGATTACTGCTTCGGTTTTTTACTAGTGAACTTGTTGATAATGAGTTAGTTGAACAAAAAAAAACACTTTTAGACACACTAGTTGTATCCTTGATTATATTTATCTATAGGCAGTGCTACCCGCACTGGAGTTTCTCTTATAGTGGATTATGTTTGATTTTTATTCAATGAAATTTGAAAACCATTAATCGTGGATCGAGTTTAACTTAACTATTTCCAAATGACATTCCTAATCAATTAAAACCACTATTTTCAACTTATTTTAAATCTTTTTCTAAAAAATGATGATCTCATTTTAACGATTATATTGGATTATAAACAAACATTTATCTCTTTTTGAATTAATTTGTTTTTTTTTTCATAATAATTTAAACCTAAATTAGGTGTTTTCTTGTCTCATCTGGAATTGCTTTCCTATAATAAACTGTGTTTTTTGTTATTCTTTGACTTTTCGCCAACCGCACAATGTAGAACACCCCCTCCACGCTTAACCATTCCGAACAGTTAACTATTCCCCTTCCCACACTTATTCTTTTCCACTTCTTCAAATTGAATGTGATGAGGGGACGTTGCGGGGGACGAGGTAGGTAGGGGCCATGGGGATGGACATGTTCGCTCGGTTTCATTCAAGTTTTGCAGAAAACTGCGCAGAGTATGGTGAATATTTCACATCTACTAAACAAAAAATCCGTTTTCATGGATTTTATGAACAGAAAGTAATCAGTTATTTAAAGACAGAAATAATTGATATCGAGTGAACCGTTGCAATCTTATAGTAAGCCTCCCAGGAAACCTTGAGCTACATGCGAGTCTAGCGTCAATGAAACTCTATTTTGTTGGTATTTAGGACAGAATAAAAGTGCGAGAAGAAACGTCGACACAAAAAAAGATTGAAGAGCAGAACTAGATGTTTAAACGATTTCAGTCAGCTAAGCTCCAAATATGCACAAATCCACACAGTTCTGTACACGTTTTCAAAACGGAGATGGAGCTGCACTAACACAGATGAGAGCTAATCTGAGCAAAACAAACCTAAGACACAAAAAAAATTGCTGTGCGGTAAAAAAAATTTGTTTTTGAGCAGCATTCAAGCTAGCCGCTTGTAGAACGTAGCAGCTACCGTTACTTTTGTTCCAGTGCCAGACATCACAACTACGGTGGAAAATCTATCCCCAACTTTTCAGATGCGTTATTGGTAACCTCTTTTCTTATGAAACTTTTGTTCAAGCCGAGAAAAGACAATCTAGGTTTGATTTTATACAAGCTTTGAAAATCTCACAAAAGAAGGCTTTCTGGTACCATCCATCTGAGATTCCGTTTTTTTTTGCAATACCTAAGCAAATTTCCCATTCTCTTACCGGCTTCCTGAATCATAAGATACCGCCTGTCATCCGGCCTGGATTGATAAGCTCATTACATATATGTTATTCATGTTATTCATCTTTATGTTAATTTTACCGTACTAGATACTTTGTTATTTGGTCGGTTGAACTTGATAGACTCCAGAAAGGAGCTGTTCTTAAACTGTAGCCCAGTTTGCAATAAATGTTGTCTTTCAACTAGTTGCTTTAAATTGCTTCGATTAGAACTCTTTGTTTATCAATCCATTCGGATTCAATAAATAAGATACTCAAACACAGAGGTATGACATGGCGCAGTCAGCAGGATACTCAAAAATCCGTTGAACATTAACCCGTTTTGAGAGAAGGCGTCAGCTGACCACCATTAGAGTGGTCTAAATGGACAGCAATACTAGAGATAGCAGTATTCGCGAATGACGGAATTGGGGTACGAAACCTGCTAAGAGTTAAACCACCACTAGTTGAACCTTCAGAACCTATTTACGAGGTTGAAATAACGGGCAAAAGAATCAGGATGTTAGAAATCAGGAAAAACGAGTCGGTTGGGAAAACCACGTTATAAAAGCTCCAGAGAAACGAGTACTATGCAATTCATTCCGGTGGGATGAAGCAGATGCAAAAGTGCGCAGTTATCTTTTCCTATGCTTAGGAGCCGAAAGGCAACGACAGGTCCAGCAGAAGAGACCAAGCTTGGACTTACACGCCGTTACTACAAAAGACCTTATGACGACACTAGAGGACATTTTCGTCATGACCAGAATTGTAGCTTCTGAAAGATTGTAGTAGGAAACAAAAGAAAAAAGAGAATCTTGATCAATTCCACGCGGATTTAGTAGAACTAGCTTCAAGAGCTGATTGCGTTGATCGTGACGACGAATGGGTAAAAGACAAATGAGAAAACTGCAGAAAAATTATTGGCACAAACTCGAAGTCCACAAGATGCGTACGAATATGCAATACGTCGAGAAAAAGGCATTGAGCACAGTCGCACAATGAAAATAAACCTTTTCGGAGGGCAAACAGCAACGATAAAACAAGAATCAGTACATTACATAAACGCACGTCGCCGTAATAACTACACTAACCATCAAAGCTCACAAAGAGGCTCACATGCGGTCGAACGTATCCGCATGGAACACAAAAAACAAGAGGACAGCAACAACGGAACACAAATTTTAAAACTCAAAAACAATGTTACAAATGTGGCAACCAATACGGTCAAAGACACCTACAATCCTGTCCGGCAAAGGATAATATTTGTTCAAAATATGCCAAGCGCGGACATTTTGCAAAAGTTTGTCGATCCGCAAATGTTAACAACATGGGAGATCGACATGAAGAACAACAAGAAGAGATTGAGACAGAAAGTCTCGATACCGAAAACGGTCTCGCGGTATTCGCTGAGTGTACATCAAAAAAATGGTTGGAACGATTATCAAATCTATAAATTTTTGGTCATGACAATTGCTGAAGCATTTGAAAACAAGAGCACAGCTAAGTTGTCCGAGGATGACTTAAACGGTCACATCGTTAAGTTGAAAAAAAAATACAGATGAGTTATTCGCTATTGCCGACTCTGGAAGACAAAGGTCATATTCGAAAGAAAAAACAGCACGGCGTCTCCAACAGAAAGATAAGTCAGCTCTAATCAAATGTATCCCACCAGAGGACACCGCCAGAAACTTAGCGTGCTACAATGGCGAAAAAATAACTGCGAAAGTAAGATTAATCTTAACGGTCGAATCAGGGGGTTGGAAAATACAAGCAGCCCCATTCATCAACGCTGAAGATTGAAAAGCAAACATCAAATGGAAAACATACTACAGCAAATAGAAATTAAACTAATTCGAGAAAAACAAAAGCAAAACGTATTGAATATTCGCGAATCAGAAGAATCGAACCCAGAAATTAAACATTGGGTCAGAGATAACTTTCAACAACTAACCGTGCGCATTGGGAAATGGAAAAATCACGTCATGAGAACCGAATTTAGCAAAGACGTAAACCCAATTCACTAAAAAGCTCGACGTATTCCGGTGCATCTATACGAACGGGTTGAAGCCGAATTAAATACACAGTTGGACCAAAAGCACATTATCAAATTAGATAAGTGTTCAGATCGACAATTCATTAACCATAACCGTCAAAAAGGATCAAACGGTTAAACTAGCGTCTGATTCCAAGAAAAGAAACGATTTCATTCATAAAACCAATTACCAAAAGCGCAAATTAGATTTGCTGCTGGACAACATCGCACAGACAGTCAAATCGGACAAATCAAGACAAACGCTATTTTTAACACTCGATTTACAGTATGCATACTCGAAAAACCCTTTGGATAAATCAACTAAAGAACAATGTAGCTTCAGCCTTATTGGCGGCAACGCCACCGGGACATACCAATTCCAAACAGGATTTTATGGCCTCACAGATATGCCAGCTGAGTTCCAGAAGGCAATAGATCTAACCCTTACTAATTGTACAAACACTTACGCGTATCTGGATGACATATTGATAGTAACGAAAGGATCTATTGAGTTGCACCGACAAAAACTACAATCAGTCTTGACAAAATTAAACGAAGAAAACCTCGCGATATCATTGGATAAATGTAAAATCGCATGCAAACCGGTTGAGTGGTTAGCGTATATCGTCAATAGTCAGGCAAAAAACCACTCATAAAAAAACGGATGCTATTGAAAAACTATAGCCACCAAAATTATTTAAACTGTTTAAAATTTTATGGGCTCCATACACCATCTCACACGGTATATACCAAAATTAGCACAAACAGCAGCTGCTTCACGTCCATTATTAAAAAATACAGAAAAAAAAATAAACCGATTGATAGGAAATCAGAACACAATACAGCTTTCAATAACATAGTCTCAGTTTCAATAGTCTCTGAAATAAAACGAAAACAACACTTTGATCAACACCTAGAAGCCCGTATTGTATGTGACGCGTCTACTTCAGGGCTAGGAGCGTCGTTGGAAAAAATTCTCCAGAGGGATGTGTAGCCATAGCCTATGCGTCACGTTTCCTAAATTCGCTTGAGGAAGAATAGTCCGTAGTTTTAGTTCAATCTTTATGGAAAGCATTTTACCGTCATAACAGACCATCAAGCTTTGATCGGCGCTTTAAGCTCGAGTGAGAGATCAAAAACCATTCAGATTAGGCTAACTTGCTGGATTGAACAACTTCCCATTTCACTTTGACATTAAACATCTGGCGGGGAATAAAATCGGATTAATAGACTATTTTTCTCAAAATCCAGTTGGAATGGCAATACCCCCGAGCGAGTTTGATGAGGAATTTGTTGTAGCATCAATTAATGCATTCATAAACAACCTCGAGTTGGTTGACAATGTCATTCTTAACAATCTAGCCAGTCAAAACAAAGCGCCTTGTGAGCTGATCAAAAAGCGCGCGAAAAACAAAAGTTCATTGAATGACATTTCAAACGCTCAATTAACATCTCAACATTCCAATTGAAACCTCACAAACAAATTCAGTTTCATTCAAAATGAGCTAAAAATCAGTCAGCTCATCCGCATTCATTCAACAGATTCGAAAAACAGCCAAACTGCAAAATCTCTGTAAACTCGATTTGCCAAAATAATATGAGCCAAAAACCAGAAACTGAAGGCTTCAAGGGAGGCTTTATTTTACCTGAAATGAAATCAACGGAGACACAGGGCCGAAAAGAGTCGGCATCGCAGTGGCAAGGCTCGTCTGACCGGGAGGAAAGTCTATCGGACCCGAGGTGGCATAATCGGCCCCCAATAAAAGGAAATAAAACAACAACTGAACAAACAACAACGCCGGACCACTCATCTCTTACGGTACAAGTAGTTCAAGATGCGAAGGTACTATTTTCTTCATAAAAAAACAGGAAACAAATTTTCCGAAAACTGTGTTTGAAGACGACTCAACATCAGCAAAAACAACAGTGATCAGTAAACCAGAAATAAAAATGAAAACGACACGCGCCGCCCAAACGGAAACGATCAATTCAGCAATTGCCACTCAAACAGACTTCGCCACAAACAACAACGAAGATACAAGAGAAAACTGCGTGGACCCCAACACATGCATTCAAGAGGAAAAGGCACACAATGTGGAACCAAAAACGATGACACACAACAACACACAACTCGAGGCCAGCCATAATCTTGTCACAGAAGGACTGGTCGCGACAATCGAGAAAGGAACGAAAACACCAGAATCGGAGGAAGACGCACCGTTATTTCGGCGGAAGCTGCAACGAGTACTGGGCGTACGATTTTTTTGCCGCTGCCACAAAGAAGGAGAGAAACCTACCTCCTCTAATAAACTTTGGCAAGAAAAGAGACTGGGAAGCCATCAAAACCTCATTCGGACAATACTGGCGTAACATCTGGAATCGACTTCACGTCCGAGAGGATTGTCTACTAATTGACAAAAGGATCGTGATACCCACTCAATTACGACAAACAGTACTCGATAGCCTCAACCTGACCCATCCAGGATCGGCAGGCATGTTGGATCTGTGCCAAAATGTCTGGTTGCCGCACATTCATCGATGAATCGTTCAGATGGCTCAGAATTGCAAATACTGCACGTAGCAAGGTAAAAATCTCAAACCAATAATAGGGAAAAAACATTCGTTCAGGATGGAACCGGTTGTAGAACCTAACGAGGAAGTTTTTTTAGACTTTGCGGGGCCCCTCTCTGACGAAATAAACAAAGACGCGTACATTTTTGTCGCGATAGATATATGGTAACATTTTCCACTGCGAATGTTGTGTCGAACACAACAGAGGACGTTGCCATTGAATTTATGCAAAGATATGTCTCCAACAATGGGGTACCACGAAGACTAAAGTGCGATCAGGCGCAAACATTTAGAAATTTCAATAACATAGTCTCAGTTTCAATAGTCTCTGAAATAAAACGAAAACAACACTTTGATCAACACCTAGAAGCCCGTATTGTATGTGACGCGTCTACTTCAGGGCTAGGAGCGTCGTTGGAAAAAATTCTCCAGAGGGATGTGTAGCCATAGCCTATGCGTCACGTTTCCTAAATTCGCTTGAGGAAGAATAGTCCGTAGTTTTAGTTCAATCTTTATGGAAAGCATTTTACCGTCATAACAGACCATCAAGCTTTGATCGGCGCTTTAAGCTCGAGTGAGAGATCAAAAACCATTCAGATTAGGCTAACTTGCTGGATTGAACAACTTCCCATTTCACTTTGACATTAAACATCTGGCGGGGAATAAAATCGGATTAATAGACTATTTTTCTCAAAATCCAGTTGGAATGGCAATACCCCCGAGCGAGTTTGATGAGGAATTTGTTGTAGCATCAATTAATGCATTCATAAACAACCTCGAGTTGGTTGACAATGTCATTCTTAACAATCTAGCCAGTCAAAACAAAGCGCCTTGTGAGCTGATCAAAAAGCGCGCGAAAAACAAAAGTTCATTGAATGACATTTCAAACGCTCAATTAACATCTCAACATTCCAATTGAAACCTCACAAACAAATTCAGTTTCATTCAAAATGAGCTAAAAATCAGTCAGCTCATCCGCATTCATTCAACAGATTCGAAAAACAGCCAAACTGCAAAATCTCTGTAAACTCGATTTGCCAAAATAATATGAGCCAAAAACCAGAAACTGAAGGCTTCAAGGGAGGCTTTATTTTACCTGAAATGAAATCAACGGAGACACAGGGCCGAAAAGAGTCGGCATCGCAGTGGCAAGGCTCGTCTGACCGGGAGGAAAGTCTATCGGACCCGAGGTGGCATAATCGGCCCCCAATAAAAGGAAATAAAACAACAACTGAACAAACAACAACGCCGGACCACTCATCTCTTACGGTACAAGTAGTTCAAGATGCGAAGGTACTATTTTCTTCATAAAAAAACAGGAAACAAATTTTCCGAAAACTGTGTTTGAAGACGACTCAACATCAGCAAAAACAACAGTGATCAGTAAACCAGAAATAAAAATGAAAACGACACGCGCCGCCCAAACGGAAACGATCAATTCAGCAATTGCCACTCAAACAGACTTCGCCACAAACAACAACGAAGATACAAGAGAAAACTGCGTGGACCCCAACACATGCATTCAAGAGGAAAAGGCACACAATGTGGAACCAAAAACGATGACACACAACAACACACAACTCGAGGCCAGCCATAATCTTGTCACGGAAGGACTGGTCGCGACAATCGAGAAAGGAACGAAAACACCAGAATCGGAGGAAGACGCACCGTTATTTCGGCGGAAGCTGCAACGAGTACTGGGCGTACGATTTTTTTGCCGCTGCCACAAAGAAGGAGAGAAACCTACCTCCTCTAATAAACTTTGGCAAGAAAAGAGACTGGGAAGCCATCAAAACCTCATTCGGACAATACTGGCGTAACATCTGGAATCGACTTCACGTCCGAGAGGATTGTCTACTAATTGACAAAAGGATCGTGATACCCACTCAATTACGACAAACAGTACTCGATAGCCTCAACCTGACCCATCCAGGATCGGCAGGCATGTTGGATCTGTGCCAAAATGTCTGGTTGCCGCACATTCATCGATGAATCGTTCAGATGGCTCAGAATTGCAAATACTGCACGTAGCAAGGTAAAAATCTCAAACCAATAATAGGGAAAAAACATTCGTTCAGGATGGAACCGGTTGTAGAACCTAACGAGGAAGTTTTTTTAGACTTTGCGGGGCCCCTCTCTGACGAAATAAACAAAGACGCGTACATTTTTGTCGCGATAGATATATGGTAACATTTTCCACTGCGAATGTTGTGTCGAACACAACAGAGGACGTTGCCATTGAATTTATGCAAAGATATGTCTCCAACAATGGGGTACCACGAAGACTAAAGTGCGATCAGGCGCAAACATTTAGAAATTTCAGCTATTTTGAAGTATAAACAACATAAAACTACTTTTCGCTCCGGCAGACGATCATAGGGCAATAGGGATGGTAGAAAGAATGATTCAAACATTGAAACGTTGGCTAGCCGTAATGAAAAAAGACCAAACAAACACACCGTACAATCTCGCCTCCGATGTGGCAGAAATTATAAAAACTTTAGGGATCACACCACAGGGCGTCACAAAAACTTCGCCTTTTGAAGCACATATGGGTAGAAAGCCAAACAGTCCTCTTTCAAACGTAGTCACTAATAGTTCACCAAACAGTACAAAATTTGGAGAGTGCAAAACATGCATGTTTAGATGAAAAGAATCTTACGAAAACGCCACTACCAAAGGAAATAATGCATGATCTTCAACGATGGTCAGAAGATAAAGTTTCCATCAAAAGCCGCGAGCCAAAAGCCAAGTCACCAACACTACAAAAGAACCTTGAGAAAGCATCTTCAACTACACAGCAAGTCACAGGTGCTAAATCTAAGAAAACCATAGAAATAATCAAGAATAAGTTAAAGGTAAGACAAAGGGGTACAGGCGACAGTAGACAAAAATACGGAAAAATGTATCGACCAGGTGGCGCAAAAACTATTCGATTAGCAACCAACGTAAATGATCGCAAATTGTTGGAGCAAAAGTACAAAACTATAGACGGGAAAATCCAACATACACGCCACACACCGCATGGGTTCAAACATTTGGAAAACAACCAAGATTAAAAAGAAACAGCGGAGTCGCATTTGTTTTCAATCCTGTAAAATACGGACCATGCAGCTCTTCTAGGCTAAGTGATTATGTTGCGTACATATCCGCAAGAGGATCAGGACCTTGTCTACGTTTTTCAGATATTGAGAATCCTAAGGCATCACAGCACCCGATGTTCAAAGAGGAGAAAGGACGGGAATACTAAAGAAACTGATCAAGCAGAAAAAAGCGGCAGGACACCAGGGCAACCAGAACAGACCAGCGAAAAAGAAGGCAAAACCGACGGGGAAGCGAACAGCCGGGTGTCCGACTCACAAGAAATGGGTTTCACAGAAAAGACTCCGGAGTACCGGGCGTGCGTTAAATTTCTCGCAGCCATTAGCCCTAAAAACAAACACAAACAGGCCGAATTTGTTGGTTTGACCTCGCCAACGGAAAGCACGAATGAAATGATCGATAAAGAAATTTATTCGTGAAAGAATAGGATTTAACGGGAGAAGCTACAAAGGAAAAGAAGGACGAAGAAAAACACGAAGACGAAGAACCGGAAAAGAACATGGAGGGCAATACAATAACGAGAAGAAAAAAAACCCGAACGTAAAACTGAACAAATAAGAACGCAGGAGTAGTCGAGAGCCACTTGTAGAACGTAGCAGTTAGCGTTCCTTTTGTTTCAGTGCCAGACAGCACAACTAGGGTGGAAAATCTATCAACTTTTTAGATGCTTTGTTGGTAATCTCTGTTCTTATGAAACTCTTGTTCAAGCCGAAAAAAAAATCTAGGTGTGATTTTATGCAAGCCATTTTTTGTAATACCTAAGCAAACTTCCCATTCTCTTTCCGGTTTCCTGAATCATAAGATACCGCCTGTCATCCGGCCTTGGATTGATAAACTCAGTACTTATAAGTTAATCATCTTTATGTTAATCTTACCGTACTAGTTACTTTGTTTTTTGGTCGATTGACATCGATAGACTCCAGACATGAGCTGTTCTTGAGCTGCAGCTCAGTTGTCAAAAAATGTTGTCTTTCAACTCGTTGTTTTATATCTCTTCGGTTAGAACTCTTTGTTCATCAATCCATTCGGATTCAATAAATCAGATACTCATACACAGAGGTATGACACCGCCAATCAAGTCTTCTAACATAACGAGGCCAAACTGTGCACTGGATAGTCGCACAATTTTAAACCTTTACTAAACACATGAATTATTTCTTGTTTCTGGATTCCACAAATTGGTCCGGATTCCGCAAATTTTGTTGCAGAATCCACTAATTTTGTTGCGGATTCCCGAACTTTGCCTGTTTTGGGAGCGATATTGAGAAATACAGTGTTTTAGCTATTTGTCGGTGGCATCCAAATCAGCAAAGAAGATCAAAGAAAATAACAATGTAGCGGATTCTGCATCAATTCTGTTTTTGGCCTGATGCGGAGTCCGCTAACAATTCACCAAATGCAGTTTGGCCTCGTAATTAAAAATGACAAAAAAAATTAGCGTTTCATCATGAGATCTGCTGTCACGTTTTTTGCCTCATGTCTTTTGGCGGAAACACATCGGTAGAGCATCACATCACATATTTTAGTGAAGTTTTTTTTTTACAAAATAAGGCAAAGATGCGTTGTTGAATAGTCAGGCAAAAAGTAATGAAAGAGCATCCCGAAACACTTACTTGCTTGAAACAGAAATCGTTCCTCTATAACAAAAATGATCAGTTAATTAAAAAAACCATTTCGATCGCTAACTCGAACGCTCTAGCGTATTAACTTTGGATAATGACTGCAACGGTTGTTAACGACTGCTAAGTCTGAACTTCATCAAATTACAAATTGGCTGCACATTAAATTTCGCAGCCAGCAATTGACTCCAACGTTTGCTGGCAGGGGTTTCTAATTTGTGAGCCCACGGAAAAATAAATTAATCGAGCTAAAAAAAAAGGTCGACAAATTTTGAAAGCTTCTGAAAATTCCTTGCAAAAAAGGGCAATATTTTATTTCAATTTGACTTCCGCCAGAAAAAAATACGTCCAAATAAGTTTAATCTTTGAGTTTGTGATAAGTTTGAGATACTTTTTCCTACTATTTTATGGCGATTATATTCAAATTTTTCTTCAAATACTTGGCAAGATTTTTTCAACAATTTTTGAATTAATCGTTAATATTGACTAAAACTTATTGCCACTTTTTTGATGTCGTAGCAAAAAATAACGAATTTATCTTGTAGTGGGGATATGGAACTAATTTTTTTTGCTTGTTTTCTGATTTTGCTTTCGTCTTGCAACACCAGAAATTACTACAACGAACTATGCTATTTTGATATTTTATGTTCTTGTTTTAGTAAAAAGAATAATCCCTTTCCTGGCCTGGAAAACTAAAACGATTAAATAGCACAATAATAGTTCAAGTTATAATTTACAAGTTATCTCTTGATTGAAATTTATCAACATTCAAAATCTTTTTACAATGTACTGTCTTTGCTTTTAAAAATAATTTCTAAGTTCGCTCAGTTCCTTTGTTCAATTTGTTGGGGTGGACTAGACTGGGCCGAGGCGGCGGCGACTGAAGCCAGTTTCTGTTTCAGTTGCAGCTCTTTAGTCAAAACCCTGATCAGCTCAGTTAGTGCTTCGGGCGAGTTTTTACTATCCGCCGTAGCCTCTGAGTATGTGGACATGAACTCTATAGCTTTGATCACAGTGTCTATCTCTACGATTCCGTCCTGGTCGGGGTCTATGATCTTGGCTACTTCCGAGAGCAGTTCCTCGTCCGATACTTCAGTGAGAGCCTTCATGGCTGCGCGCACTTCATCAATTGTCGCCACTGTGCCTTCGTGACTCTGGATCTTGCCTTCAATGACACTTGCTGTTCGCTCGTCAAGCGCTTCCTTCTTCTCCTAAACAAAAACCATTGTCACAGAATTGCAATTCAAAATTAATCTTGCCACCCCCCCTTCTACCACTCATTTAAAGATTACCAGTAGCACATAAAAGTAATCACTACTTGTTTTTAACAAACTTCGGTGATAACACACAAAACTTCATTTTGGAGTGTTGTCAAAAATGAGTTTTAATTTTACACAAAAAATTAGTTAGCGGGAAAAGGAGTGAGTAAGCGTAAGTAAACTAACCTCGGATAACTGCTGGATTTCTTCCTTGACATGCTGCCTCTTCTCTTCTATCTTCTCAACCGTCGGCTGCAACTTCTTCAAAGAGTACTGCAAATATCGGGATAGGAGTCTGGACCCCCTGGTGACTTTCACTTTGGACTCACTAGTCTCCAATGCCTCCTGCAGAGATGCATTGTAGTCCTGGATCTCCTGGACCAGTTCGTTCAAGTCGTCCCTTTCTTCGGAAACTTTGCTCTTGGTCTCAGCCAGATCCGTGAGAGCCTCCTCCACCACCTTCATCATGTCCACTGTCACCTCTGGAACAGTCTCACTCCTGGTCTCTGCCAAGACGTAGCCAGGCGGGAAATCGTGCAGCGCAGTATCCAAAATTCGCTCCTTTTCTTCCTCTTCCGCTTTCATCTAGAAAAAGATAGTTTTCTCGTTCATTTATGCACTTTCATTAAACCAATTAATTATATACAGTCTCCAGAAAAAACATAGCCAACAGAGTTGGAAAAGAGTCAATGAACAAAAATCTCAAAACATAGCCAACAGACAGTCGGAAAGAGCCAATGAACGCAAGGAAACGGAAAAAAATCGACTAAATTAAAACGCGAAAAAAAAACAATTTGAGCGTGAATAATTTTTCAAAACTTTTTCCTGAAAAAAAACGACGTTCATCGACTCTCAAAATTTATTTATGACATATAGAATCTAAGCATAAAAGTCAACCAATTCAACTGCTTAAAACACTAGAAATATATCAACACGACCTATATGAAACGTTTATTGACATTTAAAAACCTATAACAAAAACTTTCTACGATGAAACATACAAATGGTTTTTAAAAAGAAGCCGCATATGGCTACGCTTATGAATTCAACCAGACAGCATGAGTTCAGTTCCATATAATAGCAAGACTTCCAACACGGAAGATGTATATCATACTGTAATGTATGATACTTGCTATTCCTGAATGCGAAGGGATTGGTAAACACCGATGAACTTTCACTCATGAAGAAACAACTGAATGATATCATGAATTCTAACAATCTGAGTCTTGACTCTCAACCATGAACAACAGATATCTTACACAAATTCAAGGTCGTTAGACACGGATATATAAATATGACATATAAACATCATTCAGAGATTTGCCACTATCCGGTCGGATGACAATGTAGAGAAAGATTTGATAACAATTAATTGTAAAGACAAAGTACTCAAACCCTTTTAAGATGCTAAAATATAATCGCGTTATATTTAGCCTATGAAGATCCTTCAATATAAATCCTCGACTAACTAAACTTTAGAGCCCTTCAAAATAAACTCAATTCGTGTAACCAGTTACCATATACTAAATAAATTTCTCGTGCTATTTGGTGAGATTTTTTTTCAAAAAAAAATCCAATATTTGGAGGCGTACAATCATCAACTTTACGAAGGAAGTTTGGTCATTCGCTGCTTTGGGCTTTCCTAAAATCGCTCTAGTAAGGGTACAATCATTTCTTCTTGGGAAATCTTTTCGAATTAATTGAAAACCCTAAATTTAGTCATTCGTTGCTTTGGGTTTTCTTAACATCGCTCTAGTAATGGAGCAACCAATTTTTTCTTTGGCAAGCTTTTAGAAATAATGGCAAGAGGGTTATCGAATAACAGTCAAACCCCATCCCCCCATTTTGTTTTCATTGCCGTTGGAACTTTTTCATGGAAGCTAAACTTAATCTAGCCAAGCATCACTCACAGCCGTCTGTTGAGCCTGGAGTAGAGACTGTTCTCTCTCCAGTGCCTCCTGCTTGATCGCCTCCTGTTCCCTCCTCACATTCTCCAGTCTGGCCGCATTGTCCACCTCGCCACTCTCCAGCTCAGCCAGTCTCTGTTTCGCAGTGTCACTAGTCTCACTCGGCAGAGACGAAATGGTCGCCTTCAGGGTCTCAGTCGCTGTCGGCTCCAGTCCTCCTTCAGAGGGTGGCATGTAGAGGGTCCTGGATAGCAGGAGTAGCGAGAGGGGCACCTTGTCATTCAGATGCAGATCCAGCCACTCCTCCAGCTGCGTCACCAGCCTCTGCTTCGACACACCGTATGCTCGCATACCTGTAAAAATCACAACAAAACATCTCATTCCATCCAACTAATTTAACTTCAGCCATTCACGTTCCGGGTCAAGTTTTGCGCTAAATAAGGTTGTCTGACATCATTTACCACATCTCTTGATACTCAGAGAACACGCAGTCTTAATTAGGAATGTGCTCCTGAGTTATCGTTCCGAAACCCCAAGGAATGAGAAGACACATAAGCCTAGAGTGTTTTTAAGCAAAATCAGCAACCACAAACAAATTCAGATGGCGACGAGCGGTGTGTCATATTAAAGCATTTTCAGGGTAATTCGAATTAAAGAAAGATTTCTCAAATTTTGTCGGCTGTCTCTCAAAGTATAAAAAACTGGTTTCAATTATTTCCTACTTCTACTTTTCATATTCAAACATAGCAATTGCCAAAATTTTCCCCCTGAATCATTTTTGCTATTCGAACGAACAGTTTTGCGGCAAATAAACCGAGATATGATAGGCCCAAACCATTAAAGCCGAAGAATATTTAAAGCAAAAAAAGTCTTTAAAATAATAGGTGGTAAACTTAAAATAACAGAAGCATTAAAATTACTATTTTGAAGCAAAAAACCAATGTTCTAATGAATCAATATTCACAAGAAAATAAAAATAACCAATTTTTAATCTTACAGAAGTGAGACTGACAAGAACAATTGTATACACTAAAACTACACACCGGCATTCATTGCTGCCTTTACCTCTTTCGCGCACAAGACTCTGGAGATCGGACACCTCCAGTGAGGAAATTGCTCCTTCTTGCTTGATCATCAAGTCATCCGCTTTGATGTTGCGCATCTTGAGCTTGATTTGGAATCTGAGCAAATTCGTGTTTCCAATCGGACGAATGTTGAGGATCTTACAGATGGCCATCAACTGCTGCTTTTCCAAGTTGTCCAACATCAAGGAGTCTCGAAAGGCCTTGGAGAACTTAAGGATTTCCTCGTTGCTCAGCTCCAGATCTCCCTGACGTACCTTGCCCATGAAGTCCGCAAACTTCTGTGCTGTCTCAGATGTAGATGAGCTTCTTCTTACCGCCATCTGCTCAACTGTGTCCTGTCAACACAAACAACATTCGAGAAGAGTAACTGAATCAAAATCCTCATGGAAAAGACGGATAAACCCAAATGATGACCATAGACTAGATCAGGCCACACGCTAAGCGGGCCCATTATTATCACTGATAAATTATGATATTAATGAAGAATACTAAATAAAAAATATATATACTTTCAAATTATATTTTGTCTACCAATTTTAATTGTTTCTGTAATGCTCAGCTGGAGGCGAGCAAGCTCCCACTCGCTTAATGGCAATCATACAGCATTATAATAGTTTTCAGGGTTTGGTACAGGCCTGCCAACTTTTATAAAACGAAATATGAACCTGGGACCAAACCTTGAAAAACGAACTTTATATGAACCTAAAAGAGCATTTTCTAACTTTCAGAAAAACATGATCAATTAAACCATTTATTTCTTGACAAATATTGAGTCACTGACAACTGCAGACTGTTGATCCAATGTGACCACAGAAACAGTTCGTTGGTTATGGAGCAGTTCCTTCTTCTTTTCAAGAGCTTTTTTAGCCTCGTCAATGCTAGAATCAACTTCGTTCAGCTGGTTCTTGAGAGCTAAAGGAGTCATTCGCTTGAAAACATGCAGTTTCTCTTGCAAATCTTCAGCATGCCCTCTTTTTTGTGAATTTTCTTCTACTTTCGACTCCGTGGATTTCTTATATTCAGAAGCTGCTTGGCGAACTGTGTCACATAACTCAGCTGGAAAATTGAACGCCTTTTCGAAATCGTCGCGGATAAAGACTTCCTGAATGATACGCACACTGTTGTATGTTTCTGGCGAAAAACATTTCTGGTGTTGACTCTCAGCGAACTTCATGCGCGAGAACCCTGATTCTGTGTTCATGTTATGTGGGCAAACTAGCAACACAAACTCACATAAAGATCCCAAATACTTCCACTGTTGCAACAGTGATTTCTCGAAGCACTCTCGCAAGGATAAGTTTTCATTCATACACAGGTTAGCAGCAGCAAACTCGTCTAGGACATCCACACTCACTAAGCCGAAAAAATTAGCCAATCGGGCAATTTTGGCACTTTTTTGGGGGGTCGGTGTTGGTTAGTTTTCTGGCTTTAGTAGATTTTCGAATTACAGCCTATATGAAGATACACAGCTCAAGTAGCACAGTAAGCTCATTAGTTAAAAATATGCATTTCGAATGAACGCGAAAATTAAGTTAGTCAACGAAATTTTATCTAAGTAGAGGATTGCATTTAGATGCTGTTTATAAGCTAAAACACGATTGAAAATGAATTTAAACTATCAAAATTAGAATTACGACTTTACAGGCTTTCAGATAGTATATCACTCAACTCTAACGGACATTTGATTGTGGTATGTAACTTTGCGTGGCAAAATAAACTAACACTCGAACACAATACGCATCCCAGTCAAATAAAAAAGCACCAAAATTCGCAGAGCAAATACTGAAATGAGTTCACAATTTTCAAAAAAAAAAATCGAAAAACTTCGAAACACACTTTTAAAACTTTTGACATTTATTGTTCTTCTTCAATTGTTAGTTATTTTATTTTGAGAAAATCTGTTGTTGTTTCCGATCTTCAACTTCTCGCGCATATTACAAAGTCAATAGGAAACAAAGTACATACGACTCGATAGAAACTAACTAACCGCTTTTTAAAAAACAAGAAATGAAACACAGAGGACAAGATAACGACAAAAAAAGAGCTCTAAAAAGGCATAACAAATACAGATTTACCAACAATGGTTAACTTTTTTTTAGAAGAAAATATCAAAAACTTTTTTCCCTAATTTACAGAAAGTTTTAATGTCAATTGAAACCAAACATCAATGAATTAAATCTTCAAAGCTATTTGCACAGAAATCATGCCCGGTTGCAACATTGTTGTCTATCGCAAAGGTTTAAAATAGCCAAGAGACAGTTGGAAAACCGTCAATGACGCAAATAAACAGAAAAAAAAATACGGACTTATTATTTTCGAAAAAATCTCAATTTTCGAAATTCAAAGAAGAAGATAGATGACCTCAAAGCTCTTTGAAATTCTAGAAAAACTTATTTTTGATAAATTAAACCCAATTTAGGAAAAATGGATCGATAGGTAAAACTTTGATTCTCTGGGAAATTCGATAATTAAATATCATTTTCGAAACTCGAAGTAGATCAAGTGTTTCGAGACCTTTACACTTTCTCTGTTCGATAGTGGAGTCCGCCTTCCTTTTGACAAAAGAAATTGACTGAACTTCAGAAGAAATCAAAAGTCAAACCGCGAAAAAGTAATTTTGTGCCTGAACAAATTTTAAGACTTTTCCTGGAAAAAAATCATCGCGACCTATATAAGAGTCTGAACTACTTTCATCGCTCAACGAAATTGATGAGCAACAGACTACCTTATAGGTTTAATTGTTTCTGGTTGTTTAAATTTTGACCAAGTTTTATCTCAAAAAGTGGGGAATCAACTGTATCAACGTATCATTCACCTAATTGAATGAAGCCCTTCAACAAACAATTTATTAAGCATCAGGGCAGGTCAAAAATCAATTGTCATTACAAACCCAAACGCTTGCGTGAAGGGTTTTAGAGGCCGGCATTTATGTTTATTATTGGAGCTAGATCTCTGAACAAAACTCTGAAGTGCATACCCTATCGAAGTAAAAGTAAACGACAACTGGTCGGAAAAACCTACAGCATCGGTGGACTTAGCTTCATTCGGACCGGCAAGAACCCACTGAAGATTCTACAGAACTTTCTCATAGGAAGGGAAGTGCTAGCCAAGAAATTCAAGATAGTTATCTGGCACGACGTTATTAACCTTACAATCTCGAAACACAAGAGCAACAACTACGCTGCAACTACCGTAGAAGAACAAGGAACGAGGAGTCAAAGAAGGAGAATAAGAAGTCACAGAGTGAGCGCCAGGGACAAAAAATGTCAACAGGAAAACAATTAAAAGTAATTTCCATTAACTTGTGACCTTGTAACTTTAATTGGTTGGAAAATACTAGATAGTAATTGAACTTGCTTAAACAGAAATGATTATACAGATATTTGGATTTGGAACTTAATTGACTTCGTGACCTTTATTTGTTGAAAGTGGCTAATTAACCCTAAAACGTTGTGTACTAAGTTCTAGTAAGAGCCTCGCATTAGGTGCCTTCGCAACTTTCAGTGGTTGGAAGGGGCCCAAGCGAGGATTGAACTAGCTTGATTCCTTCCCCTAACTTTAAATTTCAATCCCTGCAATTAAATTTGTCTGAAAAATCGAGAAACCAATCAATCAGTTAAGTTCACCTGCAGAGAATGAAAAAGAAAGCGAAGATGGTTCGATTTTCTATTTGAAGTGCGGTGACTGGTATCACGCCGGTGATTGCTAAGGAGTTGCATCAACCATTCTGCGCGACATGCAGAAATCACCTGGTTTAATATGGCTTCATTAAATATGCGTTGATATCGGAAACAAAGCCCTCAAAGAAGGTCCAAGCCAACCCCTTGTCGGCGAGAAACTCAAGATTATTGAAAAGCGAGTGACAGAAAACTAAGAAACAACCAGATCAGTACAGCAAAAGATAGTGGAAAAAAAGAGGCTCAACTTAAGAAAATTTAAACACGCTTTGAAGAGAAAATCAATACAATGACACTGAAAGAAGAACAAACTGCAGTTGAAATCAACGATGCTTGGAAGAAAGTACCGCAAAGCCAAACAGCTCACAGCATGAAGAAGATAATGAAGGAAACTCTTGCGCAACAAGACCGTGAACGAGAAGACTTGAAGACGCGAAAACAATCTGGTACTTTTATGACCATGCGAAAATTAAAAACTTCTGCGCCCAAGGCATTAAGCTGTCAGCTGACTTTCTCCCAGAGGTGGAGAAGGTCATTTGTCTAGAAAACACCAGCAATTAAAATCGTACTCAAACGACGGGAAGAGAAAGCCATTATCTTCCGACTCCTGCGAAATCTGAAGGATTTCCGCATCAAAGAACACAGCAAGGTGAAAGTTTCTCACGAGTACTCGAAAGAAGCAGAGGAAAAATTCGATCTTTGATAGAAGAAGCAGCACAAAAGGAAGGAAAGGAAAACACAAAGTACCGATACACTGTTATTGGCAGTGCATCACAGCTTAAGATACAACGACGCCGGAAAACAGAGTCTTCACTAATGCTGCTGACTAGGGGCGGTGTACAAAATCTTGCTATATAGTGTTTGCAGCCTGTTGGACCCAAAGAAGAGAAACTGACAAGTCGATTTCATCCATCGACACAAATAGGACATAATACTACTGGCTGAAACCTGATGTTGAAAACAGCGAATTGTTCCTCCCAGAACAAATCTCAGAGCTGATCCCCCACCCAGAAATAAAATTTCAACACACGGCGGAGCTTTAATTGCGGTCACAAAAAATATAAAAATACAGAAGTGGATACCAGCTGCTTACCCATAAATGTGGAAACACCACTAAGATTAATCAGAGACGACACATGTAAGCCGTGTCATGTAGCACTAATCCACAATCCGCCAAAGGAAAGTAAATATTAACTGTTGCTGGAACACGTTGAAAGAATATTAAGTTTTCTGAAACATATATTTATTTGGGACCTTATCCTCACTAGAGACTTCATCATGGACGAAACAAACTGCGACACTTACCAATCTTCAAATGACTATCAGAGCCACATTATCAATTTAGTCATGGATAATAATTTGAAAAACCCGTTGACTTCAATACAACTGCAACATCAAGTTTAGAGCTGGCGTTTGGTACGTCAGACTCAATCATCAACAATGTTTCTGCTTGTCACTTGGAAAAGTTTTCTAATCATCGCCCACATTGAAGTGAATCTTTATCTAACTCAGAGAATTAGAGAGAAAGGAAAGTCATAATACGATAAATACAGCAAAGGCAGCTACACAGATATGGCGAGGACATGATTTAGAACCTTTTCAAACCTATTGCTACAATGTTGATGTCAACACAAGTCTTCTGTACAAATGGATTTTTGAAATGATTGACAGGTACAACCCTAAGAGAACCAAAAACGACATAGCCAACCTCCGTGGATTACCAACGAAACGTCACGTCATCTAAATCAGCTTATTACAGAAAGTAAATTGATACAGAAAGGACTTTTTGATACAGAAAGGACTAACATCATGTAAGCTGACCCTCCTTACAGAAGTGTGCGAACTATGAAGTATGATGATAGTGCTGAATAAGAAAGATCTCTGTTCGTCTCGAGGAACAAACAGAAAATGTACAAGTGTTTAAAAGGCCTCCAAAAAGGAACTCTTCAATGGCTACTTTGCATCTGTCGTAACTGATAAGGATTACGTCTTCTTTAAAACACCACGTAGAAACCTAATGGAAGTTTTGAGATTGAAATTAGTGAGGCATAAATCGCGTTGGAATTGAAGAAACTAGACCCAAGTAAAAAAGCCGAGCAAACGACGCAAAACTACCAATTTTTCTTAAAAAAACTTCTGTTGACATCGTGGAAAATCTTTTCAGCAACATAAAACAGTTACGGAAATATCCATCGGAATGCAAAATTGGCATTGTGTCCCCCATTTTTAAAGATGAGGATAGGAAGAAAGTATCTAACAACCGACCGGTGACGCTGCTCAACAATTTACGTTTCAGGCACTCATGAAAGCTTTTGCATCCCATATTAGCGAAAACCAATGCGGATTTCGACCCAGAAGATCGGTTGTTCTTCAACTACAATTCAGATTGCCTTTGTTTGACTTCTCGATTGCTTTGTTTGACTTCTCGATAGCCTTTGACGAAACAAAGCATCATCAGCTCCTTGAAAAGTTGTTAAAGCTCAATTGATCGGAGGGGCTATTCCTTTTTGTTCGCCATTACCTAAGAGGGAGAACTCAGCGAGTTAAAATCAATGATGCAAAATCTGATTCACTGTTCATTGCATCAGGGGTACCTCAAGGATCTGTCTTCGGCCCCTTGTTTTTAATCTATATCAATGACCTGCCGAATAGTTTCATTGATTGCCCTGCTCTTAGCAGATGACCTAAAGGCAATTTTCGAGGGAAACAGAAAAAAACTGATGAAGTTGAAGGACGATCTGAACAATTTATGTTGGAGCACACAGAACCACCTCCTTTTCAACTACAAGAAATCCTCAGTAACTGAGTTCAAAAATGGTCATCGGAAGAAATCACCAATTGAAATGGATTTTATGTTTGGCGATAACCTGATTGAAAAAGACCAGCCAATGAAGAATGTTGGTCTGGTGATAAACGAAAACCTAACTTGGAGCGACCATGTCAACTATCAAATCGGCAAAGCTATGAAAGCCCTCTTTCTCCAGCGACGAAGCACTTCGCCGCTACTATCGATTGAATCAAACGTACATTTATACAGAGCCGTATTATCACAAACGCTGTTTTTTGCATCTGAGCGCTTGGAACTACGGCGATCAGAATACCATTTAATCGAATCTTTTCAGAAGAAAGCAATGAGATGGATATATGGAAACGTTAGATACAAGCTGGCAATGATGAAAGCAAACGTACTATCACCGCTCTACTTCAAAGTCCTGAAAAACTTAAAGATGTTCATAGCCTCCGCAATGGAAATTACGACGTAGAACTCCTCGAATTGAAAATCGTTGGTACAGGCAGAAGACGAAGAGCTTTACTTCCGAACATTGAGTATGAAGTGCAGAGACTGGGTCCAAAAGACCAGAAGGGGGATTACCTTGTTGCTAAGGGACGGGCAAGCTTAACAGTATAGGATGTTAAAATTATTAGACTAGCTATCTCAAAATGAGTCTACGTTAGGTTAAGGTGTTAGATAGGTGTTAGGTTACTTAGTTCTGGTACAAGCCGGCTCAAAAATGTTGTTTAAAGAGTGATGAATTTTATCGACAAACAGTTTCTGAAAAAGAAACTGATCGAAGACAAGTGGAATTACTTTGAAAAGAACTGGATTGAAGAGATACCTTGCACGTGGATTTTTAATTGTCGTTGTGAAAACTGTCGTACAAACCCTAGAACTCAAAAAGCGAGGCTAACAACCCAGTGGAATATCCATAAAGTCATAATGATTACAAGGATAGCCGGTTACTGTGCAAGTACCAAAGAATGTTCCGACCATAGTCTTCAGAAAACTTAAATAATTTTTTTGAACTTAGTGTAATTTTTTATAGGTGGTGTGATAAAAGATCTGACGTAAATCAATAATTTAGGCACATTTGACAATCATTTTAAAATATGCAAACAAGACAACAGTTTTGATGGAAATGACTGGAAAACATTAAAAACTTTTTAAGAAATTTCAAAAAACTTTGAAGCTTTGATTCCAAAAATGGCATAAAAAATCTTCCAAAAATAATTTTACTCGAGTAAAATTAAAATTAATTATAAATAAGCTATTGTTAACGGCTTAAAATAAGCCTGCTCGCTGGCTTCAGTCGCTCGAAATTAGACAAAAATTAAAAATTTCAAATCAGTTTTTTTCTCGTTAGAAAAAAATTTTGGGAATTCTTTAATGTTCGAATCATGACTGAAAGGGCTTTAAAATGATATATATCTTTACGATGATTAATTGTTGTGCCTCATTTTGCGTAAAAAACAAAAAAAACTGAAACACACCCAAATACAAAGTTCCTCTTTTAACTAGCATTGCTGTTAATATTTCCAATGGTCGGAACAATAATTACACAAAGGCGAAGTTGCACTTCGAATACACAAGCAAAAATATGACCGATAACGCTACTGGGAAAAATTGAATGAGTAAAACTTTGAGTCTACAAAATTTCTTCGGGGACGCACGCCAATTATGAGTCTACATAGTTGCCAAGTGAAGCAAGCCAATTATGACGCGTTAGCAGTACCAGTCAATTTGAAAAAAAAAGAAATTTACCAATTAACATGCCAACGCATTTTAACTAGTATACGAAAAAGTTCATTAAAAACATCCGACCCTGCCCAGGTTAGAACACTCTAATTTTGCTGCTGGTCTCCTTCTCTACCTCTACGCTGCAGATCCATGATGCCTTGAAGCTGAAGTGCTATTTGTAATAAAATAGTCCTTAGCATTGCTGTTAATTTCCTTAGCATTGCTGTAGTCCTTAGCATTGCTGTTAATATCCTTAGCATTGCTGTACTAATAGCTGGATCAAAATGAACACTTTCATCATGAACACAACTTGTCGCAACAATATTTGCGACTTAGGTTGGAAAAAAGCTAGGCTACACTAGCAATGCTTGTGTAATAATAATAATAATAAATACCCGCACATTCTTCGCAAACGCAACCACAACATTCGCCTTTTTCACTGCCGACTTATTCTGATCTTTGGTAAAATTTGCTGCCGCAAAACCTGGAAACGCAGTTATTTCTGCGAATCAACAACAAATACTGGGACAATGAACTCGTATCAAAAGTTGTTAACCAAGAGTGATGCTTCGAGCTTGATGAACAATTAATAGCTATTTAATTTTGAACTGTGCCAGTTAATTGATAATTGATTTTTGACATTTCGATCAATTGCAATTTACTTTTTGACCTGCCCTGCTGAACATGCCACAATTGACACGCCGATCTGCAGTACAAATACTTCCAAAAGAAAAATATCATGATCTTCAGTTAAGTGAATTGCTTGAGTGATACCCGATAAAGTTTCTGAAATTATTATTACGAACCTGTAAAAACTTCGCCATTTCCAACTTGAGTTTAAAACGCTGCTTGGCCCGCACTTCTTTCGTTTTCTTCTCCTCAAAGGTACTGGGAAGCATTCCGGGAAATAATTTGATTGCAAAAGGTAATAAAAACTCCATAAACGGAATGATAACAAAAATTGAAAAAGGCACAAGTCGGAAAATGTCAGAGACAGTACGAAGCAACTGTTTTTTCTCTCTCCTTGTAAGAGCATCACCATTGGTTATCTTTCGAAGCAGTTTTAACGAAATTTTTGTTTCAAAGAAAAACAATTTGAAGCCATTATAGTAGTGCTTTAATTCTTTTTTAATTTTTATCCATATTCGTATAACAAATTTCTCCGATTTCACAACACTTATTCTTGATTGAGAAGCAGGAAGGCTGCTTTCCGCTTTTTCATCTGTCTTTTTAACTTTTTCATCCTTAAGAATTTCCAACTGCTGGTCAACTTTTGAGTCTTCGCGTAGCACAGCTGAGATCGAAAATGTTCTGCAGTGGTTTGCATTCAAAAATGCGTCTATATCTTTTTGAAACACGGTCGCTCTTTCGGTTGTTCCAAATTTTCCAGTAGTCACAGTACCCCTGAATGTAATTCGATTTATGGATGAGGATAACAGTCTAGCTTGCGGCACCCCTGCTTTACAATTTGGTAGTATATGTGAGACGCGTTTTCTAGTGCAGTAAAAGCATATATTGAAAAATCTAACTGTGCGATACATCTTTCAAAATTGATCATTTCCTTCATAAACACACTGAAAAACAAGAGATCAAAGAGGCAATATCAAACTCTTGCAAGATGAAACGCATGGAGGTAGGCCAATTAGAAGAAGAAGAAGAAAGAACACCTGAATTACTATACAGTAAAAAGCCGAGGCATCAGTATAGCAAAATGTAAATAATAAAGTTGGTTAAAATTCATTGGTTACATCAAACAAAAACACAACATCAGAAAACAAGCAATAAACAAAACAAAACAAAACAAATTCGGTTACTGTTCAGAAATTGGTCGATTAAAATATTTGAAGTTACGGATACTAAAAAACATAAGTTTTAAGAATTAAGAACGAGCGTAATCAGAAGGTCAAAAGTATCATAGTAACCGAGGTTACAGTCATGAGTCCCTTCATCATGTATTCCAGTCAAAATCCTTGGAATTTTCTAGATATGGAAGTGATAATGATAAAAGAAGATGTCAAGTGTTTAAGTCCTTTTCATTTAAAATCGATACGGGTTACGCTTCTTCAATAAGAACACGCAACTCGACACGAGATAATATAATATACAAGTGTTACAAGTAAAAAATTTCGTCGAAAGTTATTTTGTCATTTATTGTTCCGAGTACGCAAGCGGCGTTCGCAATCTGTATTGCCAGGGAGATTCTCTGTTTTAAAAAGCTGCCTGCTCTTGGTTCCTCAGTGCATATGCTTAGGTTCTTACAAAGCTTGCTCAAAAAAACTTCTGTGCTGGGGCCGGCCGCGCCCTGAATTTCAAAAGCTAGCGGTTGAAAAAGATATCCATCATTTACAAGATCTTTATATTTGTCAATTTTTCGCTCTTCCGCTTCAGCGGCAGCCGTACCAGGGTTACAAACAGACCCGGCATTAATCCTACAAGGAGCTAAGGAGTCTACTACCGTTACATCCCACAAGAGCTGCTTACCATCAGCCCATGGAACGAGCGTCAAACCGTCTGGTCGCTTCTGATCGGTCCTGTAGAGGTGTCGTGGTTCTAAAACAGACGGAATGTGAGTAGATGATAGACTCTGCTTTATAAGGGCATTCAGGTTTGCATGCCTAGAGAATCTCCCTGCACTTTTGAGGCAAGAAAGACCATGCCAACCATCCTCGGTAACGTCTTTTCCGCACACGCATTTATGCCGTTCGCATATTTTTGATCCTAATCGAAGTCCTATCGCAATTCTGAGTTGTTGGTTCGACAGTTTTAACCTTAAATTTTTGCAGGGGATGACGTTCAACCATTGGGATCCAAATCTATCTTGGAACGCGTTGAACCTTTTCACGTCCGTTGGTTCGAGTCGTAAAATCAAGTCTGCAATTTCGCTGTCAAAAATTGGCTCCGTCCATTTTTTTTGGATTTCATTTTCCGGAGCCATTTCAATTTTTCCAAGGTCAAACCACCGTTTAAGCGCATCATCATAGGTTCCATCCACATGCTCCAAACCAAAGATTTCGCTCAAGGCATCTTTTGCTCCTACTGCTGAGGCTAAGAAAGCGGGTAAAGCGAGTAGACGAGCGGAAGAAACGCCCAAGCCACCTTTGGCTGCCGGGAGAACTGCTTGTAAAAACTGGTTATCATCCATTTTCACGTTAGTGACCTTGCATAACGAATTTCTTAGTAATTTATCGTAGCGTTCCAAAAAATCATTTTGCAAAAAACAAGGGCTCGTACGCAAAAAATATAGGAGTTTTGGCATGCTAAAGCAATTTTTCAGGAGGTAAAAACCATAATGGGCGTCTAGTTTGTCAATGACATCCGAGATTTTTTCAAGCTCCCTAATTTTTTCGTCGAGTAATTCTTTTCGGCAAAGTTCGCCGATTGGAGATCCTAAAATGAGGAGTTCTTCTTTTGTTTTTATTTTTATTTTGGGGCATATTTTTCAAAATTGTGTTAAAATTGAATTATACTGTGTACTAGTAGTCGGTCCCAAAAAACAAAGTTCACACTTCTCAGTGTTTAAGCTCAGGCCGTAAATTTGTTCCGATTTCAGAATGTTTTTAAGGTCCCGGAGTACTACCTTATAGTCGTCGGCTAAATTCCCATCATCTAAATACCAGATGTTAATTTTCGACTCCAACTGTTTGACTAGTGTATGAATTGTTTCCGCAAAAGGGGTGGGGCTTCAGGATCACCTTGCTGAGTTCCGTCTTCTGACATTATGACAGAGCTTCCGTAAAAAAGGTAACTAGGTTTAGCATACGCGCAATGGGTGTAATTATATAATTCGGGGCGATTTGAAAAAACATGATTCAGCATTGTTTCTCTGTTTAAAGAGTTAAAGGCATTCTTAAAATCTAGTTTTAAAAGAACAGTACATTTTGGATTGTCGTCGCGTTCAATTAGGTTTCGAAACGAGTGCGCAGCTATTTCTGCTCCTCGTTTGGTACCGCATCCTACCTGTACGTTTCCGAAAAAATTTTGTCGCTCGGAGAGGGCCTTGCTTCCAGCGCATTTAGACGCGATACGTCTCAGCGTGTTGCCTATGGCAATCGGTCTCAACCCTCCGTCTATTTTTATGAGGGCGATAAGCTTTGCGCCAAAAAAGAAAGGTCTTAGTGGTTCCGGTATTTTGCCATCTCCAATGAGGTTTATCAGCTTAGTAAGCGATTTCAGAAAGTTAAGTCCTGCACTGCCATTCGACTTACTAACAAGATCTTTAAAAATTTGAGGAAATATTTTATCAGGACCTGCTGCTGATCCGTTTGGAAAGGACATTATCGCTTTGTATAGGTCGAAATCGGTTACGAAAAAACTATCCAACTTTTCTGGATTTGGAGCTGCAAATTTGGCTCGCTGCGGGTGCTTAGATAACAATTTTTGATAGTTATCAGTTGAAAAAGGAGTTATTTTGTCATCCGAAGCAGCAAGCCTTATTCCTCCCTTTACATTTCCTTCATCGAGCTTACTACTTATTAACTTTATTCTCTGCTCGAGGTCACTCAGAGGCGGGCTTGAAACTTGGGGATGGGGTTTTGGAAGTGACACGTCATTTGCTCGAATTTTTTTATTTATCAAAGAGCTCATGCTTGTGGTCTGTTTGCGTCCACTTCTTTTCGGTTGCTCCAAAAAAAACAAGAACGACGTTAAAAAAATTAGCCATTTTGTAACATCTTCTACATTGTAGACAATGTCGTTTATTTTGTCCGACAGATTTTCCGCCAAGGGAACACGCGAGTCTTTTGGTACTCTCTTGAGTACTCGGACATTTGAGATGGCTGTATTAACATAATTGTCTAGCACTAAATCATTACCTATTGTTGCTTTATTAACAGATTTTACATCAACGCATAAAGGACACTGAAACCATTGGGTTTTCTTAGAGTCGCTAAGAGAAATATTTACACACCTGATATGATACCAACTAGAACAACAATCACATTTAATCCAATTTATCAGTCCTGAAGGTTTTAAGCAATCTTTGCTTGTACACTCTTTGTTGTTTTTCCTCATCTTGACGCAGCATAAAGGTAAAAAAAAAGGATTTTGACTGGTTTTAGGGGACTGAACTAACCCATGATAAGCGGTTAGTGGGAATTTTACAAATCAGCAAATAAAAAAAAAAGACAACTAAATTAATTTAAAAGGTTAAAAGGCAGCATAAAGGTTAAAAATCAAAAACAAGGAACAATCTCACCCGAGCTCAGTAGGTTCAGCGGCGCACCACCAGACTTCTCAAGCCAGTTCCAGTTCCCCACCTCCCCACAGAAAGCCACTTGACAGACCTGTCTCTAAAATCCCTAAGAGGGCGCTCCACATACAGGCACAAACATCAAACATAACAAATCTATTTAATAAGTTTATCACAACAATTAGGCTAAACGAGCTGGTATTAAAACTTTACAAACAATTTTAGATAGTCCAATTATACAGCGTATATACAGAGTATATACAGATTCTCTTTCAAACAATGTCTGGAAAATTAAACTAAATTAAAACATATAGTTTGACTTGAACACTTGAGGAAATTGAAAACTTGTATGCCCTCTCTAAAATCCTCATTTTCCAGTGAACTGAAATCAAAAGTGATGTACAGACTTGAATGTTGTGGGTGCAAATCCATCTATGTTGTCCAGACGGTCCGACATCTCACCACAAGGATTGAGGAACACCGAAAAGAGGATACCCCAGTTGGACAGCATATAAGGCAGTGTGGTAGTGAGCGTGGTAAGTCTGAGTTTAATTGGCAAATAATCGATCAGGCGTCCAGCAGCATCAAGTTACTTACAATAGAGGCGCTGCACATTAAGAAAGAGAGACCGGCAATTAACACGCGCGACGAGTTTAGAAGTAGGGAGCTGACACAAAGGCTATAGTTCCAGAATCGAAAAATTCTAGCTAAAACAACAAAATTTTGAAACAACTTACATGTTAGCATAAAAATTAGCCACAAAACAAAAATGTAAAAATAAAAATGAAGAAAACTCTCAGAAATTTGTGACAAAATGTTTTAAAATGTTACATAATAGTTGTTACATAATTTCAGTGATATTTGTAAAATTTTGATTGGTTGAATTTTTAAAATTTTGAAGTACTGATGTGTGTGTGACACTTTTGATGATCTTTGATGATTTTGTACAGATAGTTTAGAATTTTTAAAACCTGAAGATGCACAAAATGTGCGAAAACGTTTGTTTGAATTTACAATTTTAACGCATTCTTAAAACATATAGAACTAGCAAAAACGGAAATCACGCCACGTATTTGTATTTGTACATATTGGATTGTTTCTCAATTCTTACGTAAAATTCTTTCAATTTTTTCTTGAATCCTGTTGTCGATTTTTCTAAATTGCGCAAAATTATGGGCAGTGAATTCCATTTTTTAGAAGTCAAATGAAAAAATGATTTTTGTAAAGAAGCGGTTGAACAATTTTTGTCAAATAATAATTTGTTTCGTTCTTTTGTTGAGCCTATAATTGGCAGTCGGTAGTCTCAATGTATTTTGAAAGCCTTCTTTTTGTTTGTAAGATATTGGTATAAGTATGTTACACACTTTAACTCAATTCTTTTCTCGATTCCAATGAACGATTTGCTAATGCGAAGAAGGGAAAAGATTTAAATTTCGATCTGAAGTATGTTCTTTTGAACGCCCAGTTCAACTGTTTCTCTAGAGATAGCATCAAAGTAGCTTTAATTTGTTTTAAAAATATTGCTGAATAATATAAATGTGATAAAACAAGACAATGAAGCAAGGCAACTAATGATATTGTCGGCAGTTGTTGACCAATTGTATCTATAGTTTTAATTCCTTGTGCCATTTTTTGGAGAAATGTTTTGGTTTGAGCATGAAAAAATAAACTTGAATCAAGAATAAGGCCTAAATATTTTCATTCTGATTTTTGGCTACATAATGCCCATTAATTACTATTGTATCAGTATCTACATTTTTGCTATCAGTTTTTGACGAAATGTTATAAATTCCGATTTAGATGCATTCAGATTCAATTGGCTCTCTGCAAAAAATTCCGTTAGATTATTGAGTGATTTTTGTAATCGATTCAAAACATCCTCAGAAATTGTAGAAGAGGAAAAAACCATACAGTCGTCAGCATAATGAACTAAAGTACAACCTTCATATAATCTCTTGTATGTCATTAACATATAAATTGAACAACAACGGACCAAGTACCGTTCCTTGTGGGACACCTCGTTTTATTTCAATCCAGTCTGAAAAGATTCCATTGACGTTTACTCTTTGAATACTTTTGCTTAGGAAGCTAGGAATTAAAGCATTTGCTCCATTTGAAAAACCGACAGAAAGCATTTTTTCAATTAACACTTCATGCGAAATAGAATCAAAAGCCTTGGACAGATCTAATAAAGCTGCATATACGATTTTTTTTTGAATCTATTTGATTTCGAATACTTTCTGTCACATAAACAAGAGCATCTTGTGTTGAAGTGTTTTTGCGAAATCCGAATTGAAATGGTGTCAGTATTTGAAATTTGTCAAGATGTTCTGTTAATTGGGCATGTAAAATTTTTTCAAAAATTTTAGAAAAAGCACAAGTTATTGATATTGACCGATAATTTTTTTGCATCCATTGGGTCATCTTTTTTAAACAAAGGGGTTACGTGTGCTTTTTTCAGTTCGATCGAGAAAATGTTCTCATCTAAGCAAGTATTTATGACAAAAGTTAAATGTGGAACTATAACTGATTGACCGTCAATGATTGCCCAAGCAGATACGGTACAAGGTCCGAGGGGTATTCTAACATTGATTTTTTGAACTATATCAAAGCACTGCTTCACTGTAATGTGTTGAAAATGGAAAGGTGCAGATTCAGAGGCAGATTTGTTGTAATTCGGAGGCTTTTTAGCGCCGAAAAATTCGCCTAAGTTTCAAAAAATATAAAATAAATGATTGGCAATTTTTTTGTCTTGGGTTATCATTTCACTGAAGGAATTTCGTAGAACTGTAATTCGATTGTTGCCAGAACATGTACCTCTCACTTGGTTAATATATTTCCATTTTTGTTGGATAGTGCTGAGAAGTGAAAAACAATTTTTTGAATGATCGAGTTGTTTACTTCTAATCAATTGGCTCATTTGATAACGTAAAAACTGGTACTTTGACCAATTATCGCTTGTGCGTTGACTGCGATATGATCTGGGTGAATTCTGTTTCTTAATCAACAATTTTTGACATTCTGAATCGAACCACTCCGTTTCCAACACATTTTTTGGTTTAAAATTACGAACAAATTTTTTTTCGATAGGAGCATGTTGCTGAAGAGCACTAGAAGATAAATAAATCATTGTCGAGAACATGTTTTGTGCATCTGTACATTGATATAAAAGATACCAAGGAAGAGCGGAGAGTGTATTGCAAAATTCATTTTTTTGATAACTTTTCTTATTGAAAGTCGAAATTATCCTCGGTAAACTTTTGCCGCATTTTATATCCGTCAAAATAAATGAAGCAAAATGGTCGGTTTTATAAGGTGTATCAAAACAAAATTCAATGCCGTTTGTTTCATAGTCACTGATAATGTAGTCGATATGAGTTTTAGTTGAGGAACTAATTATGGTCTCATCGTTTGGACAAAAAACCTTCAATCCATATGGAATAATTATAGAATCTAAATTTTCTTTTATTTTGCTATCCAGATAATTTATGTTATAACCACCCAGAAGCGAAATTTTATTAGAAACTGAAAATGCATTATCTATGTTAACCGTTAATTGTTCCAAAAAATCAATAAAGTTTGATCTGCTTGGATTATAACACAAATTAACTAACATTTTTCTTTTCTGGAAATGTTAAATGTAGATTTGCTTTCAACCCACACTGACTCATATTTTTCTTTATCAAATAAATTTAAATCAGGCCTCAATTTCGGAGCCAATTTGACTGGTATATATAACAAAGCGCCACCGCCTTTCTTTTTTACCGCTGATTGCCTATCATATCTGAACATCGCATGCGTTCTAGGGTGGAGATTCCATAAAGTGTCACTATCTTCTTTTTTAAGCCACGTTTCGGAAATTCCTATAATTGTATTTTCGCCCATATCATCAAGTAATTTTTTCAATTGCATCCGTTTTCTAATAATACTTTGAAAATTCAAATGAACAAATTTAAGATTTGCACAATTTTTTGAGCAGATGCCGTAGACTGTTTCAATGGTTTCAATAGGACCAGGGTTTTTTTCAACATCCCCACTTTGGGTCAGTAACAACGCAAAAAGGAAAAGATGAGTCAGTGTGGTAGCTCTCCGGTCATTTATCCCACATTTCGATGATAATATCTTTTGATGGCAGCTTAGATAGCCCCAGTAAACAATGGTTTTTCTATATTTTCCATCTGAGCCTTGGAAATTAGAAAAATTGCACAAAACAACCAGAATTTAATATTCAGCATAAATAATTAAATAAAGTAAATAATCGCCAAAGTTTGCACCAAGAAAAAATGCGAAACTAGTATTTCCTAAAGAATTTTGCACCGTTTTGGAAAAATTGTATCATTTCTGCCGTTTTTAGATCTAAATTTGATGATTGTTGGGTTTGCTTCATTCTGGGGCGGGTTGTAATCTCACATGTGTTTGCATTAATATCAGAACCTCTAAAAGAATCTCTAAAATTTTGCACCAAATATTCAACACCCCCATCAGAAGGATGCAAACCATCCGAGCTAAGCGCATCGGTATTTTGACTAAAATTTTTGTTTATGTCTAAAATATCCAATTTTACTTCGCCCAAGTCCTTTACATTCCGTACTAAATTAGGAATTTGCTTGTTTAGCTTCTGTATATTTGGATTAAAATTTTTTCTAAAAGCGCCTAAGGGAGTTACAGTACATAGTGAAATTGTTTCTGGGGAGAATTTATGATTTACGAGATAAATTAGTTTTTTTAAGCTACTCACGGCTTCCTTCGCGTCGAAATTATTTGAGAGGCAGTCATTTATTCCAATTAGCGTAGTTACATGTTTAAAATGTCGCGATTTACTGTTTCTCACGCGTTCCAGCAATGGAGAAATTTTGTGCCCACCAAATTCTCTCGCCAACACATTTTCCGATATTTGTTCCCCATTGATTCTGTTATCAATTGAGTCTCCCAATAATACGCCAGAATATTCTCCTTCTCGTGGTAAAAATAAATGTTTTCGTTGTTGGTCGAATTTTTCTTCTTGAATATTGGTTGCTTGTATTTTGATTTCTTGGTTATTCTTGCTTTCTTGGTTATTTTCGCTTCGTTTGTTCTGATTTCTGCTCCGAGTTTCAATCTTGCTCCATTCATTTTCAAATTTGTTTTCTGCAATTTTCGAATTGCCCGTGTTTTTAAAATTCTCTAGATCAATAAGTTTGTTTCCTTTTTCTTCATCTTTCGTTGATACAGTTAAGTTTTCGATAATTCGTTTAAAATAAGTAACATTTTCGATCAAGTCTTTATACAGCTCGTATTTCAATTCGTTGTTCAAATTTCGGAAAGTTTCGAGGTCAAACATGTTGGCGATTAAAAGCGAAATTAAAAATAAGACATTAAAATGAACCGACTGATCGCTAGAAATTTAAATTGGTTGTGTGAAAAATTAGGTTAGACTTAAAACAAAACAAGCTGACGATGAGCGATAGCTCCCAAGTTAAAGGCGAAATTGTGGAAAGTAGTGCATGACATGTGGGCGAGTTAACTGGCAAATTGTGGAGTTTACAAATAAAGCTCACATAAAAAGTTAGTTTTTATCTTAATTTACAAATAAATCTCACATAACTAGGCTAGTTCTTATCCTAATTTACTACTCATCACTAATTTAAAACATTGTATAGAAGAAAAAGAAAAGTATTAAACTAATATCTGAAAATAACATCAGATATACTAAAAATAAGAAACTGTGATGAAACTGTGATGGAATGATGAAGTCAAGCGAGTTCACCAGTGCCTTGGTCCTTCTGGCTTTAACGGCATTATTTGGAAGAATCATTGGAAGAATCATTGCAATCAAATAAAGGGTCACTTTCTTTACGCAAGTCCGTATTTTTGTTTAAATAAGTACGTAATGTACGAATTAGAGACGATTCAGCGAAGAGCAGTAAAACGGATTTGCGTTAATAGTGTCCCATACAAGAAAAATTGAAAATACTGGGGGTTCTTCCTTTGCCAATGTATATTCAGCTAAACAACTTGCTGTTGCTTTCAAAATTGATTTTGAGACGTTATGAGGCATGTAATTTAGACATACCAAATTACACAGAGTTCTCGCACGCAAATTTGTTTCAGGTGAGACGTCCAAGGAAAGCCAAATGCGAACAGAACTTCATGTACCAAACCTGTCGACTTGCGAATGTGTTAAAAATCGATTTAAGAGAAGGGATTGGCTTGAGACAACGACTTCTAAAAATCTTCTGGTCAAAATTTGTGCAATACAAGGAGAGCGACAGTGAACTTGGAAACTAGCGTGCGATTGTACGGCGAACAACTGCAGAAACAGAACTGTTTTATGAAACGAGAAACTGACGGGGTCCAAACCCCTTGTGTGACCCACAGAATTCATATTACTTCTACTACTACTACTAATTATTTGGAAGAATCATTAGCGGCTTTAGTTGGAAGAATTATTTGGGCGGTCGCGACATTATTTGGAAGAATCAATGGAAAATCAATTGGAATCCGAAATTTCATTCCGGTCAAATGGTTCGTAGCAATATCAGTGTTTGTATGCCAAGTTATAGAACCGTACTAATAGCGCTTATATTCCGAGACCTCTCAGAGGCTTGTCCCAATAAACATGAGTTACCCCGTAATAAAGGGTCAATTTTAATTTACAAACGTTAAAAGCTGACTTGATATTACCTACAACAACTACACCTAGACTACAACTGATGTTTGATGTGTTGAATACTAGGAGCTAAGTTATGGGCATTTTTGCTGAAGACCCACGCTGGAATGCCATCAAACCCCACTGCAGTTTTTTTGAGTTTTCTCAGACTGTGATAAATTTCGAGTCAAGGCTGGGTAAGCTCCGTTGTGACTTTCTATAATTTCTGGTTCTACATAGTTGATATCATCAGGAGTAAAGTCAGATGTCGCCGAATCTGACTTGGTTTGTCCAGTGGTCTGGTTTACAACACGCCACCAGTGTTTCGAGCCTGTACGATTCGTATTTCTCAGATTATGGCGTATCAATTTTTTTATTTTGGCTTCCAATTCAGCAGCTTTCTGATATTTTTTTAGAGAGTACGCTCTGTTTTTCTGCTTGGTAAGAAATTTTCTTAGTGGGGTGATATAAAAAGGGTCTCTGGTGCTCATTTTCACTTTTTTTAACGGACAGTAGTGGTTAAGTTCAACCATCAAAACCCGATTAAGTTCATCCAATGCATTGTCAACATTAGTGTACTCCAGAATATAGTCGAAATCTTGATTATCCAAGGCAAGATTGAAAGATTGTCGATTCCTATCCAGCCGGTCACAAAAAATTACTGATTTTCGGAGGTTTTCTGGTCTGTTTGAAGGAGAACAAGTTACAACTAGATGATCAGTTGGCACGGTGAGACTACTCACTTAAACATCTTGGAATGGAGATGAAAATGACGTGAGAGTTCGGTAAAGCTGAGTGCGTCCTTGTGTAAATGCTTTAAAAACCTGCTTGAAACCGTATCACAAAGTTATATCGAAATAATTAAAATCTCCGCTCAGAAAAATCCCTGAGCAAGACAATGATCTGAATGAATAATCAGCAACACTGGAAATATGGATAGATAAGTCATCTTCATTGGTAGCATCTGGGGGGTGATACAACAGTGCAAAAACGTTCACTCTGTGGTTCAGAATGAACAAGAACCAGAGAATTTCAAAATCTTCACACCCATAGGGAAAAAACTGGCATACTCTGAATCCATCTCGGTAATTTTGTTTGTTAGAATTTCTTGTTGTCCAGTCAGACCGCAAAACACTGTAGCCATCGAATTTGATAAAGTTGTTGTTTACTTCTGAATTGAGCCATGTTTCAGTAACAAATTACATATCAATATCAGTTGCAATTATGTCAGCAGCTGGACACTCAACGCAGTGTGGTTTTTTGAGTGATCTAACATTTATTAACATTTTTTTGGAGCTAGTCAAAGGTTTGATATAACTGTTCCATCTCGTTCAAGGCGGAAATTAACAATTTTCAGCGTGGATTTGTCAACACCACTTTTATTCAGTTCATATCTCTGTTTCAGTGCCTGTTTTTCTTGATTTTGTTTGTCTGTTGACAAGTCTTTGCTTACGAATACACCTGATGTGTTGTAGAGTTTGAAAGCATTAGCTTTGTGGAGAACTAACTTGGCGTCCCAGTTTCAATTAAATTCAACAATAATTGCCCTTTTTCTGTCAGCGCTATATCGTCCCAACCTTGTTATATTCACAACAGGCACCTTGAGGTCGAGAGAGTGAAGCAGGATTTGGACCGAGTTTTGCCCATCCATTTGTCTTTGAAAACGCTTTATGCTTGTGCTTTCAGTGACACCTTTAAAACGCAACCTTTTGCTTACAAAGTCTTGCGATGGCGCCGCTCTTTGACCTGTTGATCCAATATCTTGATTGGCATGTGAAAAATCTTTGATGTCATGCGCGTTAGCAACAACGGCTTGCTTTATTTCTTGAATCTCCTCAAGAAATTTCTTTTGATCCAGCAGATTACTTTGTTTAGTTTCAACAGCAGGTAGGCATGTCGGACAGTGCCATTTACAGGCAGGTATTTTCGATATAACATCGATTTTGTTTGCGTGAGGTTGACGCATACCGGATGCCACCAGGAATCGCAAGAGTCGCATCCAATAGATGTTCCACCAGTCGTTGTTTTGTCGCACTTCGGACAGTCATCTTTGAGGTTCTTTGCATTCTTCTGCTTGACTCGTCCTCCTCCCATACCAAATCTATTCAATAAGTTTATCACAACAATTAGAAGTTTTACTTCTTATTTTTAATAATCTATTTTCTGCTGAGTTGTATATTTTACATCATTTCGAGAGCTTACGGCAAGTAGTTAGCTTTATCTATTGGAAAAATTTAATAAAACTTCAATTTATCTTTGCTAGCTCTTTAGAATTTATTGGTGATGTCTAAAAGAAAATTGGTGAAACTTTGAAAAAAAATTGTTGAGTGAAAAAATTAATATTAAATGGGTAAAAAATATATATTCGTACTTACCGGGGGTCGGGTTCAGAAAAGAACCCAATGTGGAAGTTAGTTTTAATCGTGGGTGAATGCTTAAAATGTTTTGCAAGCAGGCTTTTTACATTTTTAGTTCGTAGGAGTGGCAAACGAAGTTCCAGTGCTCGAATGATTTTTTTCTCTTCGGGAGTTACTGTGGTTGTATTTTGTGGTTGAATTTTATCTTGAAAACATTTTTTAAGAGGCGTATTTCAACAGGCTGGATATATTCATGCAGGATGATAATGGGACGTGAGTTTTCAACGGGGAATTTTTTTGTGAGATGGACAAAATTATACACTTGCCGGACTGGGTCATAGTTACTGAGGATGCCGTGAGGGTTGATTGTTTTAATACAGTGAGTAAAATTAAGAAAAAAGGGTGAGGTGTATTTTGAATTAATAAAAGATATCGATGATGAGGATTTTGTGGGGGTGGGGGTTGTGAAAAGTGGCTTGGTATGAATGGATAGTAAGTGTGCGTATGAGTTAGTTTTGATTTTAGCATAACTTCTTGCATAACTTCAGTCTTGATCTCATGGGACGAGAAAGTTGAAGCTGAGTTGAAAATGATCAAATTTAATGAAATATGACTTGTTTGCTTTAAAATTTTGTAGTGCGTGATCTATTTATGGCCAAACTTGTTTTTAAAACTATCTTGGTCGAAAATATAATCAATTTTGGTGAAAAAGTTTTCTGTTAGTTGTGAATTAACTGCTGGATTTGTGTCGTAAGGCTAGTCTTCCATATAGGGAATGACTGTGATCGTAGCGTGCAAAAGGAGGCTGGTTAATTTTTCGTTCGATTATGTGATTAAGTAGATGTGAGAATCCGTCATTAGTTAGGTCTTTGAGCTGTAATGCGTTAGTTAGTTGGTCTAGTCTAGTTATAGAGAGTTCAACGTCTTCAGCTGTGCGAATAGATATCTTTAGGGGATTAGTGTAATTTTAAAATGGCAACAGGGAGAAGGTAGGGAGGAGGGAGTTTTCATCAACGTAGGAGGAGCGTTGGCTTTGGTTCGCAAATTTTTTTAATATCAATATCGGGGGGGAAATGGGAGATTTTCAAGCAAAAATTCGGAAATTTTAGTGTGTCTAGGGTCATTACCACATAAGAGTCAAGATGATGGTGGTTGATATACAATAAGTTATATGGGACTGCGTTGCAAATTGCTCGTGATATAAATGAAAATGGGGTTCTTTAGTTTGTTTGCGGGACTATTTGTATATGACTATAATTCGATGATTTGGTAAATGTGGCGGTGCTGTTGGTTTAGTTTGTGGGTTGTTTCATGGAGTGTCTTATGTGTTTGATTTATTAAAACTTTCATGTTGTATTCAATAATTTGTGCATCTAGTAAGGATTTTTTTTATTGTGGTAGAAATTTTCAAATTTTCCAAATTTTCCAATTACCTCCCTGCCTTTAAAGCATACTACATCTCCAATCTCCAATCTTTTTCTCCCTTTACACTAAAGTCAACAGATAAGCCAGCGTAGCGAAAATTGTTTTCGCTACGCTGGCTTATCTGTTGACTTTAGTGTAAAGGGAGAAAAAGATTGGAGATTGGAGATGTAGTATGCTTTAAAGGCAGGGAGGTATGCTTTAAAGGTAGGAAGGTATGCTTTAGAAAGTAGTATGCTTTAAAGGAAGTTTTGTATGTTCTACAAAAAACCTCTAATATCGAATTCATGATTTCATGATTTTTTGTCGAATTTTTGATTTCAGTTGAATACATGATTTTTTTTAATCTGAAGAAAATTGTGGGGTATGGGGTGAGGAGATAAAACTCAACTTCGTCGAGATTGAGCTGTACTACGTAGTGTCTATACTCTGATCCACATGGGACGTCGGTATCCCAAAAAAATGTACGTCTTGTGACTTTCACTGTTTTCGGGAGGAAGTTTTTTACCAATGTGTCCGTTGAACTTGTTCGAATTGTATTTTCCAATCAAAAATTTTGACTTTTTGAACTTGTTCGAGTTGTATTTTCCAATCAAAAACCATGATTTCTTGATATCCATTGTTTTTCGCCAATTGATTGTCCTTGTATGGTGTCCATTTTTGCAGTTTTTGAAAAATAATTTGAATATATTAATTTTGCTAGTTGTGAATTGTGGTGCTGAAAAATTTGCGTATACTTTAGAAATTTTTTTGAAAAATTAAGTTTAAGATTATAAGTTTTTATACGATGCAATGTATTCGATGGGTATAATTTTTGTGAATGTGGGGTAAAGGAAGTATCCATTTTTGCAGTTTTTGACAAATTGTTTGGAAAAATTTATTTTGGTAGTTGTGTTTTTTTGGTGCTGAAAAGTGGTTTCCAATGGTTTCCAATATTGTGAGCAATGTCTTTCTCCGTTTAGATACATGTTATCCTTACTTTTCTCGAAATATCTACTGTATTCTTGGTTGTAGATATCTGAGAAACGGGCTATTTTAAAACATTACCTAACATTTTGATCGATTGATTGTTTTTGTGCGATGTCCATTGAGAATTGTTGTTTTGTATAGGATGTGATATGTCAGATTGAGAATGTTTTCACATAGACTGTCTCGATATGAGGGCTTCTAGCTATTTCGCGTATGCTTTCTGGTGGAATTTTCTTTAGAGGTGGCATTATGTGGGGTATGGGGTGAGGAGATAAAATTCAACCTCGTCGAGATTGAGCTGTACTGTTGTGACTATACTCTGATCCACATAGGACGGCGGTATCCCAAAAAATGTTCGTCTTGATGCTGTCACTGTCTTCTGGAAGAAGTTTTCCACCAATGGGTCCGTTGGTTCTAAATTGGCGTCTCGTTCTCTTCGGACAAGTATCTTGAAGCTGAGTTGAAAATGATCAAATTTAGTGATGTATGATTTGTTTGCTTTAAAATTTTGTAGTCCGTGATCTTTTTATGGTCAAACTGGTTTTTAAAACTATCTTGGTCGAAAATATAATCAATTTTAGTGAAAAACTTTTCTGTTAGTTGTGAGTTAACTGCTGGATATGTGTCGTAAGGTGAGTCTTCCGTATAGCGGATGACTTTGTGATCGTGGTGTGTAATAGGAAGTTGGGTTAATTTTTTGTGCGATAAAAAAATTAAGTACGTGCGATAATCCCTCATAAGTAACGTCTTTAAGCTGTATTGAGTTAGTTAGTTGATGTATCATAGTTATATGACATTCATCGTCTTCAACTTTGCCAATAAACTTTTTTAAGAGGTTAGTGAAATTGTAAAACGGTTACCGCGAGAAGGTAGGGAGGAGGGACTGTTCATCAACGTAGGAACCGCGATGGCTTTGGGTTGCAGTAGAATTATAACATTATCGGGGGAGAAAATGGAAGAATTTCAAGCAAAAGTTCGAAAGTGTTAGTGTGTCTAGGTTCATTACTACGAGGGATTCGTGATGATAAAGGTCGATTGATTGAATATCGAGGCGGATTAGTGGGGTATTTAAGTTTCATAGGGATACGTTGTGCATGGGTGGGAGTATAACGGATGGATATTGTTGATGTTTCTGATGGTGATTCCGAGCGTGTTAGTTGATGGATTGTAAGTTGTCGTTCACTAATATGAATTGGTAGCTGGTGTTGGCTAAAATTGTTGAGGTCGTGTTCTAATCGGTCGTTTGTCATAAGTCTTGGGGTATCAGGGAGAGTACTGGAAAGAGGGGAAAAAATGTGGTTGCATCAGTATAGGAGGAACTGGAAGTCGAGAGATTAGTTACAGGGACTGATGGAATTATTGGAGTAAAAGGTGGTTTGTAAGTCAAAAAAATCATCAAAAACTGTTCGAAAAGAATTGTCAGAGTGCTTGTGAGATGAGTTGGGTGAAAACTTTGAAAATATTGGACTAAATACCGGCAAGGGAGAACAAGTGATGTCAGAAATGGAAACTAATTTTCCTGATGGAGTCGTTAAATAAATGAAAATGTGGTTCTATAGTTTGTTTGTGGCATTATTTGTATAAGATTACAATTGGATAAATTGTGTAAATGTGGCGGTGCTGTTGGTGTACTATGTGTGTTGTTTTGTAGAGTGTCTTATGTGTTTGGTTTTGTTGAAAATTTTATTTTGTATTTATTATTTTGCGAAATTTATTTTTGCTATGCTGGCTCATCTGTTGACTTGTGTGTGTATTGAGCATGTGTGGTTCTGTTCCTTTAAAAAGTGAAAGTAAAAGTCCTATAAAAATAAACTTTGCGCAAAAGGCAGTAACTTTTTCTAGGTTGTAATAGGGCCGTGCTAACAAAGCAGGTAATTCATTTCAATGTGAAGAAAACTAATGATTTTGATTGGGGAGATTTTTCGTTGGTGATCTTTTTGTCCATTGAGATACATGTAACCCTAAATTTCCTTGAAATATCCACTGTAATTTGGTTGAAGATATTTGAGAAAACGGCTGTTTCAGCAAGTTTCCTAGCATTTTGATCGATTGATTGTCTTTGTGCGGTGTCCATTTTTGTGAGAAGTCCCGGAAATTGTTATGTTTGTGTATGATGTTGGATGTCGGATTTAGAATAAATTCTCATAGACTGTAGGTCGATATTAGTGTCTAACTATTCCGCTTATGCTTTCAGATGAAATGATTTCTAGAGATGGCAATAATGTGGGGTATTGTCTAAGGCGATAATATTCAGCTTCGTCAAGATTGAGCTGTACTACGTTGTGACTATACTGATCCACATGGGACGGTGGTATCCCACAAAAAGTGTTCGTCTTGATACTGTCACTGTTTTCTGGAAGAAGTTTTCTTCAAATTTTTCCATCCATTTTTTGTAGTTTAGCTAGTATATAAGTTTTTTCATCGTCTCTGTTTTGATTTGTGGCGTGTTTGGGTATTATGAAATTTCCTGTTTTCATAGCGAAGAATTTTTCATTTTCAACTAGGTTTTCGGAATACTGGGTTTTAAAAAGTGCTTCTCAATCTTCGCATGCGAATTCTGTTTCTGAGTAGATTTGAAAAAGTGTTAGCTTATTTTCCATTCCTTCCATTTTTCTAGAGGTTCCTGATGGTTAGTTTTTTTTGTGAATATACTTGTTGAAGCGGTATAGATTCTATGAAACATTTTTTGTGAAAATGATTCATTCGTGCTTGAATTTTAGCAACTTGAAAAGTGGTACATCTGTCTTCGTGGAAACAAACAATGGTTGCTGAGTACGATTTGTGAGGTCGCAATATCCTTGATCCTTCTTACAAGACAAACGGATGCCTTGATATAACATTAGTGTCGTCTGGCTTCTAACTCTCGTGTGAGTTGAACTTGTTCGAATTGTACTTTCCAATTAAAAAACGTGTTTTCTCGGAAATCTTTGAGGTTTTGTATCGTTGTCGCTTCGGATTCAAAAAAAAGCATTTCGTTTTCTATAAGATTCGTTTTTTTTATTGTTTTTTTTTCTTTGAAGATGATGATCTTCTATTTTGTCAAGTTTTTGATCTGATATATCTTAACTTTTGTTTGTGCGGTGTTATAACAAGGCCGGATCTAGTAACTTCAATTCAAAAATTTGCGTACAAATTTAGTTTGGTTGTTTCCCAAGTAATCTGTTAACATAAGTGATTGATGCAAAATCCAGGTGTTAGTTTTTATTTTCTAAACTGTTAGTTGTTACTGTTTTTGTGAGGTTATTCTAGTACTTGGATCGTATTGTCGTGGCAAGACAGGTTAGGAAGAGAGTACATAGATTCAAAACTAAGATTTATTACTGCTCTCAAAGGAATGTGGCGTTTTTCCATCCATTTTTTGTAGTTTAGCTAGTATATAAGTTTTTTCATCGTCTCTGTTTTGATTTGTGGCGTGTTTGGGTATTATGAAATTTCCTGTTTTCATAGCGAAGAATTTTTCATTTTCAACTAGGTTTTCGGAATACTGGGTTTTAAAAAGTGCTTCTCAATCTTCGCATGCGAATTCTGTTTCTGAGTAGATTTGAAAAAGTGTTAGCTTATTTTCCATTCCTTCCATTTTTCTAGAGGTTCCTGATGGTTAGTTTTTTTTGTGAATATACTTGTTGAAGCGGTATAGATTCTATGAAACATTTTTTGTGAAAATGATTCATTCGTGCTTGAATTTTAGCAACTTGAAAAGTGGTACATCTGTCTTCGTGGAAACAAACAATGGTTGCTGAGTACGATTTGTGAGGTCGCAATATCCTTGATCCTTCTTACAAGACAAACGGATGCCTTGATATAACATTAGTGTCGTCTGGCTTCTAACTCTCATGTGAGTTGAACTTGTTCGAATTGTACTTTCCAATTAAAAAACGTGTTTTCTCGGAAATCTTTGAGGTTTTGTATCGTTGTCGCTTCGGATTCAAAAAAAAGCATTTCGCTTTCTATAAGATTCGTTTTTTTTATTGTTTTTTTTCTTTGAAGATGATGATCTTCTATTTTGTCAAGTTTTTGATCTGATATATCCTAACTTTTGTTTGTGCGGTGTTATAACAAGGCCGGATCTAGTAACTTCAATTCAAAAATTTGCGTACAAATTTAGTTTGGTTGTTTCCCAAGTAATCTGTTAACATAAGTGATTGATGCAAAATCCAGGTGTTAGTTTTTATTTTCTAAACTGTTAGTTGTTACTGTTTTTGTGAGGTTATTCTAGTACTTGGATCGTATTGTCGTGGCAAGACAGGTTAGGAAGAGAGTACATAGATTCAAAACTAAGATTTATTACTGCTCTCAAAGGAATGTGGCGTTTTCTTTTTTTAAGTAATCTGAACCTTACTTAAATGGGGATTGTTTTGAGGGCGAGGGTTAGAGAATAGTAAATCAACCCAGAAGGTTTGAAAATAATTAGAACACAAGTAGATCGCTAGTTACTATTTTCGTGCCTACTAATTCCAAAATTTATTCTAGGCCAGGGTCAGTTTAAGAGGCAGGATTTAAGTCCAGGCTGTGTAACCGAAGTTCTTCAGAGTTTAACCTAACTTAATGACGAGTTTTTGAAAAAAAATTTCAGTTAGTCTTGGGTAGTTTGTGAATGTTGGAGAGTGATTCAACGTTTGAAGTTATAAGGCACTCTAAATTAAGAGGTGGGATTGATATTTTTATATGATTTAAGGACAGCCTTGAAATCTGAACGTAAAAGAAAACAAGTTTGAAACAAAAATTTAGATTTAAAGATTTAAGATTAGAGTTTATAGGTCCAGGGGAAGCCTTGTTGATCTGATTAAATTTATAAATTTAGATTTGAGACTTTTAAGCAAGGATAAGACTTGATAAGAAACTTTTGAAATAATTCAATGCTCAAAAATCTTCATTCAAAGATCCAAGAAAGGTCTTGATGATCTTGTTTTGAGCTTGGGTTAGTTGTGTAAAAAAAATTTTAGCTGAAGAAGAACAATACCAAAAATGATCCTCGAGAAGCAAGTAGTCATCAATTATTCATATGAATTGCCCTTTCAAATATTTTTACTGTTTAATTTTTGTTTTTTGTTTTGTTTTTTTGAATTTTAATTTTAAACTAAATGTGTTTATAAAAGTTACTGCAGGTTTAGAGTTTTGAGTTAGGGATAGTTTTTTGCTTGTCAACAAGTTGTTTATGTTTTATCAATGATTGGTAATAATAAGAATAGAAGGCTTATTAAAATATTTTTACGGCTCTTTTTATTGCAATTTTGATAGTATTATTATTGATATTCTGCTTTTTTTGGTTTGCGCTGCAGGTATATGGTTTTCGTCATTGTTGTGGCCTGGTTTCGTCTTTAGTATTGGCGCGGCTTGATTAGACTTATTGAGAGTTAGCGTCTGTTCGTCACGCAGGATAGCCTAATTTTCGGCCGGATAGCCTAGTCTTATAATTAGTCTAACACCGGTCCTAATCTTAATCTTATAGTTCCTAGTTTCAATAGATCTAGTATATTGGTATTGTTGCGAGCGAGGTTAGAGGAGAGGAAGAGCAGCTGCTTTCTAATTGAAATTTTTTCTTCTCTGGCTGAAACTATAAAAATTTTCAGCTTTACAAATTATCATGTTTTAGTAATGCATCATGATTGTCTAATTCTAAATATTTCAGTGATAATTTTCAAAGAACAGTTTGATGTAACATATTTGTTTCAAACTCATTTCAAAATGCATGCACCACCTAAGGTGTACTAAGTTATGATACAACTTTGTTTGATACATAGTTTTTCTCTCGAGGTAATCCAGATCGCGTTCGGTTCAATCAAGGTGTTGGAGCTCGAATATTTGCACTTCAAAATTTCTGCTCGGAGACTAGATGCCGATTATTTTGTCTAAGAAAACAGGCTGTCAATCGTGTTTGTCAACATCGGTGTTTGTCATCACGTGTTTGTCAATCGGATGTCAACAGTGGTAATCGGTGTTTGCTGTGAATCATTGGCCGGGTTATATAGCCAGGGGAAAACCTTAGATTTCCTGCCAGGAACTTAGAGAGTCCAGGGTGAGAGTCCACGGCAATCCCGGAATTACCGCCAAAAGCCATCCAGGAACCACGCCAGAAAGTAGTCTTTGAAAACCAGGCCGGGAAACCTGCTGGGCACCCTTCCACGAAATCTGCATTTTTTACAAATTTTTATTTGAAACTTTTTGGTCGCCGCACTGTTGTTTTTAGGCTCAAACAACAATTTTCAAAAAACTTTTGCATGCAAGAATGTAATTGTTTTGAGTTCTGGTGTATAACGTAGTCTAGGCTTAATTTTTCTCACATAAGAACCAAATCAAAATGACTGGTTTGTGTGCAGCCATTTTTAGTTATTTTAAAATGGTATGATATGCCTAAATATGACAGAAAAGCATCTTTTTAACGCACTGTTGTTTAAGGTAGAAGCCATCTAGCAACATAGAAAAAATCTTAAATCTGTGAAAATTTCAAACATCTCTTTCAATGGAGAATCTGCGAATTGACTTTCTCTGCGAAATTCTGGCCAATTAATCTATGGGCTTTCTTTTATGGAAAACCTTGGGTCACTTTTTTTTTGGCAGGTTGGAAAACATTTGCAAAGTTTAAAAATGCTATCACAAAATACATGAATGTCTCGGCCTGGACTTTTAGACTGCTCCAGGAATTCAAGGGCAATCCCGGCAAGATTTTAACATGGGTTTTCTCTTGGACGGGCCTGGTTCCAGGGACGGCCCCAGAGATGGACTCCCATGGACAGTTAACCTGGGAGCTGAGAAAAAGCATGTACGTTAAGAATTTTAGTCAGTGTTTAGTATTGATTCAGTTCAGAAAATTTCCGATGCTTTTTGCATTAATTATCAATTTGCTTGCCGCTGTTTTCCCGATAAAATTACAGTATACTGATACCTTTGGAAACCGTTCTCCATGAGCAGTCCAAATTTTGTTCTGTCCTAAAACCACCGGGCCCGAATGTGAGTGGTAGAAATATGGTCCACCACCGACCCAATTAACGCCAACCGACCCTACCTGATTTATACAATCCTTAGTCGTGACATCACTCCATCAGCGAAATAGCATCTAAAATTGCAGCGGAAAACAGTTTTCATTTCCAGCAGTAGATAGAAATTGGTCTAAGAACGCAGGAAATAGAAATTGGCTGAACAGCGTCATATCATACGTTAGTTTATCCCAAATTACGTCCGGCTAGGAACGAAAAATGAAAATAGCCGGAAGCAACAATTGAGAATAAAGAAAAGCGACAAAAGCAACTCGCCAAAAATGACAATTGCAAATACCCGAAGGTTCAGTTGTGCTGAAAATAGTTGCAAATATTCAACAGCGAGCAGAAAAATGGAGCAAAACAACTTGTAAACTTTCGTGCAATCCGCAAAGGTGTACAACTAGTAAAGGATGTAGTTGGCAAGCATTTGCCAAAAAATGTGACTGATTTGGTTGAAAAAGCGCACTCAGCGGCGGAAAGACATTAGGCCGAAGCTCTTTCTGACAAAGTTGATTTTCACGAAAAAAAAACCCAATGAATCAACGAAACCGATAAAAGGATAAGCCAACATGTTAATATGGAGTCTTTTCTAAACGGGTATGCCGTAGTTTGGGACTCCCTGTGGCGGAAACCTGAGTACTGGTTGTTGTTGCTGATTAGAGACAGAAGGTAGAATGTGATATCAACCAACGGATCTGTTCAGCAGTAAAAAAAATTGCAAAGTCGACTTCAAAAACTTGTAAACCGCATAAAGTGAAAACAGTATCTCAATTTTTCCCAAAAACTTACAGAGTTGTCTGGAAGTTTTGAAACTTAATGCGAACTTTGCGATAATCTGTCATTACCAAATTTTGTGCTGGTATAATCATATTTCATGTGTTTGACAGCACACACGAAAAGCAGCATCTAAAATATCGCAGAAAATTTGAAAGAAATAAAGGAAAAAACATTACAAAACATTGCGCGATAGAAAAAACATTTTGGGAAAAATTCGGCATACAAGTCAGTAAAAAACTGAAAAAAAAACATCGATTGATTTTGACGCCTTTCTGATAAAAGTGAGAAAAAAATGAGAAAACTTCAGAAAGTGTTTAAAAAAGTTAAATGCAAACCTTCTCAAAAACTTGAAAAACTGCTGGAATAACTTAAGCGTTGCGTAGTTTAGGTAGCTGAAAGACCCGCAGCCTAATATCAAATCAATCTCTTTGAGTCTCTGTGAACTCGGTTTCTTCTACCAAGGCGAGTTTCTTCTACCAAGATTCTCAAAACTGGACATTCGTCTATTGCGTCAAAAATTGGACATTCTAGCCGCTATTTCGCTAAATCAGGCACACAAAACTCTTCCTTTCGCATAGCAAAAATGTATATCTATCACTTACCTGATGTAGGTCTTAATTACAACGCAATAAACTGATGAATATTAATCTCGCGCTCTAATTAAAAATCTTCAAGTCGAAGTATAGTAATTATAAAATAGCTCTCCCAGGACAAACTACGCAGGTGACTTAACTTCAAAAAAATTAAATAACCGCTGTTATATACTTTCCGTGAACTAGTACCCCAGATTTATACACTTACATAGGTTCATCTGGTAGTCTGATATTAAGTAACTTTTTTAAGAAAAAAAAATGAGCGAAGAACCACTGCCTAACTGCTAGTGCAGCCTAGTGTAAGTTATTTGAATTATGTTCTGATTGTAATTGAAATTTGTGATTTAGTCTGTTCTTTCTTCACCGATCACCAAATAATTGGACTACCCCTTCTTTTAAACTGGAGTAAAAAGTGACGACAAACATGCAGTTCCGATTTGTTCTGTGCAGGTGTTGGAAGTAAGGTCACATTCAGTTTGAGTACTTCTTTTTTCGGTAAGTCCTCAATCGCGCAATCAATAGCTGAGTTTAGGATGAAGTCATGTCTGACAAGCACACTCAAATTGTCATTAAATTTTGAAAGAGGTAGAAAGATTACAGAAAAGTTATATCAACATGTCGCCATCTTGAACTTCGCCATCGAAAACCAGTCATCTTATGCGATGACTAGTATGACTCAAAATGATTTTTAACACACTAAAAATGAAATTTTGGTACTTCATTACTCTTATCGGTTATACCTTATCCGGAGGAAACTTCAATCTCAGTTTCAACAAGTTTCAACCCAACACTTGCTCACTCGTCAGCATCGGTTGAGCCTCTCACTGCCCAATGAGCTGGAATATCGCGTCCACCATTATTATCTACGCCCTCTTTACCACCCGCTCCATTACCATAAATTTTTCAAGCGCAACATTATCAACGCATGCTTTGCCCACGAGTGCTCTAGTCAATGTACCTGTATACGTTCCATCTAAGAATTTCAACGCTGTATTCAAGTCTCACTCCGTCTATGTGCGTTGCATCGGTACAATCGAAAATCACTCATCCAATTCGGGTCCCTATATACCGGACATGCAAAATTGGAGGCTTGTTCCCTCAATATTACCATTTGGTAGTGTTACTAAGACTTGCAAACTACAGTTGGTACTGTTTGCATCCTTCAAACCAATATTGTAACTAATCGATTCGAAATTTTCATCCAAATTTCATATTTCCTACAACCCGAAAATGCAAGGCCAACAAAAATAACCTTTGCCACAAGCATTTCTTCATTCGTATAGCGCACCTTTAGAGTATCCGTAGCACACCAGTCACATCAATTTGCTTCTTCCTCATACAATCAATGTGATATCACATAACCGCACACAATTTTAAAAAGTCCTCGCTGTTAGTCGAAAAGGTCCATTGCCACAATGGATACAAGCTCATTACAAAAGAGATCTGCTTAATAGTTACGAATCTATGGATTCGTAAGTGCTGTGGACTCGAAACACCAGTCTGATGATTTTAAGACAGTGGTAACCGGCAAAACAAAAACAAAAATATCGCGCAAATTGCCTGTAATTTTGCATTGTATGAAGATGCCCTTATCATACTTGAGCGAAAATTGGGTCTGCCACGACAAATTATCCGTCCATATCTGAATAACTTAACAATGAAATTCCTGTTAAGATACAAATCCGATAGCATTTTAAAATTTGGATCCATGCTATCAAAAATAGTTGTTGTTCCTATCTTTGTCGTATATCCCCGATCTCAAAATTGCAAAATTTCTTGATAACATCGAGAACCTTCTACTTAACATGAACAAATCCTGGTCGGTCTATGCCGTAAAACACGAGACTCACGCTTCCTCCATAAGTAGACTCAAGCGATTGACAGAACTCACATCTCAAGACATATATTTGGAGTCTTTGGTCCTCGGCATAACAAAAACGACTACAGCGCAATTTGACTATAACGAAGCAATGTACAAAGATACCTCATGAAAATTGAGCAGAAATTTGGTCAGCTACAACAAATGGTCCGTGCATTTATGGGTTATCCTAAGAATTTACTGCCCAATAAGATGCATAACCGTGGAACGCGATATTCACGCTCCCTCTTTATTACATTTCAACGATTGGCTTCCATCTCGTAAAACATGAAGCTAGCTCTTCAGGAAAAAAAAAACGATTTTCAAGTTTTCTCCCTGAATAGGCAAACAAAAACTGAGACACAAACTGAGTCCCTGCTTGCAAATTAAAAGCGATCATCCACTTTGGAGTGTAGTTTCTTCAAAGAAAAAACCCCAACTGAAGGTGCTACATTCAAGGTTATCTTGTTTTCAGGAAATTTTCTAATCCAAAACATGAACCCAACCTCAATGTATGAGCCAAAAAGTGTCATTGCATGGATTTGAGCGCATTTTTCCTTCCCGTACTCACCTGGTAGTGCACTTCCCGTACCTGTTAGTAGTCTTACCGTTTTAGAGCTATTCAATTTGAGCGCATGAAACTCCCACTTGGCCCGAGCGCACAAAACTACTCAAAAACAATTAAAACCGAGGACATGAAACTAGTTAAAATTCACATCTGAGATCAAACCGGGAGTATCTTTCTCTGTATCTGCTGTTGTCAAAAACGCTATTACATTAGATTTAGTTTTAATAAAATTTCCAACTTACCAGAAAAATATCTGCACTTGTAACATGTTAACCCTGCAGAATACCAATAAGCCTATGTAGAAAAGATATTAGGCCAGGATGTCAATGAGATATTCGTTCTCTTGAGTCCTGCCAAGATAAGATTCAAAAAGCTCGCTCTCCATTCAACCTCCCAACGGATAGGTCTTAAGTGTTCCTCTCATTTCATCAAGTGGTCCAATCTCCACATGCCTGAGTGCAATATCTAGGGATGTAACTTAGAGAGCAGGAGATATATTAGCATGAACTTGAATCATAGGGAGCCCACAAACAAGTTAATGTTAGGTCCTGAATCGATAAAGAGCGAATTAAATCTTTAGGTCAACCACCACACATGATGATCAATGAGACCCCATCGGCAGACTCAGGGCTGAAGTTAACTCAGAACTATCAAGCAGTTTTTTCCGAGTTAGCCCTTCTAAGGTTGTTTGAAAAACGCTCAAAATAAAAAGAATTTTTAAAGAGCCATACGCAAGAATCATTTGCGATGATTATGAAACAGGGTATGTAATCGAGAAGTTTGCTGATAACCCCAAAAAACCATTCAGCGAGGTAGTGTTTTCCTCGCCATTCGTTGATTGAGCCAACCAAACCGGAAGAAAGTTGGTGCTTCCTAAATGGCGCATCCAAGTGTCATAAACGTTGCCTCAAAGCATCGCTTCTGGACTGTCTAGATTTGCTGCAAAAAAATTTAACCAAACAAAAAAAATAGGAAAAAATTCTAAGAGGCTGGTGTATTTGGGGATGATCAACCATCACTGCGATTCATGTTACAGGAAGATACAACAACCGATGTGTAAGGTACCAATAGACCCCACATAGCTTCGGGGCTCAGGACTTCCCCACATGTGTTAACTTTGCACTTCAAAAAACAGCTCGTGACAATCTATATGGACGATTACCTTGACTTGTTGAATCACATAGAAGCTTGAGAAAAAGTATGGAATTTATAGAGCTTCTTTAATTGGCATAATTCGTAAGTAAAATAAATATCCGTCAAAAAAATCTTGTTCAATGAAGAAAAAGCATCTAAGCTTTGTCTCTTCAGTCTTTGATCTCATTGGGCTGGTCACTCCACACTAAATGAGAGCATCCCTCCTCTTAAAAGAATTATTGTAATTAAAGCTGAACTGTGGATTAACCCCTTCCAGAGAAACTTAATGAAAAATTCCTGGAATGGCATTCTGGCTTACCCATCGTAGGTCAGCTTACCATTCCGCGCTGCTTATTCTTGTCTGCAACTGATAAAATTGAACTGCATACATTCGGCGTTAGCTCACAAAAGGTCTTCTGAGAAAAATTTAATGATACTTGATGATCGTTACCCCCTAGAGAAGTTATTTGAAGTAATCTGCACTACAAACATGAGCATCATGTATGGACTATCTACAATTTTGCATCCAGGTGAATTAAGCCGTCTCAAAATTAAGTTCATTACTTTCCATCATTGAACTCAACTGAGTGTTCTTCCGTAAGCAGATGTAGAAAATCGTCACAACTTTAATGCCTTAACTGCCAGTCCAGCGCTTAGGATTCCGCCAGGCGCTGTTGAATAACTGTTGGGTTGAAGACTCAGGAGATGTTGTTTGGATTGTCGCAAAAAAAGCCCCCGTCGGTACTAAACCCTAATCTTATTTTACGACTTGAATATGACAAAGATGCGATCGAAACCAATACAGAAGAATTAATTCTTCCTCTAAGAAAAACTCACTCCACTCCTACGTCTTGGGACCAGAAAATATTTCCAACTGAAATATAAGCATGAAAAACAAACTTTAGCTTGTAGTATAAAAGCAGTAAAATTAAAGCTAGATTAAAAAATGGATGAACGAGGGGTCCACAGCGATGGCGCTTTGGCTGAAATTATCAGTATACAAGGCCTTTCGGCGCGTTTTCAGTTCCCACTCGGCTCAAGTTAATTTAGTATTTTACAAATTCTAAATAATAGTTACGTAAAAACAAGTTCAAAAAACGTAAAATTTATCGATTTCGACCTTGCCTGAACCCGAAACGACAAGTTTCTGGGCGACAAACTTTCGTGTTTGCTGTCAATTATTGCTGTATAAAATTATGTACATTTAAGATTTACAGTCCGTGCCTATTATTGATTCTGAGCAAAAAATGTCAGATACTTTCTACAATCAATTTCGAATTGTTTGTTGCTATTTTCCAGATAAAATACCAGTAAGCTACCACCATTGGGAACTGTTTTTCTGGAACAGTCGAAGCTCCGATCTACCCTAGAACAACAGGACCTGCATATGAGTGGCAGAAATAACTAAGTTCCTACACTTTCCAAGGTTTCGACAATAATTTCAAAATTTTCAATTAGAGGTTAAGTTAAAACTCTTATTTTTGTCCGTTAACTTTTTCGATGTCCTTTCACAAGCTCGGCGTGTGAAATTATGATAAAATTTCAACGACACAAAGTGATTAGGAACGTATCACATATTGACGATTACGGTAAATGAAGCAAACACGAAAAATTTTGTTTTTGTATAGTTATGCAATCGGAGCACCAAGGTTTAATCTTAAATATTTGACCTGAAGGTTGAGTACTTAGGCTCAACTAAACTATGACTAACGAGAAAAAGCTCACCTTGAAAAATGTTGTCTGAACTTCTCAAGTTTTCATTTTTTCCATTTTGTGCCGTTTTTTGAAGTTTTAAGTAATTCAAATTTGCTTCGAATTAGATAAAATTAGCCTAAATATACTTTAATTTTTAATATGAACAAATTTTAGAAGCTGATTTTAATTTTAAAAACATTAGCCCAAAATTCCTCCCTAATGCGGCATGCCGGAATAAACTGAAAACTTGACAGGAATTATCGGCATGTAATTGACAGAGCGGGGCTTCTTAGCAAGTTTGGACTATTCTAGATTAATTTCAATTTTTTGCTATCATGATCAGTCAAAAGGGACTGTATTGAATGAAAACCAATCAAAGGGGCGATTCATATTTGAAACGTTTTACGTTATTGTTCACGACTAATAGAATATCCTCGGTTTAGGCAAAACAACATACTAAAGAATGGATTTAATTTTATCGTGTACATGCCTGCCCAACAAATCAATAAATCGACTAGTTTTCTTGTCTAAAAATCTGTGTCAACCTGTACTATTCAACTCTTCTTGGCGGTCAAGTTGATCAAATGTCTTCGTGTTTCGCGGTTTTATCCAACTCTACTTTTTGTGTTTCATGCCCATGTTTTGATATCTGCTTGACTTGCCTATTTCTGTTCCTCAATGTGATTTGAAACTAGCGCCAGTCACTAAGTTTCCCTCGATGCAGGCCAGACTAGCCAGAGCTGCATCTCTCGGTGGCTGAATGGGACCCTTGGAGGAGCTGTAGATGTAAGGCAGCCGCAGCACCCAGTATCCATCTGCTGGAACCCTTATCGGGTCCCACTGAGGAAAAAAGGCCACACTACCTTCTCCCAGGGGCCGAACAACAGGGTTCAAAGCTAAACTTGTTAGCGGCGGAGTCACAAAGTGAATTCGCATCAATTGCGCGTAATGTCTGTTCTTGCTCATGCGACAACCACACTGATAATAAAGAGGCATGCTGCTGGCAATTGCATTCATCGCCACGTCTGGACCTGCCGGTGATCCTTTGACCAGACAATCGGGAGACGATAAAAAGAACCGGGTTCCCTTGAAGCACTCGTACTCATAGCCTATGTATGCTCGAGTTGTTTTGTTTCCCACCGTCACATTTCCCGAACACGTCTGTTGTCCAGAATGAGTTTTTCGCTTCCCTGTTTGAACATTCGCAAACTGTTCGGCTGGTTTTGTCTTAAGTTGAGGCCAAAGTTCATCCATGTTTTGTACCAAGTATGCATCAAATGGCAGCAAGAAGTTGGTTCCATGAATGAATCCTGGGAGATCCAAACCATTGAAGCTCTCGTACGAAGAATATTGACCAAACTTGACAAATGACCACATGTTAGTCTCGGGCAAAAAGAGATCCTCGCATTCTGAGCAAAGCATATCGACTTGAGGCTTCGATGCTTTCGCCGACGATCTTACATTAGTTTTTGTAGCTAAGGCTCTGACAGTATTTGGGTCCGAGTCCTTGTTGAGGGTCGCTACAAGACTCGTTGCCGAATTTTCGGATGGTTGAGCTAAGTCTGTGATGCTCAATTCGTCAAGGGTTAAATAAGTGGAGCCTTTGGAATCCTGGGTTCCAGTAAATTGCGACTGTGAAGCTTCAAGAGCGCGTACGTCAATAACTTGCTCGTCGGTTTGAGATTTGAAAATGAAATCTTTCACGGATCTAGATGGTTTAACTTCAACTGATGTGTTTTGGAACTCAGCTCGATTTATATTAGATTGAAACTCAGCCGTCGGGAAAAATATTCGCTCCAGGGAGCCGCAACACTTTTTGTCCATCTCTCGGTAGAAAGTGATATTAGCTTCCACAATAGTGAATGAGTCGTCTCGATTGCCAACTTTTCGTCCGCAGTTACATGCACTGTTTGATCTCACTTTGCTGTTGTGCGGCTTCACTGCTCCAGTTTTCGAGTTAGCACACGCTTGTTTTTCTTCATCAGTTGTGAAATGGAACCCGTATACACAGTGATGGTTAGTCAAACTTTGCACCTCACATACTTGGTGTCCATTTTGCCAATAGTGATGACACTTTTCCTTTAGCTCCTGCAGATATCGTTCAAAAGAGGGTCCCCTGGCGTAGTTTGAGAAGTATGACACTGCTTTCTGCACATGGATCGAATGTTTTTCGGAAGTATATTGGTTTGGAAGGTTGTCTTGATACACTCGGAAAGCGGAAGGCAGAGCTTTGGCACACCTGTTAACGCAAATAGAGAATACTAATAAAATAGAAGCATTGTTAAGACGAGGAAAATTTAATGACGAAGCATCAGTGGTCTCTAAGCCTAAAATGAACAAAATAAAATAGGCCGATCGTTTTCAATGAGCAGTGGGTACCTTTAGTTGAAATTTAAACAGTACCTGTGATCAGAAAACTTGCTCAACACATCCATATTTGCCTTCACTTCCTCAAAGTACTTGCACTCAGTTGTATCTCCCAAGAAGAACTCATAGACTGTACTTGCAAACGTAACCCACTGACTGAGTTTAGGGAAGTCGAATATGGGGTCTGTGAACGAGTGTTTCTGCTGCAGGGGAGTCTCGTTGCGAGAAGACTTCAGAACCCACTCGATATGATCTGACCACAGTTGAGACAAACCTACGCAGTAAGAAAATGTCGCTCACTGATCAGGTAGCATATCGTAAGCCGATTACAGTCATCTTTCTGATCACAATTTTAAACAGAGAGGCGAAACTAAGTCGGAAAAAAATCGAAAATGTCGAAACAACTAGATCTATCAAAACTAATAAGGCACGTTTTGAACACAGAGGCGAAGATGCGAGACCAGCGCAAACCCCAGCGAGAACGCGACAAAAAGCAGCTGTACACTTTTACAAAATGCAATAAGAAAATGTAAAAATAAGCCTCGAATTAGCAAAAATTCAGCGCCGTCTCGGAATCGGCCCTACGACCTAGAAATCAGTCTCACGCACTAAACACTCATCCACGTTTGCTTAGTCCGTCACAAACACTAGCTACAAATAAAGCCGAGAACAGATGCTATGAAATTTCTGATGCTACATATCCTGATTATAGCAAAAAGGCACACAAGTGAACACTTTTAATGAACACTTTTATTTGCGAGCTAGGTTAGAAAAAAAGAAGATTCATACTAAAACAAAACTGCTCGCTAGCATAAACAAAATCAAAACAAGACAATTGAATGTGAAATCAGAATCGAAAGTAAACTAGCCAAGCGGTAACAAAGCCGAAAATACCTAAGCAGATAGCCTTCAACCCGAAAAAAATAAGCAAAACGAGACTTATAAAAGCTATTAATTCCCTAAATCAAACCAAGACAATTGAAGATGAAATTATCATCGAAAGAAAATTTGCCAAGGAGTAACAAAGCCGAAAAAACATAATCAGATACCCTTTAAGCCAAAAAAAATCAGCAAAACTTCAGACTTATAAAAGATATTAATTCCCTATGGTAACTTTTCAGTAACATCCGTGTCGTTCTGGATCCTAGACGGCGTTCCTTTTCCACTAGACTTCAAAACTATCTGATTCCTAGAGAGTGAATTGGGAATTGTGTTCTACAGCTAAAAGGAAATATTTGAAATATAATAATGGTGTATTTAGCTAAAAATGGGATATAGTTAGTATATGTTATATCGGTCGGAATATAAATAGGGTTCTAGTTGCAGTTATCAACTTTAAGTTAGAGTTCCAGAGTTTTAATTAAAGTTAAAGAGATGTTTGTTTGATTGTTGTTGGAGCTCGTCATGGTTGACTTGAGGGACTAAATCGTCCTGTTCGACCATTCAACTGTAAGATTTGCTCTGGATTTGTTTGGAGCCCTGTAATACAAGGATCTAATCCCAAATTGGCATTTCTTTCCTTAATACATTAATTACATTTCAATCTGAAAAGCTCCGTGTCTTCGCCTCTTCACTCTGGCAATTCGGCACTGCGGAGATTCAATACGACCAAAAAGATGCTCAGTTTTTGCTAGGTAATTACAGCGGTCTATCCGGAGCCTATGCAGCAGAACTTCCTCTTCGCTCATTTGGTTTGTAGAATGTTCCAAAGCCATGCCAATTCGTCTGCGTAAATGATCTTCATTCATTTTCTGCCGGTAATCTTCTAGTATAGCTGCCTCTCTAGTCCTCAAAATGTACTCTTTAGTATTTAGATTTTCAGGTTTATCTTGAAACTTCTTTCTAGCGGTAGCTCTCCAATCTGGACAAAACCTGCTGTCCCCCCTCGCTTTCAGTCTCTGAGGTGGGCCGTCATCTGTCATAAGACGCAGATGATAATTTGTCGGGACGCGGAGGAACTTATTGTACAAAATGGCTGCTTCTTCGTCATCATACTGTCTCAACGAAGAAGCCCGAGCTTGTGTATAAGTTACGACTGCTTTAGAGCTTGCAGGTGTGCCACAAATAACTCTCGCAGCTCTATTGCTGCATGTTTCTTACTTGTTCCAATTTGAGTCAGAGAAAAAGAGCCCCATACTTCACTAGCGTAAATTGCTCCTGACTGACATAGGCGTTGTAATCTTCTGAAATCTGCGGATGCAATACTCCAGTTCTTCCCTGGCAAAATAGACAGCAGCTGTGTTCTCTCACTCATCTTCTTCACTATGATGCTAGTGTGTTCGGAAAACGTTAACTGTGTATCAATGTTCACACCCAGAATCTTGATATACCTGTTGAACGGAACCAGTGTGCTCTCCAGTAGTAGAGCTGGTTGCGCTTTGCTTGCCGTTTCTCTCGGGTCCAGGCTGATGACTGAACCCTCTGTCTTGGATGGTTTAATGAGCATATAGTGGTCACTAGCCCAGGAAATTACGCTGTCAAAAGCCAGTTGAATAGCTGCTGCGGATTCGGGAGAGAAAGCTTCGTTATAAAGCGAGTAATCATCTGCAAATTGGGCGCTTTTGGTGTCTGAAGCGTCTTGAACCACCCTCGTTGGCACACTGGTCGTGGCATGACCGAAAAGTAAGGGCGACAGAGGATATTCTTGAACTCCCTGCTGGAACACCTTGTCAAACTCTATCGAAGGCTCCTTTGAAGTCCACTGCCGTAACCACTGTTCCTTTCTTCATCTTTATAATGTCAAAAGCATTTTGGCAGATGTTGGCGAGAACATGTTGTAGATCTTTTGGCGCGAAACCCTGACTGACAATCTGAAATCAGATGTATACTCTTCCCAATGTTGAGCACGGGCTTCCAATATTGACTCCAGAACTTTGGCAACGCACGGCAACAATGAGACCGACCTATAACTCTTAATCTGAGCAGGCGGCTTACCATTCTTCAGAATTTGCCCAATTACTGCTCATTTCTAGCAATCGAGAACTGTTCCTCGATGTCGAAAACCCGAAGCAGAAATATGATGCAATTCTCAGGCAAATGCTTAATCATCTGAGAAACAACTCCGTCATGACCGGCAGCTCCATTCTTCATCTTCTGTAAAGCTCTTGCCAGTTCAATTTCAGTGAAACTGTCACCCAGTTCTCCTTCCGGTGGTCCCTTTCAGATCTTCTTTCGTCACAAGGAAGTCCTCTCTCGTGATCTGTTTCTTCACAATGGTTTCTTCTCAGGCTGAAAGCATCCTTCATCAACTTCTTCGCGCTCTCACAGAGACGAGACCACCAAAGCTTCCTATTACTCCCAACCTTGGTGATAGTTGTTGAATCCTTTATCTCCTTCTGTGCGGTCTCGACCAGGACCTTTTAATTTTTCTCCAGAGAAAGATCTGCATTCTACTCTGGCAAACTTCCGCTGTACTTCTCCCAGCCCGTTTTAAGATCGTTAAACTTCCGTCTTGACTCTTCTTCCTTCATCCCTTGGGAGCCAATGACAAGTTGAACATCCCTTGGGAGCCAATGACGAGAATAGCTACTCGCCACAGATCTGATCTGTGCGCAATGGTGATGTCGAGTGCAGTTTTCACCATCGCGGGACCCAGCTGTCGAACAGGTGTCGGAATGCCACTATTCACATGTGTCATATTAATGTCAATCAACAAGTCGTCGATCTCTTCTCTCAGCTGATCCGAATCTCTGCTCGCGTCCCAAGAACCATGCGCATTAACAACACAACGCACAGATAACAGAACTCCTCTCTCTCGGCCACTGGTTCATCCAGTCCGGTATTTTGAAAGGGAAAGGGTTTTTCACAGGAAAGCGGGTATATGGTAGAGCAGCCATTTCATGCTGGATACCATAAGCTAATTGGCGACGGCATGCTAAGCAATTGTTGCAGGCTTTTCGAATCTGTGATCTGGCGCGGAATCCAGTAGAGTGTTCCTGGTGTGCTCTGGTGGAGAGTGCTGGGTTGTAACATGAGTATGTCCTATCATTAGCATAATAGCGGGGTGTTTTCCGTCGAGAATGATGGGGTACTTCGAGCAAAAATCAAGTCCAGATTTTTGTAAGCGTCCATGATCTCGAAGAAATCCTTTATCGTCGATGAACGGGGAGAGGGGTCTAATGCAATGCGGCTGCTGGGTAATACTGATTTACCACGTTTGAGTGTGGCGTAGTCGTTGGCGAAAGTGTCCAGCTATGATTGCTTCAGAAGAAACAATTTGGCGTTGGTGATTTCGTCCGACCTCAAGATGTGGTTTCGGTCTGTCTGCGTTGGCAGACTGCTGCTGTTAGGGCTGGTTGGTTTCGTCTAATTGGTTTCTTGTGTGTTGGATCCTCGTTATCTCAATCCACAAGAGATGGGAAAAACGAAGAAGTTGTATCCGATGTTGTTTTGCAAATCAGAGATTGGTGTCTAACCTTTATTTTGAATCTTTCCACTACTCTGAGTACGAAAGCTGTTGCTCGAAGTAGTCGGGTCCATTTCGAGAACCTTTTGTATGTAATATAACATTTGAGACCAATGATATTTGATTGAGCAATGAAAGACTCTCGGTGAGTGCTCGTCTGTGTTATCCGTCGAAAAGAGAGAAGAATTGAATTTAGAAGATGGAGTTTTGGGCTTTGAAATCTGAAGTGGCGCGGGCCATTGCTGGTCCGATGCTAAAAAGAAGTCGGGTCCATGAACCTAACGGCAATTTTGTGTGAATTCGGTAAAGGGAAATCCTGGGGTTCCGTCGTCTGCAGGGTTAAGGTTTCCTGGTCAGTGTTTCCACTGCGAGGCTAAGGAGAGGTCTAATATTTCTTCAACACGGTTGACTAAAAATATTTGCTCTCTTTTGTCAGATCCATGCATCCATTGCAGACTTGTGCTGCTACCACAAGGGCAAACGATATACTTCTTTGGTCTGTGCTTTTGTCTATGCAAACGAAACATGCGACGGATGCAAGAGCATAGGAATCATCGGAGAAAACAAGCAGAGAAAGTTTTGCGTACTTAAGAAAAAACACTGGCGAGCAATGCTCAATTCTTGAAGCTGGTTGATTTCACTTAGTAGTGTGAACAATTCTGGAAGGTTGGCGTTGCTGATAAGTTCGTCCCATGAGAGTCCTTGTCTCCAAACACTTTGCAGCAAAATGCGTAGGCGAATAGTAACTGGCGCGGCAATTCCTATTGAGTCGAACACTGATGATGGAGTAAGAAGCAGATTCCGTTGAGTTGGTTTCTTTTTCAGTAGGTCGTAGAATATGGTTGGCAAGAAAAAAAAAGTCGCTGGAGATGTTCCACTGAATTCCTAAAATTCGTTTGGTAGTAGTTTTGTCGAGAAGTTCGTCAAAACTGATGGCTCGATATTCTTTAGGAATTGATGCAAGGATGTCGCTATTGATTGTTTTCCACTTTCTAAGCTTGAAGCTACCGCTCTGAAGGACAAATCGCACGTCGCTGAAAAGTCGTTGAGCTTCACGGATGCTGTCGGTTGATTCGTAGAAGTCGTCCATGTAGAAGTTGTTGTAGACAAGGTCTTTCACATGAGGGAAAGTCGATTCAATGTCGTGGTTTGGTGGTTCCACAGAGAATTCAGAGAAAAATTTGGTCTTCTGGTTGAACAGATACTTGCATATACATCCCTTCTATGTCGGCGTTGATTGGGTATTAGCGTTCACGAAACCGGCAAATTAAGGCAAGTAGGTTACTGAGTAGGTCGGGTCCACTCAGAAGCATGTCATTGAGGCAAACTGTATCTGGATTTTGCGTTGGATACGGCAAAGCTTTCCGGGCTTGTTGGGGTTGATGACACCGTGTTCGGGTAGAATTCATCCTTTTGAAGGTATTTTACTGGGTAGTTTTCTTAAGTATCCTTAGTTGAGGTCACACGAAACTGTGTTTTGATATATTTACAGTTTGTTGGGGTCACTTTGGAGTCGTGTTCACATCTCTTTGAACTGCTGCGAAGCTAAAGCGTAATTGTTTGGCTTAGTTGCATTGGGCTTGCATAGTAGTCCAAGTTCGTAGCGGTTGTTTTGTGGGTGATTGTTTTCCGTAACTCTTCCAATGCATGGCGTTCGTTTTTCGATCATGATAATTGGGGTGAAGTTCCATACGATTCCATTGTCCAAGTGTTGAGAAGGAGTTCTAAAACGTCTGCGTCATACAGAGATTCTGTTTCATGGGTTGAGGAGGCAGGAAAGACAATTCTTCCTAACATGTCGGCAGTTGGACCACTAATGATCCATCCAAGGGCTGTTGCAATTGCTCGAGGGGCAGTGTCAGGTCCTTTGATAACTGAGGTTTTCGTAATAAAGTCGATGTTGTCTGTTCCAAGTAGAGTTGAGACCTGATTGTTATCGAAATCGGGAAATGTGATGTCGCGAAAATGATCGTATGCTCGGTATATGCTGTTGAGTGTATTCGGCTGAAGATTCTCAAGTCCAAACATTGAAGTATATATGCCCTCTCAATGTGGAATTCTCCGTTACAAAGGGATGAACTGTCAACTCTATTTGATCGGGCAGTGATCTTCTTGGAGTCGTGAAAACAGTCGATGAAAAATTCTTCTGTATCTTGGTTTTCTTCTAGTTGAAGGTAATCGGCTGTTGATTTGGTATGTCGCTGTCGCTGCTACCGTTGTGTAGAAAGGCGTAAGTGCTGATGCACCTGTTTTCATGTCTCAACGTAACTGGCACGTAAAGTAAGAGAGAGTTCGTAAAACTGTTGCTGTCGATTCATGGAATTATGCGTCTGTGATGAATGCTGTGATGATGGGAAAGACGTCTTCTGAGATGAGCCTCTGGTAGTAGATTTTTCGTCGTGAAGGCTGCTAAGATGATGTCGATTGCATGTTGCACATGCTCGCTTGGAGGAGCAGTATTTTACCATATGTTGTCCCAAGCAATTGAGGCAAAGACTTTTCGAGAGGAAAAATTTTCGTTTTGCTTCAATTGACTGGTGTTCGTACTTGTCGCATCAGGAAGAGTGGTACTCCTGGTTCCAGAATGCCCAAACATTGCGGCTTTTATGTTGAATCTTTTGCTGTTGGTTGAAGGTCGGTTATCGTTTCGATTCGAATGTCTATCATCATGATTCCGGTTTGGTTCAATCGAGTTACGATGATTGCGTGAGGTTTTGCTCATTTAAGAGTGTCTTGAGGAAAGTACTCGCAGGCCAAGGCAAGATTCCGTAACCATTCTTTAAACAGGGCAAGATTTGGCTGCTGCATATCGTTGTTTACAAGATACTGGGACCTTTGTAATCGTTCACTGTGATGGAACTTGTTGACTGCAAACTGTACATTAATCGTCGAGTTGATGTCATTTGCAAATCCAAGAGTCTGGAAAAAGTTTCAACAAGGTTGCTAACGAACGAAGAAAACTCAATGTGTGAGTCCTTTCGATGGCAAACGAAAACTTTGCAGCTGTCTGATGAAATTATTCACAAGGACGTCAGGTCGCCCGAATCTTTTCTGAAGTTCCTGTAGTGTTGTTGTATACATCGCGCTGTTGCAGGCAAATCCAGCGATCGATTGATTTGCTTTTCCTATGGTCAATGTCTGGAGGTGGGTCAGTTTTTCGGCATCATAAGTCGGCTGATTGTACACTGTGGCCTGAAACCACATGCTCCCTTTCTTTGGGTAACCGTCAAAGTTTTCCATTCTGATCTTTGGTAACCGGAAAGACTGGTGAAACGTCGCTGCTGATTGAGTCTGTTGATGATGCTGTTGAAACTGATGATGATCTGTCGATGAAGCATATATCGGTTGAGTATTGCGTCGTCAAAGTGGTTGGGATTTCGAAACTGTTCTGTGGATTGATTGCTGTGGTCTGAAATGAAGACCTATCTGTTGGTTGATGTTGCTGTGTAAATCTGAGGGCTCTTGTTGATGCAGACGTTGCCGCTGGTGCAATAGTTGTTGCTGGAGTGAAAACTGTTGATATCGTCAAAGCTGAGTTGGCACGGAAGTTGTTGCTGCAGATGCGGGGGCGCCAGTTGCTGAAGGGATCGTCGGGACGTGTATCGCGTTAGAGTAGAATAAAATTTTGTTAGGACAAAATTATAAATTAAACCAAGTACCAAGAGAACCCGAACCTTTTTTTTGTTATTTGCGATTGCAATAAATACTTCCTGGCAGGGGAGGAATATTGTAAGCCCTGGATAAAAGAGGGTCGTTTGTACTACACGCTTCTTATAGGCGCGCCATGTAAACTAAGAAGTGTGGATTAAGGTAACATTTTAAACATCAATCGTTTAGTTGCGTTTCTAAAATAGTGTTTCAGCTTTCAAGTTTTTCTTTCTAAAATCATTTTGTCCATTTTCAGTAATCTGACTTCAGTTGCTTCAAATTATTGGGTTCATGCCATGGGCAAAATCATTGCATGCCAGGCTTGCATATCGGGCATTGAAACTCAAGGTAAACTGGTCGATTTGTAGCACTGCTCAAATCGGGCTAACACACAGTGCCACCTGAAATTCCGATGTGCCCTGATCTCTTGGGTCAACATCCATGCGCAACGCTGATGAGTCCATTTCTTGCAATAGGTAAGAATTCTAGTTACAGATAAGTTATTGTTCCTGAGTCTCCTTCACCCTCAAAACAGACCAAGACACAGCTTTATTTGTTCGTTAAATGAAACAAAATGAGGCCACTAAGCAGACTTGATATAGGCCGAAACCTATCGATCGCCTATCCTATCTGGGAGCCTTTACGCGGCGGATGGGACATCAATTCAATCCCCAGGAGAAAATCGCACTCCAAGAACCTTCGGGAGTTCAACGGGACCCGCCAGCAGCAGTGTTTTTGGTGAAGCGCCCTGGTAACCCCGCATACCAGTGGCGCACCCTCCTGACTTCCAGGGACATCGAGACCAACCCCGGCCCTGTCAGGTGGCCTTGCGGGATTTGTGGACGCTCCACAAAGTTCGACTCGATCCGATGCGGAGATTGCAGACAGTGGACAACAGAACTTGCCTGGGTCTGAGCCATAAGGAGTTCAGAGAGTGGGAACACTGGCGTTAGCACTGCAGGTGCAGAGAAGAGAAGAGGAACCACCGGCAGCCCCTGCGGCTACGACAGCCCCCAAGAAGACCAGAAGGGCAGCTCCAGAGAAGATAAGAATCCTCCAGATTAATCTGGATGGTTGGCGCTCGAAGGCAGCGATTCTGGACAATCTTGCAGGCGAGACCAACCCAGATGTCATTTGCATCTAAGAGACGAAGCTTCCGGACGAAGACACCACCAAGTGCCCCCTGCGAAAAGTGGTGCGGACACCAGAGACGCCCGCCCCCAACTGCAAGTCTGGCCGATAGACAAATGCAGCATAATCTGCGCCGATGCCAACGCGCACAGATCGTAGGACCGCCCCGAAATCACGGACCACGTCGGGGAAGAAATCGACGACTGGGCCATCGTCAAAAGGATGTACATCCTTAACCAAGGCGCTCCCACCCGCATGAAGAGCGATAGCACTAGCACAGCCCCGGACATCAGCGTCGTGCACTCGTCCAGCTCCCAGGCCTTCTCGTGGAAGACCTTAGACAGCATAAGGCTCCGACTATCTGCCGATTTTGATCGACAGGCAAGGAAGATCACAGAAAGATAGAAGAAGACGACAACTGATCATCAAGAAAGCTGACTGGGAAAGGTTTCAGGACATCCTGACGCGCACCCTTCTCCCAACAGCAGAAGCCTCCCTGGAACAACAAGTGAAGCAATTCACTTCCTCCGTCCTGGGAGCCGCGCAGAAGAGTATCCATCTCACCAGAAAGAAACCCGTCAAACCATGGTGGAACTCTCAATGTGCGTACGCCAAAACGAACCTGAACAGAGCCCTCCACCGTCTCCGTGCCAACCCTCAGGACGAAGATCTCTCTCGCAGGTACAACGAAGCGAAGAGCTTGCTCAGAAAGACAATCGCCACACAGAAGAGGTCATGCTGGCGTGAGTATGTGGCCGATCTAGACCCCAAGACTCCGGCGACAAAGGTCTGGAACATTCTCAAGGCCATGGACGGAAGACAAAGATCAGGACTCCCAGACACGACAATCAAGCATGGCAGCTGTGTCAGACCAACAGAAAGCCGACTTAGCCATCAAGACCTACGCAGAAGTTAGCCGGATCAGGATCCCTCGCAGGCTGGGCAAAGAAGCTGACCAAGCTCTCCTGTCAGGGCTGAGAGACAACATCTACTCTCACACCGATCTTGCGAGCGACTTCAGTTTCCCCGAGCTGCAGACCGTTCTGCACAAACAGAAGAACAGCGCGCCAGGAGAAGACGAGATCCACCCCTCATGTTGAAGAACCTGCCTCAGGAATGGAAACTCTCCCTGCTGGAGATTTTCAACCGGAGCTGGCAACTGGGGAAGGTGCCCAGCAGTTGGCATTCCGCACTGATCATCCCGATCCACAAGAAGAAGAAACCGGCGGACAAGATCCGCAGCTACAGGCCCGTGAGCCTCTTGTCTTGCGTCTCGAAGATCCTGGAGTCCCTAGTCAGAGACAGAATGAAGACCTGGGCTGAAAGAGCGCTTCATTCCTCAGGAACAATCAGGATTTCAAGCGAAGAGGTCTACTCTCGACCGCACAGCTCACATCGCTCAGTCCCTCTTCGACGCCCTTCAAGATCGCAAACGGAGCCTCCTCGTTGCAGTCGATTTCGAAGCTGCCTGCGACACGGTTTAGCGCGGCGGTCTTCTCAGGGACCTAGCCTGCAACGATATGCCATCCCGTATCCTGCACTGGCTGAAAGCCTTCTTTTCCGACAGGAGAGCGGCTGTTCAGTGGAACAACCGACCAGTCACTTCAAAGTGTTCCAAGCTGGAGTACCTCAGGGCTCACCTCTGTCACCGCTGCTGTTCAACCTGTTCACCGCCTCCTTACATCAGGCAAAAGGCCCCTGAGTCTAACCCAGAAGTCTACGCAGACGACCTTTGGCTCTTCTCGTCTCCAGAAGAAGCAGCAAGTCACATGCGAGCACTCCAAGCAGTTGACCAGTGGGCAGAAGACCACCCCCTGAAGGTCTGTGCTTCGAAGACCGAGGCGTTAGTGATCTCCTTAGATCCAAGGGAGACAGCAGGAAAAGCGAAGCCTCCCCTACGTCTGGCCGGCGACACTGTGAAGTACAGCTCCAACCTTCAACGCAAAGGTCCGGAAATTCTCGACATCACCTTCGACTCGCAGCTCCGGTTCACAGAACAGACCGTGACCGCCTGCAGCAAGCTGAAGTCAAGAACGAAGATCATCCACGCCTTAGCAGGAACCGACTGGGGCATGCAAGGCTCAGTACTCAGACAGCTCTTCAATGCGTGTGCACGTTCCGGTGGCCTCTACGCGGCCGGGGTCTGGTACTCCTTTACCTCCCAAACCAACAGAAACAAACTCGAATCACTGAACTACCAAGTGGCGAGAATAATCACGGGAGCGCCCAAAGGTTCGAATGCTGCAGCAACTTGCCGCGAAGCTCAGCTTCCACCGATCTTTCATGTTGCCGAAGAAGAATCAGCCAGGCTCTTCAACAAGATCGAAAACCTGGACTCGAGCCACTACCTCGCCCACATGACAACAGACGCCCCCCGACAAAGACTGAAAGCGCACGGAACAGGAGACTTTCGCTCCTGCTTCAGAACAACAGCCAAGAACCAACTTAACGACATAAACAGCACAGATGTGAAAGAAGCGCTCAAAGACGAAAAAGAACCGCGCTTCTTAGAACACTACCTGCTGAGAACAGACCCAGAGTCAATTCATAGAAGAGCTACAGGCGGAGAGTTCCTGGAGTCGGTCACAGGCAGAACGCGAACCGAAGAAACTACCTTACACCGACTCCGACTGAACCGCCACCTACCACTCAATTCAACAAAACATAGACATGGAAACACCGAAGATCCCTCGTGTGAGCACTGCGGGACCGAGGACGAAGAAGATACTGAGCATTTCCTCCTCTACTGCCCACGATGGGAGGCCGAGAGGAAGACCTATCTCGGCGAGCATCCAGACTTGAAACTGCTGCAGGCGGCCCCAGAGAACGTGCTGAAGTTCGTTCGAAAGACTGGGCTTTTCTAGCCCCCTATTTCCAGATAGAAGGCCGTCACACACAACAAACTATCGATCGAGGAAAAAAACAATAAAAACGCCAAAAAAATATTGTTGTCATGAAAAAGTACTATTTCTATTAAGATTTTAAGCATTTTGCTCAAAGTTAGGTCACTAAGCCCATAAAATGTAAGCCGAAATCATTTGGGCACAACTCAATTTTTAAGCGAAAAAAAAAATATACGAAGTCAAGGTTAGTAAAACTACAAACAGCAGTAGTAAGTCAAAACAATAAAAGCAACCACAATGTGTAACTTGATTACGGCAAAAAAATCGATGTAACAACTAAGCCTACAGAACTAAACAGACAACTATTAGGCCGACAATTTTTTTTGTAATGGAATATTTCCCGTTTGATAAAAAAAATAAGGTCCTGTCAGATTCGAACCCAGTACTTTTGCCGTCCCAAGCGTGTTCATCACATCCAGACCAAGTGCGCGGGAACGCAAAGAACCTTGAACTCATAATGAACTGAACCGAAACTTTTCATTTCTAATTTTGACTAGTCTGTGAACAAATTTATTTGCGGGGAAAAAGTCTAGTACCCGATTGCAACACCCTTGCTAATCGCAAAGGTAATTATCGCAAGGGTAAAAACAAATGCGTGTTTTTTCCGTGGACAGGTGAAAGGGTGATCCGCGTGGAACACATTCATTTACATATTTTTAACTAATAACATGACAAAATTCATTTTTTGTCGCAATAAGATATCTCAGGGTGACATTTAATTTATCCAACTCTTGCTCTGGACATCGAAAATAAATCATGGGAGATTTTTTATTACAGTCCGAGCCAAACGCCGACTGATCGTTCCTCATTATGACATATCATTATACGACTATTGATTGTACTCTATTAAAAACCAGTGAACACAAAAGTGCGACTGGATAAAAAATGTTGACCTTGTAACAAGCCTAGCTTCGCAAGTGTAATTATTTGTTTTTAAGATAAGACATATTAACGGTTGACGTCACATCTTTGCTGTGTATTATTTGAGAGAAGTCTGTGATGCGCAGTCTTTTTACTTTACTCGGTCATTGAATTTTAAGAGCGATAGGCAGGTATAAAGGTACGCACTAAAGATCGGCCGTTCTTTGAGAGTATTTAGTTCATTTTTGTTACAACACAGGAAAACAGTTACACAGTTATTGCTTCCACCCAAGGATAAAAAAAATACATTTGCCGCAACACAAAATGGAAAACCAATTAAACGCAGCACAAATGGTTTCAAGGTGATTGAAGCTTACAAAACGCAATTAGGGATTGCCTGAAACTTTCTGTGTTCCTTACCGTCAGTTCCGTCAACGTAAATGGTGCCGCTGTCCAAGGAAATTTTCCTCGCCAATCTCTGGAGTAAAAAACCGGAAGCTGTTTTCTGACTTCCCTTGAGCTGCAAAAGATAAATGAATGGCTTCTTCGGAGGAACTGCAAGAAGACCATTGACAGATCCATGATCATGGACAATCCATCCTTTTCTCAGAATGTGATATACTTCTTCTTCGAGACCAGAACAGAACTTGACAAACGCATTCTGTGCTCGATCTTTCGGGTCTCGCTGCTCGGACAAAAGTTCTCTCTCGGATTCCTCGATGACGTTGAAAGACTCAAAGAAGCTTCCAGAGCAAAGACAACACATGATGAACCTAATAATATTTAAAAATACAGCTAATTATTGATTTTTTTTTCCAGTAAAAATGTTTCTTCATGCAGCTATCTTGGTGTTTCCGTTGATTCTAAGTTATCATTCAATGTTAACATAAATTTTGTGCGAAATAAAATCAGAAAGCAATGTGGGATTGTTTCTAAAAAATGTTCCAAAACCAATTTACTCGAAATCTATAGGTCAAACATTAAACCAATTTTGCACACAGAGACGAAGCCGCACATTCCAAACACTAGCGAGAAGACGGCAAAAAGCAGCTCTAGATACGAACAAGAAATAAGCCTCGAATTAGTAAAATTCGGCTACGTTTCGGCTTCGATCTGCAACCTAGAGATTATGAATCTCACACACTAAACACTCAGCCACGTATGCACACGAAATCGCAAACACTAGTCGCATGTAAAGCAGAGACCAGATGCTATGAAATTTCCAATGCTGCAGATCGTGATTATAGCGAATGAGCCATCAAATAAGTGAACAATTTTAATGAACACTTTCATGTACAAGTTAGGCTAGAAAAAAGAAGGTTCGTACTATACACTATCTTTCGCAAACTCGTAAGTTATTCTCAATTAATGCCAAATGATACTGAAAAAAAAGTTGCGGTTATTTTTTTCAAGAAATTACGACAGCATTTGTTTTTTATATAATGCAAAAAAATAACTGTTCACGATCTATTTGCCTCAAAACTTCCTAATTTTGTTATGAGATTCCTTGCTGGACTTCATTGTGTTTTTTAAAATAAACTTTGTTGTATTAAGAATCCTTGTTCACGTGACACGTAGAGCAAGTTCGTTACCTTTAAAACACTTAATTTAGAAAAAACTAACATAAAGAGCTTCTACGCTCCGCAAAAACTGTTTAGTTCCAGACTTTTTCGATAAAATAACTCAGTCAGATATTCAATCAGTGGCTCATAATCTCCTAGTTTTAAGCATTTGAAGCAACGAAAACATCATCAATTATGTATTTGCACTTAAGTGCTAGCTTTTCGCTTTCGTCTAGTGTTGAGATTAGGGCATTATATAATATGCTAATTAATTGGGTTTTCAAAGCGTTTCAGGTTTTGACGTGTTCACTTGATACTGCTGCTTGAGCTCAGTTGGGCGCCCAACGTCCAATTAGCCTTCATTTAATTTTATTGGAGTCAGAGAGGTGTTCGGTGCGAGGTGTAGTTAGTAGAGGCAGTAGCCACCAGTTCAAGTTTTGCATTTGAGCGCAACGAGGTGGGCTACGACTAACGAGTTTATGATAAAGTTTTTACAGATAAATTCCAAAAATTTTATAGTTTGCATCCAATTATGTAGTGTTTGTTTAATTAATTCGGCTAACACGATTGTGCGTATATTCGGTGAATTGTACATACCACGTAAGTGGCCAACGTTTATTCAGCATCGTTTTCTTAAGGAAAAAATGCTTTTATTTTTCGCGTTTTTTGCCAAGTTTATTTGGTTTCTATTATTTTCATTTTCACACTTATGTAATCAATAAGACTATTCGAATGTATTTGAATTTAGGGCAGCAACCTGCAATAAAATATTTTCTTTCGCTGTTCTCTCTGAGTTGCTATAAAATTCTAATTAAGTTGTAATTCCTTTATTATGAGTTAACTAACAACCAGAAAAATTTCTGCTTCTTCAAATAATATCAACATAAAACTCTCAATGAACGCTAAATTGAACAGACAAAAGTGGGTGTTCAGGGTAAAAAAATGTCTACTTCGTTTTTTGTTCCTGTCGAGCATCATGACACTTGACCCTTCGATTGTTATTTAGTTCACTGAAAATTTTGTCTAGTCACAGCGTCAGTCGATGAACGTAGTGTTGAGGTGAATTAATCAAAATGTAAATTCCACTAGCGTCACGTTATTTTTATGCTATTTATGTTAGCTGATCTACATGTACACGGATGAAAAGTGGAAGTATCAGCTCAATCTAAATTCCTAAATTAAAGCTACAAACATTTTCCTGGAATCTTTGAGCGGAAAATACATTCCTAGTATTGTGTATTGTCTACATTGTTGAAAACAATGTCTCCATACTTATGTTATGGAGGCTTTGATTCAAATAAGTTAATATCAGAAAAAAATAATGGGGTAGATCGACGTCGAAAGAGTTTTTTGAAAACGCAACGGATTGACAAAACATTGTCTTGTTCAGTGTTCAAATAATGATGGGCTATTTTAACTTGTTGGGCCAGCAATCATAATCAGACCTTTAGGACTCCTATCATGATTCTTACTTGAACCTTGATTAAGGCCAAGAACATCTTTCTCAGATTAAAAGGGCATGTATCTTTACAGTCTACTCGAAATGAAATATACATTACATTAAGAACATTAAATACAGTGCTGATTTAAATTAACCGCACAAATGAACAACATTGGACACTTTCAACCCGTTTTTCTCAAATTGAATTGAGATTAGACAAAAAATTGAGGCGACAAAAAATGCTTAGAATTTTACCAGAACTATTATGATGCAATTTTTCTTGGCTTTTTTACCTAAGCAAAAATTACGCTAAACCTACCAAGTTAATTAATGGTAAACTTGTAACAAAAGAAGCCACAACCAAAGTTCTAGAACGGTAAAATCTCCAAAAATCTGTATAAGAGAATATATTTTTGCTTGATAGCCAGAAAAGGTCAATGTTACTTTAAAGAACATTAAAAACAAACTTTAAACGTTTTGCGCAATTTTTTGAAGATTTTATCTTCTGGAACTTTGTTTGGTTGTATAAGAGGCTTCTTTTGATATATTTTTTTGCATCAATGAACTTGGTAGTTAATTTGCTTAGCTAAAAAAAGGCAAAAGACCCATTTTTATTTTCTAATTTCGCAAAATAAATTGCTCCGTAATAATTTTAGTGAAATGCTAGGCAACTTTTGTTCCGTTAACTGTTTGTCTAAATTGCTAACTATTTTGCATCAATTAAATTGGTTGTTTTAATGTAAACTTTACTTAACTAAAAGAAAAGGCAAAAGATCCATTTTTGGTTTCGAATTTCGCAAAATAAATTAATCCGTAATACTTTTGGTGAAACTCTAGGCAACTTTTATTCCGTTAAATATTTGTCTAATCTCAACCCTTTTTTGAGAAAAACGCGTTTAAAATTTCAGATTTTGTCCGGATAATTTAAATCATCACTATAATTTCTAATCAACGTAAAACTTACCAATTAATTTTTGTTTAGAGCTTAGAAGATTTTTCTAACCAACTCATAACGATAACTTAAATTAAACTGTACTCACACAATTTAACCCAATTATGTAATGAAAAAAAATCATGAAAACATTTTCGAGGGAAAAAACGGCACGTCAAATGCTGAAGCAAATTAAATCAGAATTCAAACCTTGGAACACAGAATCTGCCTCCCAGTCGCATCCAGATATCAGCCGGTGGGTTCTGGTTTCGACTTCTCGACTCACGTGCGACGAAGTTCATCAGCTGAGCCGTGAGACTGTGTCGCATTGTGTCGAGGAGTCGGAGAGAAGCGACAAGTCGGGTGGTCAGAGAGGCCGAGGGCTGGACCAGTATGACAAACTGGCACACATGCATGAGAAACATGACTAGTTTTGTATGCACCAACTCAAGGTCCTGAAACAAAACAACCTTGTTTTGGAACCTAATTCTCATATTTCAAAATTTTACATGAGATTTCAGAAACCGAAGTAAATTTACCAAAAATGACAATATTTTTTTTACATACAATATGAAACAGAAACTGTGTTTTTGAGAAACTGTGTTTTTGAGAAACGCTATTCCAAGAAGTATATTTTATTGAAACAGGAAAAAGAAAACTGTTTCATAATAGTTAAATAATTATTTATTCAAAGCATAAAAGTATTGTTTTATGCAAAAAGATCATTAACGCTACTTGATTTAATCAAAAAAACTTGTTGCTTCAGTAGTTTAAGCTTAAAATGTTTCCCTAATTGAACTAAAATCAAATGAAGTCATTCCTTTTTTCGTCACACTAATTTTACCGAATAGGTTGAGCAGATATTCAATTGGCAGTTAAGTAATTTCTCTTGCAAATGCAGTGTAAATGGCACTTTTTCCTAAAACAAGCTGATGCGTTTTGCAATTTACAAGCTGATTTTGTTCTCTTGAAAATACTTGAGTACTTAGAAGCACCAGCAGATTTAGGGAGGGGGCGGACGCCCCCTTCCTCAGGGTTGAACTATTTTGAGAACTATTACTTTGTACTATTTTGAGATCTCCATTTTTGACCGACGGACCTTAAATTTTTTCTTGAGGCGCCTTTGGCGCCAATATATACTTAAAAAGAAAGGGAAGTGCGATTACCCAAAAAGTGTCTAAAAGGCCTTTTTGGCCCATTTTTCTTTCAAAAAATGTTCAAAAGTTTTTTTTTGAAAATCTGTCTCCTCTGAAGGTCAACAAATCGATATCAATCCTCCGCGCGAAAAACAAGAAATCTCGTTGTTACTTTTTAATCAGATGAATTAACTATGAATACATCAGTAACAAAAAAAGAACGTCTAACGAACCAATAAGGGTTGCCAAGTGCAGCCCTGAATTTGAATAAAATCAATTGAGATACAACAGATAAGAAAAAAATACAAAAGTAGTCAAGGCTAAATGCAACAACAACAAAAAAAAAACGATCTTGCATATGAGAAAAAATAAAAAATGGGTACGTGGCACCCTCTGAACAAATAGTGCATCTACCGAGAAGAGGGTGATTCCATTTAAATAACAGTAGCTCTACTGTAGTGTATATAAAAAAACGGAACTACAATGTATAAAACAACTTAAATGATGAAACTCGAAAACTCGCTAGCCGTAGGCACCTCTACCTCTAACCGGTTTCATGGCACAAACTTGATCTTGTTCATTTAACGGTTTTTGCTGCAACTAACTGGTTCTTCTGCCCTAGAGCCAAGAAACTTCAATATCATTGAATGGGGGCTTAAGAGTCAGAAGACACCTAACTGAATCCATGCAGCAGTTACCAATGAACAAGTCCAAGTAGGGCTTTTAAACGCCATAAGTGATTTGAAAAGCCCCATCAAAATTATTTATATACTTTGGCAGCAATCTTACGCATCTGAGCTTTTTTATTGAAAGATCAGTTTATATTAAAATAAAATCAATCAAACAAAAAACAACCTTGATCAGATCTTCATTGATCAAAATGAACAGATATCAAACTTGGTTGAAAAAGAGTAAAAGTAATGGCTGAACACAAAGGCCTGGTAAGTGTTAGGAGTTAACCCGCTGCGCTTCGCAAACACTTGCGAGAACGACTAAAAAGCATCTCTATAAAGCAAAATAAAAAAACAGAAATAAGCCTTATATTAGTGAAACTTTGCTACGTATTGGATTCGAACCTGCGACATCAAGATTAGCAGTCTCGCGCCCTGCCCACTCGGCCACGAACGCTTAACAATCGGCAATGGCTATTCACAAATAAAGCAGCTACATATGCTAATAAAAAGCTGCAGCAAAAATGTCACCAATTAGAAATAGACACAATTGTACAAGTAATAATTTGGAATATAACCAACTGAATGCATCCACACTAACTTTGCACGCAATTGGAAAGTATAAAGGCACATTATGTATAAAAATATACATTTTAAAAATTGCGAGATATATTGAAATACAAAATTTCTGCAATCGAGTTGTTATGATCGTTCTGTAGTTTGAAACAAATAGCATTTTTTGGTTCATTTGATGAATTCAAAATGCATCAAATGTGTAAACTTATTATTATTCAAATTTGAAAGCACATGCTATCAAAAAGCCGTTAAGTTGACCCAAAAAGGGCACCAATACTTGCGACTTAGGTTAGAAAAGAACATCCGCACTATTACACTAACGCTCACTAAATTGCGCTAATGTAATAAGGTATTGACAATTGCTTGTATTTGAAATCTGATACATTTCCGTCACGTTTTCTTTTAAGATTTGAAAACTCGGCTAATAAAATCTCACAAGACCTGGAGACATTATACATCACAACGTGCAAATGCCTTCAGAAAGCAGGTAAAATGATTGGCGAAAACCTTGGAACCTTTCAAAAGCGCGAATGATAAGACTACGGGAAATGCAAGGCTACGGGATTTATCAGTAGAGTTTGAATCAAATTTGCTCAAATAGGTCTTATAAGCTTCAAAAAAATTTTCTCTTAACAATTTACTTCAAAAATTTAACCATATACAAGTTTCTGAAAAATATGGCATTGACTCCCCTACATTCTTATCCTGAAAACGTGCTTTCAATTTCTATGTTTTCTCCTCTTTCTGCAAAAATTTCTAATTCTGTCTCCTAATGGAATGGTTTTTTGATGTCCTGTACAAAAAGTCGTGACAATTAATGCAAACATCTATACTAAGGTTTTTCAGGGCAAGGACAAATAAATTTGCTTTTTTACTCATTTTTGAAGTAATCTTGTGCATGCAATTTGTTTAAATGTTTTTGATTTCAGCGTACCGAAATTAATTCAAAGTTCAAAAAATTTTAATATATCCGATTGTTTTACTATTTCAAATAAATTTTTATTAGTTTCCCTACCAAACAAAATTCAATTTAATGAGAAAAAGATGAGTTAGATCTGATTCAGTTTCAATGGCTGACTAAACCAACAAGAAGCGAGTTCTTGAAACTCACATCAATTTGTTTTATTCACTGAATGGGATAATTCCAATTTAATTCAACCAGTTTAGTAGTATCGATTATTTTTACAGTCTCCGCCTAGCGTAAGCTCAAACTGAAACAGCGAAGAATCTATCAAGTTGAACATAAGATTTTCAAGCAGACGAATTCGAAAGAAGACGAAAATTGAATGAGGTAGGGGAGGGGGATTGGCAGTCACCCTCTTACCCTCGACATGCTATTGAACACATGAATCATCTACATATATAGATGCTTTTCTTCATTAAGGCAGTATATAGCCGGTTATTCGTAGAATTTTTTTCACTCCGAAACGAAATTCACTAAAATCTTGGTTTTATTATGTCCAGTTTTGGTCCAGCTTTAGAGGATCTACAGCATAAGTTCAAGCAGTTGAAACCGTTTTCAAATGATTATAAAATGCCTCCAGTACTCATTGAGCTACTTCTCTGCAAAGATTGCTCAATTGATCCAACTTTTTTCAATTTTCGGAGAAAGTGACATCAAGTTCAAGCTCTTTGCATTTCCAGAAACATTTATCATTGACTACTTTTTCGCTAAAACTAATCCAAACAAAACCCGGGACAATCAGCAATTTTATTAAACTGGGAACTCTTAAAATTAAAATCCACTTTCGCAACTGAATCTCAAGCACGTTTTTACAGCCTTGACATTTTTGCTCCAACCACTGAAAGCGGGGAGGAACTTTGTATTCGGGTGAGTTTAACTTTTTTCCATGCAAAATCAGGTACCACAAATAATCATCGGAATAGTTCGAGTGATATATCACATTAAGTCACATTAATACATCACATTAAGTGATTCAAACAGCTTTCAGTCGTGATTCGAACAGTCGTGCTTCGAATCTCCAACAAACTTTTCCAGTGTCGAAAAAATACTAGTTTGAATGCTTTGACTTTTTGTCTAATTTCAAGCGAATTAAGCGAGCGAGCAGGCTTATGAAAACTAACAATTTCTTAATTTTTAACTTATTAACACTTATACTTATTAACAATTAGCTACAAAGAATTGCTTGAGCGCTTTCTTCCGAATAAAGTGTAAATGAACCAATCAAAAAAATTCTGCAATTTTTTTTTGATTTTTCAAATGTTTATGTTTATGAATGTGTTGTCAAATGTCCCAAGTTTTTACTATCAAATTGTTATGCTTTCATTTAGATTCTTTCATCACACCAAACAGAAAAGACGACGCAATTTGAAAAACATAATAACAAACTAACCGACAGAAAGCCGAGATGAAAGCCGTAGAAAAAAATTATGCGAAAAAAAAACTTTCGAAAAAAATCGAAGTTTTGATTTTGCCTTATAAAAAACTGCTTTCAAAAATATACCGAGAAGTATTTAAACACAACTTACAAAGCGGTAACAAAGCCGACAATTCTTGATCAGAAACATGTTGCGCCGTTTTTTTAAAATAAAAAATATATAAGTCCCCCTCAAACCATTTAGATAAAAACATTTTTCCGCTCAAACAACTCCAAAAGAGGCCGCTAAGCCGATATATTATCAGCCCAAACCTTTTAAGCCGAATAAAATTGGAAAAACGGATATACTGAAATCGGAGCTGGTGAATTTACAACCAACATTGAAACAAATTTCGAATATGACAGGCGTTTTAAATGCAGACATGCTCAAAATTTGTCTGTTAGCTGATGAAAAAACAGATGGCGAGAAATTATCACCACTTTCAGTCATCTTGCGAACAAAATTATTTAACAAAAAGTCTAGTACCCGATTGCAACAAACTTGCTTATCGCAATGGTGATTAAACTTTTTTTAAAAAATCAAGCTGAAATTTGAGCGGGAAATTTTTCAGATTTTTTCCTGAAAAAGAGAAAAACCACACTACCCTAGTGATAAATCACTTCGTTCATTAAAAATAGTATTTATGTCACCGCGAACTCTTGTGCTGGTACTTTTTTTAAATCACAAATGATAATTGAGTCTCAGCAAACTATGGTGACCTTACTTATTTTCATCGCAATTAATTATTCAACCCGTTCACCTTTTCAGCTGAGTGTCAATTTGGCGTCACGCTCTTCACATTTTGCTGCTTTGACTGATAGGGTCGGTTGTTGAATTTGAAAGAGCAAAGGGGTAATAGTATGTCGGGCGGTCGAAATGTGCCCACAATTGCTAAGAAAGGCTATTCTCAACAGCCCTCCTCCTTCCCACAACTTTCACCCTTGTCAGCTTATACCAACCCGAAATAGGATTTTACAATCTAGCATCCTGCCTATTATGCAATTTTTGTAAGCAGACCATCTCGCCAACCTTACCTGCGTGCTATGCTCAGTTTACCAAAAAAAAAAGAAGGCAGAAAAGAAATAAAACTTAGAAAGCGGATAAATTAGAAATAGAGATTTTCCCCATTTGTGAACGTATATACGGATAAAATGTACAGAACAGAACGAAAAAAACTACTGCAGCATTATTTTCCTCCCTCGCACAAAACGAAATTCTTACTCTAATGCCACTGCCTTTTTCCCCCTTTTTTCACAAAACAGTCCATTTTTTCTCCTATAGACGAATTCATTCAGAATTCCACATCCTGACTATTTTTGAGCGGATGCAAAAATAACACACAGCACAATCTCCCTCACTTTTTCTGTTCCTTACTTTACAGCGATGCGTTTGCCAAATACTTATCAGTGAAATTTCTTTTTTGTTAACGGCGATAATATTCCCCCTTACACAGTAAACGAACCACGGTGGAAAATCCTTCTCACTGAGGACCTTTTATTATCTATAGACACATAACTCTAAAGCACAAAATAAAAAAAACAGTTATTTGAAAAACGCAGTAATTCAATTCCACCAAACCAACCAAATCGAAATAAAAATAGTTACAGTTTGTTTGTTATTAAACTACGCACACTAGTTATTATTAAAACCAGACAATTTATTTGTATCTATAAATTGAAATTAAACATTATGGGACTTGGTCTGGCCTCTCAACAAAACCGGACCCGAGTCAGAAACTTCCCCAATGGATTCCTGCTGCCCCAACTGCAGAACTGGGGCAGTGAGCTGGACAACGACAAGGACCAAACAGAAGTGATCGTCATCTGCTGGATCCTTCTCATTCTGGTCGCAATCGCCCTCCTCATCATCCTCTACAACGTCCATCCCGGCCAGAAGATCTCACCCCTCGAAATTCGCTTCACCAGGGTCGACATGCTCAAAATGTAGACTCAACGAAAAACAAGCCACAAATTAAATCTCGCTCCGGCCGTCGAGCCGGGCCACCTGCAAATTATCAACTGAGTCTCATTATATTTTGTCCAAATAACCTGCAAACAACCAAATTTTGTTGCTTTTCGGCGAGGTGATGTTGACTGGTTCGAAAAAGGGAGTACAAATGTGACCTAAAAAGTCTCAAATTTCACAAAACAAAGACGATTAACTAACTATTCGGCACTAAACGAGGCACTTGATCTCACTGTTTTTTTTGGTTCCAGCTAACTTACCCCTCAAATTTTTCGATTTGATTATTTAAGAGGCAGTATATATATTTTGACCAATAAATAGCTTAGACTTCAAGCCGAAAATGATGAAACTAACTATAAATGTCTATCTGTGAATTAAACTACCTTTGAGTTTTGAAGTATCTTCGTGAGTGAGTCAGTGGCAAGGTTGAATTCCAGCGGAGTTTTAACATCCAGCACCACAATTCCACTTTGTTCATTGACTAAAAGCAACAATTATGGCCGGTTGATGTGCAAGTACCACAGAATGTTCCGACAGCACTGATTTGCAAGAAAAATTTTTACAAAATCGTAAAAATTTAGGCAAATAGTTTCTTTTCCTGAGTAGCAGTTAATTTTTTCCAGAAAGACAATTGAATTAAACAAAAACGCTAGAATAAGGGGTAATAAACGCTTAAACAATGTCAGCTTTGCAGCAGAATTAAAAAGAGTATATCGGGTGTAATTCGTAAATTCGCGTGTCAGTTATCTAGTCAGAAAAAAGAACCCGTTTCAATAGCAAACCCGTTTCTTCTCTGAGAAAACTTATTCGGATTCCCATTTAGGACTATAGGGCTTTAATATAATACCACATTTACAAAATTGGGGTAGCCAAAAACGGGAAGAAAAAACTCCGCACGCCATAGTTTCTTCCCTTACTTCCTGAAGTATTCGAAAAAAAATCTTTTTCATTTTTTCCAGGAATAGTTAGGCATCATTTTTGAGCTTCTTCTACGCATCATAATGATCAAATAAAACACATTTCTTTAAGATAAAAATTCAATTTCTGAACACGTAGAAATTTCAGACGAAATTAGTTTGCGACCTTTCAATCAATTTAAAATTGAGACATTTCAGTCTAATCCAATTCAAAGCAGTTACCCAATACAAGGGCAGGGCTTTTCGGTAGCGATTCCTTACTGAATCATATCGTTGTTCCGACCATCGACAATTCGGGTGTTTTTTCTTTTTTTCCCACTCAAATAAAATGATCAGAATGGGACCAGCGATAAATCATATGAAAGACCTTTCAGTCGTGATTAGAAGACTTCAGAGGTTAAAAATTTGTCCCAGTCTTAAAAAACCGGTTCAAAAGTTTAGTCTAAAGTTCTCGAAGTTGTACTGAAAGTTTTGAAATTTAGGTAATGAAAATCTCGTTTAACTACAAAAAAAATAGTTTTGGTAGCTTGATTAAGCTTTTCTTTCAAAAGCAGTTACTCAAAAAACGTGAATTTTTTCTGCAAAAAAATCGATTTTTTTAAAATTAAAAAAAAAGTTTTCGTTTTTTTTTAAACAAAACTGTTGCCATTATGTCTAACTAACTAAGATTCAACACTTTCTTACAGTTCTCTCATGAAAACGCACAAAAACTAAACTAATTTGAAAAAAAAAATACATTTTTTTAGTAGTTCTCTTTGAATGCTAGCCTGTAACGCACCTCAGGTGCTTCAAACATTAAGGAACGCGAAGATTAAGGAACACGAATATTGTTTATATAATAAATATATGAAAAAAAAAACGAAATGAATGCAACGAAAACATAATACGGGGGCATCCAACAACGCTGTATATGTCAAAACGTTAATTCATTTTCAACCGGAAGGTTCTCTTCAAACTAAAATGGTCAAAACTACGTGAGTACTGGCTTTCAAATCTTCGTAATTTTAAGTCGAAAACAACCCTAAACTGGGGGAGAGCATACAACTGCACCCATATTTAAAAAAACTAACTTATATCTTTTGCAAAATCACTAAACTCATCTTCAAATGTTGAAAAAATATATATATTGTTTTATGAAATTTAACGTCAACCCTTTTTCGAAATTTCCGAAAAATCATTAAAATGTCAAATCTAGGAAATTAAAAGGGGTTGAGCAGCGTATTTGGAGTCCAGATATAAACCTGAGTGAACCTTGACAGCACCCCAATATATTATTTCAGTTTTTCTATATCAAATTTTTTTGAAAAACTTGAAATACTTGAAAAACGTCATATCTCGGAAGCTATAAAAATTTGAGCATTCATATTTGGAGTCCAGATTTGAAAATCCCCTAAATATCCTGACAGCGCCTAATATAGTAAGGAAACATTCAATTTTTGAAAATTTTTATATCTATTCATTGAAAACGTTTATATCTAAATTCTTTGAAAAAAAAAACATGTCTCGAAAGTGAAAGCATTTGAGAAATCAAGATCGGAAGCATGACTAGCAACTTCTATAGATGAACCTAATTTTTCTTGAAAATTTTTGAAATAGACACAAAAAACATCATATCTCTGAAACTAGAAGGATTTGAGCAGTCATATTTGGAGGCAAGATTTGCAACGCCTGAGAAAACCCGTAACCGACCCTCAGAATTTCAACTTAAGTCAAGTATTCTATATAAAAATTATTTGGTCATTTCTGAAAAATTTACAAAATACGTCTTATCTCGGAAACTGGAAAGAATTGAGCACTCAAATTTGAGGCAAATTTGCAAACCCTTCGATTACCCTGACAGGTCCCAAGTGTTGAGAATTACAACTTTTGTCATGTAATAATATCTAAATTCTTTGAATTTTTTTTAAAAACATGATATCTCGGAAACTATAAAAACTTGAGTACAAATGTTTTGAGGCAAGATTTGCAAACCCTGAGAGTACTCTGACAGCAACGAACCACAGGGTTGAGAATTGACTTTTGTCATGTTTTAGTATCTGAGCTCTTAAAAACTTTTGAAAAAAAAACATTAAAATGTCATCTCTCGTAATATTGAACAATTTGAAACGTCATATTTGGAGGCAAGATTTGCTACCCCTAGAGGTATCCTGACAGCCTCTCTCAATATAGAGCTAGGATTTTCAATTTTAGTCAATTTTTTTATATCTAAGTTCTTTGAACATTTTTGAAAAAAAAAATCTTCATACCTTGGAAAAAGGAGAATTTGAGCAGTCATATTTTAAGGCAATGTATGCAACCCCTGAGAAAAGTTGTATGCAACCCCTGTACAGTTTTGAGAAAATTTTTGAAATGTAAAATCTAGTCTCATAAACCAGATTTGGGTATTCACAATTGAAGGCCAAATTGGAAAACCCTGACAGTATCCCACTTTTGATTTGTTCAAACTTTGCGAAATAAACTGAATTCGAGATGGAAAATCAAAAAAAATTGAAGCATTGCAATATACGATATAGATTAAACGTGCAAAAACTCTTTCGTTAAACATGCAAAAAGGATACGTTGAAGAAGCTTCAACAAGCAAGATAGTGAAGCCCCCAATTAAATATACACAAATGCGAAAAGGAGCTTCGCAACACTTGACATACAAAAAAAATATCTGGAAAATGAAGTTAAAAACATAACTGGAAAAAGGTTCTGAAAAAACAATTAATTGAAAAGGAAAAAAAGATTCAGCTAAAAAATTTCATGTTTGTTTATACAGAAACTTATAAACAGCCTTAAAAAGAATTGACAATCAATTACAGAGCGGCAACAAATTTTGGGTCGCATTTCGTTTAAGCCGAAAACAAAACTTGCCATAAAAAATTTCAAAAAGTTTTAATAATTTTTACGACCCATCCAATCTAAAAATACTTAATCGCATGCGAAAACATTAACCCTCGACATTTTGCAAGATGAGCTGACTGAGCCGATACAACATGAATTGAAACTGTTCAAATATTTACAAAAGAAACGAAAATGAAAAAAAATAACCCAAAATCAGAATTGGTAAAGTTACAAATTACTGAACTTTCAGTTGTAGTAAAAAAAAACTGTTTACATTGGAACAAAGCACATGCTCTAGAAGATAAGCCGATAAAACCCTATCAGATAAATAAATGGCGTTTAAAAAATTGGAAAAATGAACCGACAGAAACTAGGACGAAAATCACGAAAATATTTACAACCTGAAACGGGTTTTATCTAATTACTACTTAAATTATAGCAGTTTTATTTGAATTTTCAAGAAATCAGAAGATAAATGAGTTCTGTGAACAAAATTATTTAATGGAAAAAATCTAACACCCGATTGCAATACCCTTGCTTATCGCAAGGGTAATAATAGATAGATAGGTGGTCGGAACATTCTGTGCTACTTGTACAGCAACCGGCTATCCTTGTTTTCTTTTAGCTTTCGAAAATCATAATTAAATAATGTCATAATGAAATGCTGAGCACTGATCAGAACCAAATATACCTCTGGCCTAACAGGGTCTAATTAAATTTCTCGGGCTCGTTGCTTGAGGCAAAATTACAAGTTCAAAAATTAACCAAAAAATTGTATCTAGATCTTAACCAGGGGCATAAAGGGGTTCCCCGTGAAGAGCTCAACTGCTCGTTTGTTGATTCATTTCCCTGAGGATTAAAAACTGCATTTTATAAAGAGTTTAAACAAACGCAACTGCAGACTAAAAATAAAAAGCAAGCTAATTTAACTCCACATCACAAATGAAAACTATTTTCCAAATGAGCGCAACATAAAAGCTAGCGCTGTGGTTCTTTATACGTTTGTACGGATGAAATCAGCATCAATTCCAATCTGAATTACTGCCCTGAAAAGTTCTCAACTCGCTTTCAAATTCAGCAAGAACCGGGTTCTTTTTATTTAAAGACAAAAGTAGGAAGCAATATCAGTTTAAAGTAGTTAATTTTTAACTTCGCAATTAATGAAATTCGACAGGATCTGATCTAAGTTCAAAAAACGAAACGCCTTAAGCTTGCGCCGCATTCAAGTAAAGAACACAATGTACTAAAAATTATATGCGAGCATCTAGATTCAATAAGTGCCCTGCTGGACGATATACAAAAATTGGTCAGACTTTCAAGCAGCTTCTATATAATCGTGAAGAGTATCCCCAGTTACCAAGAAAAACGCTTAAAAACCAACTCCAGAAACTCATCTTGCAATGCTAAGATAGAAGCAAAAAACCTAGCATGCAATTACGCATCTGGTTTCCCTCTTGAAATTGGAGACTATCAGAATAATGTGATTCCAGATCAGCTCTTGATAAAATTTCGCCTAAAAAATTATTGGTAAATTTCGGACAAAAAAATCGTTTTTTTTCCGGCATGCATCCACCCTGAAAATTTCAATGTCAGCCAGCCAAAAATGGATATCTCAAAACAAAACAGAGGGGGACCTTTTGGGTCGGCAGGGGTTCGAACCCCTGAAGTGAGAGGTTGAGTCTGAACAAATTTTACGACTCACTGAAAAAAACGAGCAAAATCATAACCACCTGTATAAGCTTTTGATCTAGATTCATCTACTCTTATTCAGTTTAAAAAAACTTCTCAGCAGACGCAGATCTAGAATATTCGAGAGGGCGGAGTTTTAAAAAAATCGAAAATTTTGTCGACCTAATTTGTAGGTCGACCAAATTGACTTTTTGAGCCTTATAGAGAATAGAGAGCTTATTTTCAGCACAATTTTGGCCCTGCAGGCAAAATTTAAAAAAAAACAGAGTATAGAGATCTTATTTCCAGCAAAACGTCGGAGCCGCAGGAAAAATTTTGAAAAAAAAGACCAAAAAAGTTTTTAGGAACTTCTGGAAAACTTCGACCACAATCATTATTGCCGGCAAATCAGACTTTTTGGCGCAGATTTTTAAGTCATAGCCTGTCAAAAAAAAACTAACTACTCGAAAAACTTGTTTGTTTGAGAAAAAATATCAAAAAATAACATCGACCATAAATTTGATACATTTGTCGCGAATGAAGTTCATTACGGGGAAAAAAAGAAGGAATATATTTCTTCGTATATAGTAATCAGCAAACTTGTAGACAAACTACGCGGTAAAAAAATTGGAGAGCATAGACGAAAGGCACTTGAAAATGCCCACTTAAGGTCTACCCTTTAAATTTATCTTAACTTCAAGAATTTTACTGGTTAAAAGAAATATATGAACATGAAAATTGATGTAGAATTATATTATATATTCCTTTTTTACGAAAAAAGGAACAAAAATCAGTCTTAAACTAAACTTAGAGACAGATAGCATCCCAAAAACAAGTCACTTTCATTCCAATAAGTACACATGAAAACGGATAAGACAAAAAAATTTTTGATAATTAATTTTGCATCTAACTTTTTCTGAAAAATTGCAAAAAACAACAATTTCTCGAAAACCAGAAGAAGCTAGCAGTCGACCTTTCAGCATAGATTCGCAGCCCTAATTAGGCTTCCCGCCGACAACCAAATAAGGGTTAATTAAACAGGGTTAGCATAAATAAAAATTAATTATCAAATATAAAGCGACGAAGTTCGGTATTTCCAAAAATGAATTTATTTTTTAATTTGTGCACAAACGAAAAATTGAAGACTGCTCATTTTCTTTCTCAGGCAATAAACAATTCTCGCATAACAGATTAAAAAGCTTTGATCCACGATTCTGCAGCAATGGAGATTTAATTTTTTCATAGCACGTTGGTTTTTTTGAAAGCTGGCTATGAAGATCTTCGATAATTATAAGAAAATTTAATTTCGGTTGAAATCTAATTGAAAAAATTATTGGAATGAAATTTATTGATTGATCTTCGAAAAAAATTGAGTAGATCATAGGCTAACAGTTCATGGACTGACAATACCTTATTATTAAATTCATCTGATATACTGTAAGACGTACATTTGAAATAGATCATTTGGATCAGCTTCTTTTGCAAAAAATAGAATTTATATTTGTGAAAAAGCAGCCGTAAACAAGCAAACCATATTGTATCGAAGGATTTACGTTTGCTATTAAATCAATACCACTCGCTGTACTGAAAATCTGAACCGGGAAATAGCACCACGGTGTCTTCCTAATTTAGATTTAATTTTGACAATTTGACATGTGAAATTCAACTTATCGTCAACTATGACACCAAAATATTTACACGAAACTTGGAAAGAAAAATCATCCTTATTTAGAGCAATGGCAGGACTGGAAGCTTCAGTAATATGATTAAAATTTATCAAAGTAGTTGTATCTGAATTTAGTATTAATTTATTTGAGACTAACCAAGCATGAATGATCATTGAATTTTACCTGAAATAATAACGAAAAATATCTGTGTGTTAAACTGCTTCCATTTATTAATGATTTAGTGAACGGCGAAAACGTTTTAGCGCTGCTGTTTATTTGTTGCACTAATATGGCATTAACCGTAATTTGAACAGGCATATGAATTTTGAACAGGTTCATGCATGTTGATGTATAGATGCGCTATTGATTTAAAAATATTATCGGATCAATGCCAGTTTCAAATTCTACTCTTCCGCTGATAAGATTTGATGAGCAAAGAGGAAAATGCAATATTGAGCAACTTTTAATGTGTATCGATTATTCTCACCAGCTGCCCAAGCCTTATTTCTCTTTACTTAAATTCAGCAAGAAAAATGCATACAGAATCGGGTGAAGCAGTTGCTTAGCAATATAGCGTCACGCTTTATGTCGATTGTATTCTCTTCAAGATGGACACAAACCCTGATTTCAAAAGTCTTTGGACCCTGTCAGTTACATTTTCAATATCCTCCATAACTTACCTATGAGTTCAATCCAGCATCCTTCCGGACTCTCTGATTCAGCTGGTGTCTCGTTATACTGGCCCAACAGACCACCAATGAAATCCCTTTTCCGTAGCCCTGGTATTGCACATCGTCCGTCGGAGAAAGTAGAAAACACTCCAACGATGCAAAAACTGCTTTGAAATTGCGACAGGAATTTCAAGTCGTTTTCGCTCAGCGGAAATTTAAACAAAGTCCGCATTGTAGTTACTATCTACTACATTCATTCATATCTAAGGCAATCGGTAAGAATGATCCAGAAATGATCGCAGAACGGCTAGCAATCTTTAACCAATGATTTAATTTACTTCCAATCGTTTGAAATGTTTTTGTATACGGAAGTAGAATAAAACATGGCAAGTGCCCTCCTTCCCCACCGCGAGTCATGATTTCCCGTTTTGTTCTTTTTTAAGACAAACCAAAATTTACCACAAAAAAACTCTCCAGAAGGTGCGTGGACGCCAATTTGTACAATTTACGGCGACCAATACCTTCCCAATATTACCCTAAATTGCTGCGTTTTATCAACAAATCCTGCAACGCATAAAACCCATGTGTATCGCTGTGTTTCAGAATAACTGAGAAAAGCAACCTAGATCCATTCGACTAAAATAAACAAGAGAAAAATCTTATGCAAACCATTTAGCAAAAAAGCTCAACTCTATCACAGAGGCGAAACTTTTTAAGGATCTTGTACACTGGTTATCAAACGCGTTTTTGAACTGGTCTGCTACTTCGACTAACCAATTTCATTACCACCTCCGCAGCTTTGTTTTTTGTTTCTTCTGGTTCTTTATTTTACCATTTGAAAAAGGAAAATCCACGGAAAATCAGGTAAAAAATAAAGTCCGTTTTTAGCGCCATTTTGAGGTTCAAAAAATTCTGCAAAAAAAATTTTTTCAAAGATTTTTTTTCTCGTTTTTTAGTCAGTTTCTACAAAAACTGTTTTCAAATTGGCTTATTTTAGTATGACTGTCGAACATGCCTAAGTTCTATTTTCTTGCTCAGATCTTTTTATCACACAAAGCAGAAAAAATGGCACTAATATGAAAAAAAAAGTTAGTGCCATTTTTTTGGTTTTTAAGAATATGGTCGGAACATGCTGTGCTACTTGCACAGCAAACGGCTACCCTTCTTTCATTTTTGCATTCGCAAGACGCGAATTTGCCGGTGAAGATTTTCTTTCTCTTAGCCATCTCATTTCTCTCTGAAATGGCTTCATATAGTTTCTTGAGTTATACTTCCAGTGCCCGTATATCCACTCATTTTCCAACTGATTGGGGTTACACCGCAGGTTGCTAGGTCACCTTTTGCCAGGAAGCTAGCAGTCCTCTCAGTTTTCCACGGAACTGCTTTCCTCCAACGTTTTACTTGACTCTTTGTCGAACTCCTTGGCTATTTACGGGTCCTTCCAGCATATACTCTTGCTTTTTTTAATCTTCACTAAGCTGCATTTTCCGGATCTTTATTTTGAAGAGCTTCCGTAGATGATCCGAAAAACTTGAATCAAAAACAGCGTGCAAATTCTTGACTAGCTTTTTTCAAAGCGTTTCATCAAGAAATTGTCAGTTTCATGCAATTGTTTTCTAATCTGATGAAACCAAGTGCCTCGTTTCTTTTCCTGTGCCAGACTGTTTATGAATGGAAGTAGTTGGAAATTCCAACATAACAACAGGTCCTCTCCTGTTTCATCAGCCTGCTGAAGACAATAATAACTTGGATTATCGAACAGCTTGTCCATTTTCCTTATCTGGGAATTAAGAACTCCACCTATGATCAGGGTTTTGAGTCGTCTTCCGTATCTGTAATTCTAGGAACAAACTGAAACCCTCCATCACTTGTTGACTGTAGTTCTAAAGCTGTCGACAAACAGCAGTGAGGCGCAGATTTTTGTAGATCACTGTAGTGGATTTTTCACTGTTGTATCTCAGTATCTCTTCGGCGGTCGATTTTAGCGATTCCTTTCTAAGAACTATCGCTGTTTTCTCCAACTGGACTATTGGTACCTTGTCCTTATCCTCGCATATCCATAGAAAGCCAGACCCTTCATCTGTTATGTCGCTCAGCATAATGACACAACCTTTGCGGTCAAGGATTAGTTAACAATTAGCGGTCAACAATTAGCCTAATTGTTGTGATAAAATTATTAAATAGATACTGTTATGATGTGGAAGTCCTCCGACTTATTATCATATCCAGCATTTTGCGGCCCTGTGAGAACAGTCAGAGTGTTGTTTCCGCAGGTGAAGATCTACAGACTGGCAGTTTTGGTACGCAAACGGTATGGATCAAACAAACACCGACGGTCGTCACTTCAGCCGCGACTACTATTCCACGACTGCTGAGCTCGTCTATGTAGATGAAGAGGGTTTTTATCAAAGCCACACATTCATTAAAGAAGTACGGTCTTTTGTGTCTCCTAAGAGAGGCGATAAGCCAACTCCGCGGGAACGACAAAATGATCGCTGGTTTAATGGAATTTTCACGTGTTGAATCTTCAATACACCAAATGAAAGATGAGATAAAACCCTTTAAAGAACTAACTGAAAGTTCGTCAACTCAACAGCAACCTTCGGCGCAAAGTATGGAAACAGTTCTAAAAGAGAATCTTGGTACCATTTGCGAAAAAATTGATCTGCTCAAGCCAGTGGAAAATTCAACGCCCCCGCCAAATAACCAACCGGTAAACGGTAAAAACGATGTCGAAACAGCTAAGAATCGATGCCGAAACAGCTAAGAATCGATGGTATCAAAGAAGCTGGCAGTGGGATTGAGACCACTGAGTATGAAAATGACAAATAGACTAGCGTCCTTAATCACGTAGGCGTTAATGCAACAATTAGCAATATCACGCGCTTGGGAAAATTCAACAAAGACCGAAATCGACCTCGGACCTTGCTGGTCACATTATCAAATGTCTGGGATGCATGATTAGTTATGTCACGAGCGCCTAAACTGAAGGAACTGGAAGATAAAATCTTCATCTCCAAAGCACTGAGTGCTTCCGAAAGGGAATGTGAGCGCAAGATATTATTGAAACGAAGGGAGCTGATAAACAACGGCGTGGATCCTAAAAGTCTACGAATCAAATCGCTAAAGTTGTTCCAAGACAGTATCGAAGTTCAACTTACTGATTGACTAGAAATGCCTCAGAGTGATATAAAACTGCTGTTTCAATGTTCGCAGTATCCTTGCGAAAGATAGGCGTGATGCTCTTGTGCGCGCTTTGATCCCTACTAACGTTTATGTCATTGCCTTAACCGAAACATGGTGGACTCCAGACTTTGCCGACTCCTTTGGGCAATTTTCACTTGTACCGTAAAGAGAGAAAAACTACGACTCACTCAAAAAATGGAGGCGTACTTTTAACTGTTAACAACAGCTTAAATCACATGGGAGAAAATCTTGTGTACGAGTGCGAGGATGACATTGTGAGTTGTTTGGTTGAGGACATTCTTGTCTTTTGTATCTACAACCCACCAGCTTCAAGTGCCTATAGGTGGTCAATAACAAAATGGGAGTATTTAATGGAATTTATCAGACATCATCCTTCAAGAAATGTTATCATCTTTGGCGATGCAAATCTGGTTACTGTTAATTGGAGTACATATGACTCAACTGAAAACTATGAGAAGTCGGTTTTGAATGTTCTCTTTGAGAACAATTTCCAGCAGCTGGTTGACTTTCCCACAACCACGTTGCATACTCTGGATGTCGTCCTTGTAGACAGCGATTTCATTCTCAATGTTGAGCCTGCAACTGACTTTACCAACGCATATTCCGTTAACGAGAAAGCTGCCTCTGACCACATTGCTGTGAAACTTGCTGTCTCGTATGCCCCTAGTCAGGACATTGCCGTTGATGAGCGGCCACAGCAGTTTAGCTATTGTCGCGGTGACTTTGATTTGCTTGCCGCCCTTATTGCTGACAAACCTTTTCAAGGAATTTGTTTGACCAATCTAAATTTTCTCCTGATACAGTGGTATGAATGGTTGCACGAGCATATTTCCAAGTCCGTGCCCGTAAGAACTCAACATCGCAGTTCACTGCCTTCCTGGGTATCTCAGGCAACTTCATACAAGTTGAAAGTCTTGAATACTCTTGAGGAGCGTCTCAACCAAAACCACTCCGACAAATTACAATGTCGCATTTGTGTGCTGCAGTCGTCAGTGGACAACGATTTAAAGAATGATCAATCTTTGTATGAACAGGAACTGGCTTCATCTCGTTCGACCACCAAGCTTTTTAAATACTTTAAGAGCGTCAGAAAAACCAAAAACTGTTTACCACCTGTTTTACACTGGAATAACATTGAAGCAAACAACCCTACTAGTATTTGTAATAAATTCAACCAGTTTTTCCAGTCTGTTTTTTCCAAAGATGTTGCGAGGGTTCGTAATATGTGCGGTCCTGAACTTCTTATTGACTTCGACGTTTCCGAACATAAAATAATGACAATAACCACCAGGCTAGACGTAAGCAAGTCCCGCGGTCACGATAACTTGCCACCGGCTTTATTCAAGAAGACTCCTTCCCTTTGCACATCTCTTAGTCACATTTGCAGCTCTATTAAGAGAACAGGTTGCTTTCCTTCGCAGTGGAAGATTGGGAAACTCAAGCCCTTGCATAAACAAGCTGACAAGCGAATGGCAAACAATTATCGTCCTATCACATTATTAGACATTGCATCCAAAATCCTTGAGCGCTGTATATTTGACGAATTGTATCCTTTCATTAGACCACTTATACCAAATTCACAATATGGTTTCCTAAAACACAACTCTACGATTATTCAATTAATCTGTTACCTAGACGAGATCTATCGCGAGACAGACAACCGGAATACGGTGAAAGCCGTATATATAGATTTCGCTTAAGCCTTTGAAAAAATTAGTCACTCTGTCCTTCTTAATAAGCTGCGCAAATTGGGAACTTCTGGAAGACTCCTAGCGGTTATTAAGAGCTATCTTGCTGACCATAGACAGTTTGTTAAAGTGGACAAACACTACTCTTCGCTTCTGCTTGTACTAAACGGTGTACCTCAAGGGTCCATCTTAGGGCCCTTACTTTTCTCACTTTATGTAATCGATATCCCCGATGGGTTGGTAAATGCAGTGTACAGTTTTGCCGATGATTCAAAACTATTTTCTTGGCACTCTGCTTACAGTTTGTGCCATCTACAAGCCGATGTCAAGAGAATCCTGCAGTGGTGCAACGACAACTGTATGATGCTACATCCTGATAAATGCCACCTTTTACCTTTCTCACAGCGTTATTGTACCGTATATATAGCAGAAAAAGAGCTCACAGTCGTCGACAGCCAGAAAGATCTTGGTATTCTTTTCTCATCCAGCTTGTCATGGTCCCATCATATTGAAAAAGCTTGCAAAAAAGCGTTGGTAGTCTTGTTTCTTATAAAAAGTAATTGCTCCAGTATTTTATCTCGAGTTCACAAGTTGAATCTATACAAGTCCATGGTGCTACCAATATTCTTGTATGGCTCATCTGTTTGGTACGCCAACATCGGAAATTTGAAGGCCCTCGAATCCATACAACGCAAAGCTACCAAGTGGATTCTCTTCGACAACGACTTGTCTTACTATCAGCGCCTTATCAGCGTCAACATGTTGCCTATTTCTTTGTATATGGAAGTTAATGATGTATTGTTACTGTTCAAGATTATCAATGGGAAATACGATTTTAAGTGGGATGATTACGTAACATTTTCGACTTGTCACCATAAGTTGTTTGATGTTAAATACGTGAACTCCAAAAAATCAAGGCACAATTTTTGGTACCGTACATGTCGACTTGCAAATATTCTGCACACATCGGTGAAAGTTCTCGACTTCAATGGACTCAAGAAACGACTGCTGAAATACTATTGGAACTTCTTCATGAACAACTACAACGAACTCAACTCGTGTTCTTGGAGAATACTGTGTCTCTGTGCAACTTGTCGTCAGTTGACTTTTTGACTTTGTTTTGACGGGGAGAAATCCCTTCACCACAATGGTGTAAATACTTTAAATAAATAAATAAATAATCTTCTTCTGTTGGTTTCTCTTAGCGACATTTTTTGTATGTTCCAGGTCATTATAGAAACTGTCCCTCGTTGCTTCGCGGGCTTCGGGATCATTTCTGCTTTCTTCGAGCCAGCTTTCGCTCCATTATTTTCCTGCCTCTCTGGCTTCGTTCCTCGTCGGACGCCAAGTTTACTCTACACGCCTCCGCACCGATCGGGTCATTCTCTGATAGAGCTGCGAAGTTTGATCCCACATCGTAACGCTTAGGACTTTCGATAACTTGAAGAACTCCAGGAGTGCGGATTCAATTTTCTGAAACCTCGGGTTCACTGCCGAGGTGATACACTCCCTTCATTAGACTTACACCTGATTAACATTCGCAATCCTTTTATCTCGAAATGCCAGCAAAATCAAAAACACAATAATGTCAACACGAGAAAATCAAATCAATGAAAGTTTTAAACGAGCTCTACTGGAAAATGTCCTTTAAAAACTGAAAAGATCTTACTAGGGATTATGGTTACACCTGATACGTTATCTGCAGTTTATGTGCAGCTGCGAAACGATCCGAGCCAGTCCCAAACAAATATTATGCCAACGCACAAATTAAAACAATAAATGAAAACGAAGCAAGAGCTAGTTTAGTGAGCAAAGAAAGAAATGAACAAAAGTGGCAGCAACCTTAGAAACAAGACCTGACATTTTTCAGAGAAATTTTGAAGGGCGTCGACTACTAATGAAAAATAAGACAAAAACTTGGGGCAAACTTTATTTGTATAAAAAGTACAATACCAGCTTAACTCTCCAAAGCATGGTCGAGTGAACGTAAAACTCATCTCGAACAAACCGAAAGAGCAAAATTTTGTTTCAGGTGAAATTGAAACTCCTAGATGCCTCATGACTAAAGACCCCACAATTGTTTGTCTGCATGAAGTATGAGTTGATTCATCGAGTAGTTACTATCAAATTCTCTACGCCACTCATTAATTTGTTTTTCTCGCATCGATCCAGCTTCTGGTCATCGCTTAGGCATCCTAAATCACCTTCAAGGATGACTTGTTAAACAAATGTAAAAAATGAAGTTTTTACTTATGAATCGATTGCAAGTTTTCTGTTCGAGTTGACATCCAACCTTTAACTTACAATTTAATTAAATTTTTTTCCTGCTGGTCTTAAATTTTATATGCAATCAACACAATCTGAGCTTTCAATGCATTAGTTTCCTACTCACTTCAGTGATCTTGCTTTACCTTCTTACTAATCGCATGGGCTAATCGCTTACTTTACGCATGGGCTAGATACTTAAACATGCCGTCAAATTGTTGTGATGATGCCATCACTCGTCCCCTAGACACTCAATTTGACAAACCAGTGTCTTAATATGATCGCTGGGATTATATAATTTTAGATAATAAGGATTTCAGAACATTATTCTGCATTTGTCATCATTACTTTACGTGTACAACACGCAATCTGGAGAAAAAATCGGAGTGTTTTTTAGAGACAATTACATCCTAGATAATAGTGAGTTAGTACATAGCGTATTTAGCTGATCTGATTTTACCCCTAGAAATTGGTGCTTGGCCTTGATGCTATCAGAAACCCATCTGAGGCTCTGATTCTACCCCCAAAAATTTGACCTTCCAGAAATTGCTAGTTTTCGAGAAAACGCCCTTTTTGTAAAAATATGAAATTCTCCAATTACTTACAAAAATACTTGCTGCTTAAATGATCCTATATTTACACATTAACGTTCTATGTCTCAATCAGTATATACTGGGTAGACATTTAGTGGCCATGTAATTTGCCGTTAGTCTATCCTCTTCAGATAATACGTACTTTTACCAAAATTTTATTGCTTAATTTCTTTGATTTTTTTTTGTAAATGTATTTGTATGTCTGAAGAAATAAATTTTCTTTCTTTCTTTCTTTCTATAGCATAATGAATAAACATTCAAAAAAGAAACCAAGCAAAAACTATGCCAAAAAAAATTACGATAAAACCCGTTGAACCAAAACAAAACGGTTGTCATAAAAAACTTTAAGCCCCGGAGAACAAAAAAAATAAAAAAAACTTTTCGCTTCAATTGACACAGTAGCTTGGGACAACGTCGACATTACATAAGCCAAAACGGTATGTTATACGTGAACATTGTTTCAATACCAAGAAATAAATTTGCGCTGTGGTAACTAAGACGCTTAAATATAAGCAGAAAACATGCCGCCGCTCACTTTTTTGAATGGTAAAATTTAATTTGAAAAGAAAATTCCATGCCAGCTTCGAACCCACGACCTTAAACTTGCTAGGCATAGCCGTTACTTTAAGGCCAAGTTTGCCAAAGAAGTATAGGAACTTGATTATGCTATGACTTGAGCTATCGAATGATTCATAATTTTGTTAGACAAGTTGTGAACCTGACAACAAAATAAGCGCAATAACTGTAAAAACAGCAAAAATTACAATAATTGAAAAAAAAACTTGGCTGTTTACGGTAATTATTGATAGCCACTTTCACAACATTGCCACTTTCTCAACATTGCCACTTTCTCAACATTGCCACTTTCAAATGACAGGTTAAGAAAGGTAAAACTCAAGAAGGCCAAACATATATTTGTTTTAGAAAATTTAACTCTCGGGTTTCTAAGGAAATATATATTTTTAAGAGTCTCGTTGAATAACATGAATCTTGTACGATCAACAATTTCTTAGAAAAACCATACCTATTTTATGATAACTGGTTCAATAAAAAAAACGAAAATCCATTTTTGAAACTGGAAATCATTCATTCTGGTAAAGCAATCTGAAAAACAAATCAATAAAACTTTCGCGCGTTAAAACAGAACGTAAATTGTCCTCCTGTAAAAAAGTGATTTAGAAATGAACTTCTGATAAAAAATTTTTCGAAGGCTGTAGAGTAAGGTAGAGAGACTAGAGGGCTATGCATGCAGACAGGGGGAAGCTCTGACTTTCTATTGGTATCACTTTTTTTGAGAGAACTATTTTTGTTAAGAAAAGTGAGAAAGTTTTGCAAAGCGTCTCAAAAGATAAATTTGAAAACCCGATCCCAATATTTGTTTGCATAATACCTGTTTTATCAAATAGGAAGAACTCTGACAACCTGTGAGCAAACAAATGGAGCCGAGAAAAAAGTATTTTAAAAACTTTCAAGTCCACTCTGAAATTACTTTGAATAACACTTGTACTAGCAATTAGGCCGACTATCTTTGAGCAGAATCCAATTGAACCAAAAATGATTTTGATTTTTTTTAAATTTCAAGCCCCCTTGAAAATAGAATTGAACAGAACTTGCAACAGCAATGGAAGATGCTTACTGCACAAGCAAAAACCGTGATGTGCCATTTTAGCTGACAAACCTTGAACCGACAAACGAAAGTCCGACAATTCAAAGGTTACCGAATTTTTTTCAATTGTATACATACAAAACACAGCGGCAAAGCTAAGTTGCGCATCACTTGCGATACATCGCAAATGCTGCAGTACCAGCTAGCGAACAGACAATGATACGAGAATAATAAAATCGAAAAAAAGTTTTTGAAACAATGAAAATAGTTTTAGAAAAACTGTCGAAAAACATAACCAACAGTATTTGATAAGCTTTTAATATTAATCGAGCGCGACCTAAGTTGCCAATTTATAATAATAAATAAATTATTATAATGAAAAAATTTTGAGCAATTAAGTTTTACAACCTTGCAACAAAAACTACCTGAATTTTACCAAACAAAATCAATCATTTTTTGCCTTTGAACCCATTTCTTGCTAGGACTCGAACCCATGACCATTTGGGACAAAAGCATCCGCGAAACCTGAAAACCAATTGGGAAAAGGTCTCGATGTTGCCAAGGTTCACTAATAAGGCAACAGTATAAATTCTTACAGATGTGTAAGAAAAGTGGTTTACGGGAAAAGTCTAGTTCCCGATTACAAGACATTTGCACTCGCGAAAATTAAAAAACAACAAGGTCCGACTGAGACTGAAACCCCAGACCTTAGGTTGCAAAGGCTACAGCGTTACCCCCAGGCCGAGTGAGAAGGAACCTAAAAGACTTTAAGAGAAGAAAAGAAGAAAATAGTGAATAAAGAAGAGATGCATAGTAGAAGTTGTTTACGGGGAAAAAATCTAATTCTCGATTACAAGGCACTTGCTCTCGCAAGAGTAAAAATCTACAGAAAAACTTAAATTTTCAAGAAAAAAATTACCAAAGCGTCTCAAAGGAAAACTAAAACAAATCCCATTCATAACATTGTGACAAGAAATTTGAGTAAAAAAAAACAGCCAACCAACAATTAGAAAGGAATCAATGCACACACAAAAAAACATGACTTGTTTTTGCTTGAGGTTTCTTGCTTGAGGAATCTCTTTGAAGTTCAAGAACAATTTATGATTGACATTTTATTGATAAAATTAAGTTATTTTGAGTTGTTTTTATTCCACTGCGAAACCTGAAAACTTGAATCCTTTTCGAAACTTATAACCGATCTTTACATATTAGCTTTTCGATAGTGGAACTTACCTTCCTTTAAACAAAGGAAACGAACAGAGCTTTAAAAGAAATCAAAAGTCAAATTGCGAAAAATGAAATTGGACCGACGTTCGACATTCTGCAAAAATAGAAAAAATTAGAAATTTAAAAAAATCGCTTTTTGTTATTCACTGTTGTCTCGATAAAACCTAAATCACTAACGTTTGTATGGTTATATCATCCCACCACTCTTAAAAAACGATAGCTGGAACAAAATGTTTTTCCGGTATTTTGGTTATGAAAGTGATTGGAATATTCTGTTTTTCTAACACAACAACCGGTTATCTCATCTTTGTTTTTTCTCTGTATCTTTTTAATCGCCGGAGCTTTCATTCCATCACGAGAGACAACTACACCCATTGTGATTAAAACTGTTCGAATGTAGAAATCTACCTCGGGTTAAAGTAACAAAAATTTCTATACCTCTTTATTGTTAACTAACGGAAGCTAATGAAAAAAGGAGATATAATTTGAATAAATTCGTTCAAAACTTTTTACGATATTATCAGTAAAGGCACATCTAATTAGCGTTAATTATTTAAGTCTGCAAAATTCACATTCTGTGGCACGTTTTTAACTGCATCTGTGTCTGCAATTCGACAAAAATGTGAAAGTTAAGAATTTACACTTGCAGTCAATTATCTATTTTGTAACATAAGCTTATAAAGCAAATCTAGTAACGCCTTTCACTTTAAATGAAAAATAAAAAAAGATAGACATCTAACGCGTAGTTGGGACTATCAACATTAATATCTGCAATTTCAGAGCTTCTTTGACGACAATTCGACAACAAGCAATCAGCGGGCCAGAAGTTTCGGTATCGTCAAAGTTTTCATATGACACCCTGCTAGATTATTCACGTGGGCCCACTTCATCTGGAGTTTTGGGAGGAAGGATGGGCAAGTGAAGAGCCAGAGGGTCCCTGAGACGCTTCAGGTCCAGCTCAATCTGGGCTATTTGATCTCGCAGGTCATTGTACTTGGTCACGTCAAACTGCTTCTTCTTCGATCCTTTGTAGAAACTGATGAGGAACGAACGGTTCTTCACGTCTGGAAGAATGTACTCCTAAACCGACATCCTTTAAACGTAGAAACCTGCCGTCTTCTTTAGTTCTTTGAATGACCATTACACAATCTTTGCTGTTGGAAAACAGCAGATTAACTTAGAATGGCCAAACTAAATTAAAGCGAGCTCGACTTGGAGAACCAGAGACAAGTGGAATATCTCAATGATTGAAAGAGGCGATCATAGAAAAATTGGTGAAAGTTATGCGTTTGGTGAAGTCATTAACTGTCGGGCCACATTGAGATTCATCACAAGGTAATTAATTTTGTTTCCAGCGCTGTTATTAGATTTCATCCGAAAACACCTGAACAATAATTGAAATCGAGAGGAGGATTGGAAGAGGGAGTCGAGACTGCCATGTCAATTTGTACGTGATTTGTGTCGAGCATTACCTGTCGGGTTATGAGGTAATATCCGTAGGCCACCATTGCCGTGAAGTAGCCAGCGAAGTAGGTCACTGGCTCCATTATGTCCCAGCTGTACTCCCACCAGGTCAGTCTGGCGAACAGGCCGAACTGGAACGCCATCCAGGCACCGCCTACCCACATCACAACAGCACTTCTTCTCTCTGCGCTCTTAATCAGTTCTTCCTTCAACTACAACAAAATACACACTACAATTAAAACTATCAATTTACCCACGAGGACAAAGGCCAACGTTCCAGCTGTTCAGCTCATCACGGCGAATCGCTTATGTACTTCTTTCTTGTTGCAATGAGAAAAGATTACCGTGATCCCCAAACCACCGTTTGAGAGGCGGATACCTTAGCCCCTACTCCAACGCTTTAAACAAAAACCAGTTAATTTTGCTATTACACCTTTTCAAAGCCTATTGAACAATCGGTAATTTGAAAAGAATTATAGGTAACTTCTATTGAAAGAACATTTATTTCGTAAGTTCTAAAGAATAGAGAAACGATGGAGTGCTCACAAGTGACTTCAATTGAAAACATGTTTTTTCAAATGAATGAGAATAGAATATAGTATACAGAATCAACTGTTTTTATGCAACATCCATTGTTCATCCATCTATTTTATTCCTGGCCAAACAATCCGGGATATATGTCATCGTATGGTTGTACCAACCAACACATTTCTGTGGGGTAATCTCACAACTTGTTCGTTCCACAATAGATTTGACATGACGGAAACTGTAATCCTGAAGTGTTTGTCCTGGCTCCTTCAAGGCATCAACGCTGATGAACAAATCCATCTCTTCTTGCATTTTTCGTTTCATAGCCGCTTTCCAGCACGAAATTGCAGCTTCAACCAAAGTTAGAAATGGGCTGTACTTTGGGAGCCTCTTCAGAGGGAATATTCCACTAAGGTCCATATCTTCAATTCCTCTGTGCCCGCGAGCATTGTCAAAAATCCTAAATCCATCAGCATCGTTCCCATCGTCAAGGATAATGTTTCCACGTAGAGCTTCGAGAAAATTTTTGAAAACTTCCTTCTTCATTCCTCGTGGAATTACCTGATAATGCAATACGCCTTCCGTGGAAACTGCACAACAGATTCTAACATTGGTTCCTTTCTGAGCACTGACCTTTCTATAAACACTGTCACCCTTAGCAGATCGCCCTTGAATACGCCGGATGTGGATATTTACACCAAATTCATCCAATAAAATTTTTGGCGAACTTATGACGTCAGGGCTCATGATCCACAATGCAGTTGTAACGATCTTTTGATGGTATATTTTCTTCGCTGTTACGCTCTGCAGGACAATCTCTCGCAATCTTGAAAGTGATCATTCTCCCTTCTAAAGCTTTTGATAGTGCTTGTTGGGTAAAATAGGGTTTTTGGGGTAAGTGCGCTCTCAACGCAAAATTCACTTGCTGCAATGTCATCAGTGGATGGCCCTCCAGAATGTCAATAGCGCCTTTCAAAAGAACTAATGAACACACATTTGAGCATGCATTTTTTCTTGACTTTCAATTGAAAATACGGTTTGTTCAAAAGATGTCACTAACATTTCAAAAGGCTTTGAAATGGTGTAAACAAGGATAGCCGGTTGCCGTGCGAGTAGCACAGAATGTTCCGACATTCTCAGAAAAAATTCTTTTCTTCAAATTAGTCTGTTTTTGTATGTCGTGTGATGGTAGAACTATACAAACACTGGAAGCTTAATAAAATAAGCATATAAGATTCCAATTTTCTCTTAATTTAATAAACAAAAAATGACTTTTTTCAATTTTCTGCCCTAACAGTTCCAATAATTTTTGATAGTTTTTTCAGCCAGAAAAGGTCTAAACTCAATTTTTTTTAGTCCTAATTTTTATATTTCATATCTAAAGAACGATAATCGTTCGTTTTACTAGCTCGAAAATACACGAAAAATCAAAAATTTCAGGCCGGTTGAATATTTCGCGATAGCTGGAAAGCAACTTTATCATTTGAAGATTAAATGAAAGATGAATTATTTACTATAAACTGCGGGCGAAGGAAAAAATAAATTATGGGAAAACTAGCATGCATCTTTGAGTTTACCTGTGAAAAAAATTAGCGTATTAATTAAAACATGCTTTGTTTGCTCCAACATTGCCGCCCCCATTGATCTCTGATCAATCAGTAAAGTTTTTTTTTCTTTTATCGCCAATTTGCAAAATCATAAAATCTCTCACGTACTTAGCTTCACTTCCTGTTTCAACTTGCTCTACCTACGCTCACTAAACTATCGTTTCCAGCACATACATTTTCCGCGATGCCAAGTGGCCACGAAAAAGGCAGTTAACATCATCGGTTACGTATAATAAATCTCCTCTTTTCAAGTTCTGCTTTTTTCTACAGTGCTTTTTGAGTAGAAAAGAATTCCGATCAAACACTTGAGTAGTTGATCGGCATCTTAGAGTACATTGGTCCGACTGAGTCGATACCAACGTAGGAGAATGCTGGCGACGATTTGACTTTCCTTGTCCAGAATTAAGAGTAGTATTACGGTCAAAAACTCGAGTAGTTGATCGGCATGCTTGTAGTACGATACCAACGTAGGAAAAGGGTGGTGTTGGATTGAGTTCGCTCGCTAGGGTATTCTCCCATTAGCTGATCCATTGTTCTGATATGAAACCTGAAGTAAGTTATGCAGTTGCTGATCATTGCTCGCGCCAGCGTCTTGGCTCGCATGATCCAGAACTGCTCTCGAGTGTCAGCAACACTGGAATTCAGTCCAGTGCAGTTGATAAGGTTTCTATGGCGAATCACAGTTCTCGAGAAATGAGTGTTCGGAGGCATGAGAAATGAGCGTTCATCTGATATTTTGAATTCTCGGTTAGGCAATCAGCTGCTGCGAGTCGTCCACAATGGATACAACTGAAGCAGGCTTGATGACCGGCTAGTGTCTTTTCCGTTTTTTGATTGCTTTCATTTCTTGTTGTTGTAGTTTGTTGTGACTCCCGTCCCAGATTCGGAGGGCATAAATGCCCAGTGCGGCGAAGATAGTCCAGGACTTTAGTCGGCTGTTCCTGTAGGACATTGTAGTCAGGATTCGGGCCGAAGATTTTGTTTCTGATATTTAGCCATGTGGGATAAAGAAAGAGAAAGTGATCTGATGTCTTTGTTGCTAGTTCGCAGTTAGGGCATAAATCTGATTCTTCTCTTCCGAACTTATGGGCGACTTGGCGGAGGAAAGGCGCGCTATTTACTCTCAGTCTGGACAGGTCTACTTCTTCGGATCTTGAACGGGCCCATCGCACTGGCTAGCATCTTCCCGTTTGTATACCTTGCATGAAAGCTCTTCTGGTCGACTTTACTGCGTTAGAGGTCTTCTTGTCTGCTCTCTACTGTCGTCTTCGCTGCAGCTTCAAAGGTGTCGTCCGTTTGGTGTTATTGAGATGACAAAGTTGCTTCTCGATCTCCAGCAGTCTCGGAGGCTGGACTCGCCCCTGGACTTCAGTCTGGGTCTCAAACTTCTGGTGGTCGTTATGTCATGCAGATGGTGTTCTTCTGGCAGACTAGCAATTTTGTTGAAGTGAAGCGCACTTTCAACTTCGGCAACAAACTTGATCGAAGGAAAACCCGCTTCTGTGCAGACAGGGACGGAAGGGGAGCCGGACGGCAGACCTGCTATGATTCTGGCGGCTGAGTTGTTGGCAACCTCGAGTTTCGAGCAGCTGGTGCCGGAGAGGAAGGGGTACCAAAATCCAGCAGCAAATAAACCACCTGGCCTGACGTAACACTTGTAAAGCGTGCGGAGATCCGAGGCTGAGAGACCCCACGACTTTCCGCTGAGGGCACTTATGATCTTCGGTCGACTCTTCATCTTCTTCACGACCTTGTCTGTCTGCGCGGTGAACCCTGATTTCGACGAGGATTTCCGGATTCTTATTGATTGCGCCATCCTCCAATCCGAGGGAATGCGGGCTTCCGTCCAGCTTCTGTTGTATATCTCTAACAGACGGTAGCGGGCGACTTCAGGGAGCCTCTTCAGAGAGAGCAGATGGATATTGTCGTGGCCGCAGGCCCCGCTCTTCACCATGTAAAGAGCATCATCCAGCTCGTAAGCACTGAATTCGTAAGCACTGAGGTTGTGTGCGGTATCTTCTCTATTCCGGGCACGGACTGCCTGGTAGGCGGCAGAGGAGTCTTCATGTTTGATCTTCACGGTGCTAATCGAGGCGTATTGCTGAACAGCGGTTTCGGCGTTGTCTATGTCTTCGCTGAAGACTGTGCCGTTGAAGTTGAGAATTGACTTGTTCGGGAGGGCGGATTTGCTGCGGCCGTCCACGGGTGTTCCAGACCTTGGTGGAGGGAACAGTCGGGTCCAAAGTTCTCACGTACTCTTTCCAGGTTCTGGTCTTCTCATTCTGGATGGTCTGGTCAAAGCTGTTGCGTGCCAGCCTTAAGCCTCTGCTTTGTCGCTGTTCCCGGAGTCTTCGCGTGCTACTGAGAGAGCTTTGTTGCAGCGCTTCTTTGCTGTTGTGCACTCGGGGATCCACCACGACAAGCAGTTCTTCCTGGTCGTGGTGGGAGTGCTTTTCTTTCTAGCTTCAAGAACGAGCTTGACAAACAGCTTGTTGTCTGTCTTCAGTGACTGTTCAGGCCAATCTCTGCTAAACAGTTCGCGGCAAATTCTTCTGTAGACGTCGCAGTCCGTCTCCCTGTAGTTCAGGCTCTTCACTGACTGAGCTTCCAGCTTCTGATCAGTGCTGATCAGGATCGAGAGGTGATCCGAGCCGATGGACTCGAGTGTGGTGCAAGTGACTCTCTGGGCGTTGTTGCAGCCGACTATGGACACGTCGGGGCACCCTGAGAGGAGTTCCTTGTCGGGGAACCGTCGTTGATGATCTTCATTGTGTTGTCCAGCAGCCATTCGTCAAAGATGGCGCCCAGAATGTCTTCTTCAAAGAACTGGCCCCATATGCCATGGCAGTTGACATTGCCACCGAGGATGACATCTTATCCGGATGGCCAGAACTCAACGTGGAGGTCAGCGTCTCTATGGTCCGAAGCCGAGGGCCTGTAGAGGTTCCAAATTCCCAGCGGCTTCTTGCCAAGCTTCACCTTCAAGCCGATGGACTCTAAGGCAGCCATATGGGCAGAAGTCGGAACCAGTGCGTTGAATCCTTCATTCTTCTGTGAAGACTGTGTAGCTTTTGCAGCTAGGAGTCTCGCTCTTGCTCGTCAAGTTCGTCTCTCGCAGCAAGACCAACGCTGCTTCGGTCTCCGAGGCTTGTCCCAGGCAGCTTTCCTTCATCTCCAGCCGTTGATGTTCAGCTGGAGAATGTTGCATGACTTCGTGTTGGGCTTCGGTCTGCGAGGTGCAGGACTCTCTAACACTCGTAAAGGTTGTAATGGGTGTTCAACTTTTTTTCGCAACCATAATCCCACCTCCAGGTGGCCCAGCTGATGAGCTCTTTCTCTCTCTCTCGGTCATCCCCATGCAGGTCCGATGAAACCAGTAGGAGCAGTCAGCACACTTGATGGATTCTCTCCCAACGCTCGTGTCAGTGAGGGCAGCTGTACACGATTCTCGGCCCGGGGTTTGACTCGATGTCTCCCGCAATGAGAAGGGAACGGCGTCTCAGGCTCGCGGAGCTACCAGGAAGCCCATCCAAAAACCCGGGTCTTCGCCGACTTCCGGAAATACTGGAACTTTGAGGAAAAATCTCCCATCTCTGCCACCGCGTAAAGGTGTCAGGTTTGGCCGAGGCTTTCATTTCTTCCCCGAGCTTCTTGTACAAGGAGGTTCAGTCCCAATTTTCAAATGGATTGCGATAGTCGGTGTTCTTCTTCAGAAGTTTCAGGGCGAACTTTGCGACTAAAGCCCCGATACATTTCCTTTCGAGATCTTTTGGTTGTAATGGAATACAAATTGAGTTTTCTGCAACCAAGAGGGTCCTGACCACTAAAGCTGCAAATACTGAAGTTCAGCTGATGCTACAGGTTAAATTCAATGATAAGCTGGGTTTTGATGAGTCGGAACGTGTTTAAGTGGCTACCAAAGTAGAATACCTAATCAAAGCAACAACTTTTGTTCAATCACTCCAGGCGCTGACATCTATCACCAATTGAAAGTTTTGATGACTTCAAGAAACATCTCGGGAGTTCACAGCCCAAAACTATTTAAAAAAACTTAGTCAAGAAATGGAAACTGTCTTCCTTGATGCAAATCGCGACTTGGCGGCTAGCAATGAAGTGGGGATTCCTGCGTTTGAAGTTGTCCTCGCATAGGAAGCTGATCTAGAAGCAATCTCCGAGGCATAGCAGAAGAGGTGAAGATCGACTTGGTGAAAGCAATCTTAGGCCAAGTATCGAGGCACAGCCATGGAAGAGAAAAAAACTTAGGCTATCAATCCAGTGTTGGAATTTTTTCGCTATATGTACCCCAACATCGCCATCCCATTCCTAATTTCCGTTCCATGTTTTTTGGAATAGATTCTTGGGCATTATCGCTTCAGGGGTCACTTAACCCAGGGGATCAAGAACTCGTCATAAATTGCTTGCTATCATCCGGCGAGTAATCGTAGATGGTCGAATGCCTTCAAGCGAAGCTAATAGGTTGCTCTCAATCCTTTAAAGGACTCTATATATTTTCCCCTTTTATGGGAGTCTTAGCTAGCCAGCGAATGCTGAGTGGATTCCTGTATGTGTTTTTCGCAATTTGAACAATTTTGGGAGAAACTTTCATTAGGAACACGTTCTGGCCCTTAATAGAGGTTGCTTATTGAATTTTTCACACTAATAAAAATTCGTCGAGGTTGGCCACATTATGATTCAGGTGAAATCCGCTTAATTTTTGCGAAAAACTTTTACAGGTCAACTGGATGATTCCTGTCAACAGGGCAAGCCAGAGAAGCGCACTGGTAGCCAGTTTGCTCTCGATATTCGATTTTTTCGGAAAAACGGGGTCAAAGTTGGCCCCTTTTTAGGATCAATCGACCTCTTAACTTGAAAAAATTAATTATTGACTATTCATGGGTAGTTTTATTCGGGTAATCATGCCGAATGCGACTGTCAAAGTTTAGTTGCTCTTGTTTTTTTTGGTTTTTTAGCATTATTTCAGATTTGAGCAGAGTTTGTTTAGGATCTCGTAAAATCTTTTTCTTAAATTATAGTATGCTTCTTAGCAAAAAACTAGGCAACTAATCGAACAGATAATGGGGTCCGAGTGCACCAATTCTTGCTTTCAAGAGATTACTGCTTCCTTGTCAACTGGTTGGCTGAACTTTGCCACATTTTATAATGTTTCGGCATCAACTGGTACTGATGCAAAATCACCTTTCGAGACTTTGCGGTGTCATTGGAAAAGCCTGTTGGCTTCACTGAATCCAATTTATCCATACATTGATGCTGGAAACAATCAGAGTCTGCCGTAGTTTCATTTGGTTAGAAGTGAATTTCCCGGAAGCTTTGCTTGCTATAGGACCAATATCGGGCAACCATTCATGGGTGATTTCGTCGTAGATCCCCTGAGATTTGTTGGTGGCAATCACACCATAGCTCGTCCATCTGAGCTATACGTCTCGTTGTCTCATCGAAATGTTGGATACACTCAAGCTCGATGCATGAGTGTTGGAATTCAGGAGATGAAGGAATACCCTCAATTTCCTAGACTCCGTCAAATGTGGTGAACTCGCTGTCAAGAAAGTTGATTCCATACCATGGTGTTTTCATGTAGTGACTTTCTGGTCGGTAATTTTTGTAGTATTTGCTGATGTGGTACTCTGTCAAACACCTTTGAGAAATCAGCATAGAAAGCGATTATGTCATTACGAGGGGTTTCAACCGATGAAGACTTCATAATTTATATTTATAAACAAGCATATTGCAAGCACAACGATAAAAACTTAGTAAATATACCTTTTCAAGGGGAGCTATTTCTAGGCGGAGCTGTTCCAGATCTGTGATCAACCTCTTCTCTTTCTCAAGAGCATGCTCTTCTGCATTTAAACTAGTGTACAGCGTGTAGATTAGACTCTTGGTATTGTCAAGTTCAGTCGAATGCTCCGAATCAAAAGCGCCTTCACGATCAAAGAATAGTTAGAATTAATTTTTTAAATCAAAATGAATGAATAGAAAAGAACCAACCATGTCTAGTCGCCGGAATTGTGAAACTGTCCGAATTAATCACTAGTTTGAAGTCATTCATCAGCAGATCACCCAATTTTGTTGATTTGGAAACTCTTACGTCATCTAGTAATACATAATTTGCGTCTACTGACTGATTTTAAACAGCTTTTAAAAAAGGAATCATCTAACTTGTTGTAAAAACAGCAGCTCTGTCGATTCCCCCGTCCTCTTTTGAGATATCGTCTAAAAGGTCACCAACAGTTGCACCAATCGGTCTAAGAGTAAACTGGCATTTTTCTCTCCTCGAGGGGAGTGGGATAGTCAGAACCGGCATTCCTCGTTCCACAGATATTTCGGCTGAAAGGTATTTTGTGTCTAATTTAATCTGGCTTTCACGTTGTAGCCCACTATACACTAGTTGAACTACTGTCTCATGCGCTTAAAATTTAAGGCGCTTAATATTCTTTTTCAAAGAAAGATTTTTTTGCATGGTAATATAAATATCAACATTTCAAATATTTGAACGCGGATTGACGTGTTTTCTCTTAAAAATGCCTCATTGTAAGACAATTTGGACAATATCTACTAAAATCTTAACAAAAAATTTCATCGACCGCAGATGATCTGAATTAACTTTTCTGAAAGTATTCATTCCGGTATTAAAATGTCATTTTTCACCATTTATTATGGGAGTGAACACTTTTTCGATTGCGTAAAAGAGAAAACTTCATGACTCAGTGTGACAACTGCACTTAACTTTGTTGCTCCTTATAACTTCACACAGTTAGAAAACTCATTACAAATGGTGAAAACTGGCTTTTCCAGACCCGATAACAATGGTAAGTGCTTCAAATCAATAACTGAGTCTTTCAGAAAGGAGAGTTCAGATTATTTGCTAACTGTAGATTTTAAAGTTTTGTTCTGAGGTTGTAAGTAAATATGCTCCTGCTTCAAAATGGTTCTTGAAAAAGAGCATATTAGAGAAAAAACTGAATTTGCGTTTAACTTTGTCCACTAGTGTAGCTAACAGGAATTGACTTGAATTTATAAACAACTACCCTAAAACCTTTAATCGCTGAAAACAACGGACTACTGATTAGTATCTACTGACTACAACGGACTACTGATGAAGTATTAAAAAGTACTAACGATGACCAGCTTCTGAATGCGTCTTGGAAAACAGTCGAAAGAACAGCTGAAAAAAAAAGTTTTTTTTTTTAATTTTGACAATTCGAAATAACCAATACCGGAACAAAAACTACCTTCTGCTGGTTTTGCGCTAGCTTTCTTAACTTAAGAGCCATTTCAAGCTGATTGCATCGTACACTGAAACATATTTTAAGCATAAATGAAGAAAGGAAGAAAGGGCCAGAGTACTTGGTTCTGTCATAGGATCCGAGACTGAATGTAAAACTTTCTTAGAAACTCAGTAAGAAGAAAAAATTGAACACTTTAATTGCAAAATGATAATTAATATTTTGCAAGTTCAAAAACTGTCCGAATTAATCCGTGAGAAGAGTGTGATTTGTTTTGCTTTGTGCCTTGTGAGTTTCATTACTCGTGGCCTGCAAAACAATGACCACAGTACTTTTGCCTGTTGTTTGGCTCAGACAAATTGTGAAAAGGAAACTAACTTGGAAAATTGTGTTAGACTATTTAAAATTCAAGAAATTTTTGCTAAAAAGTAAATTTCAAACGTTTTCGCAACTATGTGCATCGTCAGGATTTTTACAATAAACTACTCTAAATGACGATAAAACATCAATTTACAAATGTTATTTACAATAAATCACATACAATTTGGTTCTAAACCATCATGATAAAAAATTAGCCAATCACAGTTGACCTCTAAATTACTATTAAGATTAAAATACTTTTAACCTCTAAAATTAATTAAACATTTTAAAATTAATTTGTCTGGAAGTTTCTGAGTCATAATTTCGATTTAGACATGTACGTTTTGAATAAAAAACCAAAAATATTTTGGGACTAAATTTTCAGTGTTAACTCCCTGCTCCTAAACTCATCGCGCGTGTTCAAGCCCGGTTTCTCTTTCCTGATATGTATTGCCTCTAGTGTTAGCAATTTTGTTTGGTTGTTTGACCTATCTATAATTTCTCAACTAAGATCTGCGCTATTTCCCTCAAGTTGGCATTGCTGAAGGTGGAGGCCTACCGGTGAGTCTGCTTTCCTATGTTCCTCAATTCTAGTGGTCAAATGTCGAACAGTTTGTCCGACATAGGTGGAAGTGCATCCACTACATGACAGTTTATAAACCACTCTTGACTTGAGGTCATTAGAAAATGCTGACTTCAGTGATGGTAAACATGATTGTAGTTTTCTTGTGGTGAAAACCACTTGAACGTTCGTTAATTTTCGTAACCTGTTAGCAAAATATTGGCTCTGGTTACCTCTATATTGCACCATCAGCATTGGGGGCTTTTCATCCTTTGGTGATTGAACTGACAAACCCCTGTCACTATCCAGGGGCTTGCCTTTACCCTCGATGATCTTGCACAAGGCGTCTGAAGCCACCTTTGCGGACCAATTTTCAGGGTACTGATTTGTCAGCCATTGCGCCCTATTAGTTTCCATAGCCTTATCAAATTGCTCCCAGCTAGATGTACTCCTATAAACCCTGTGTACAGTGCCTTGGATAACACTACGCTTATACTGAGTTGGGGCGCAGCTTCTATAGTTCAGTATAGTCCCTGTATCTGTTGGTTTTTGATACCAACTGCAAGTTACACGCCTATCCTGCGATATATTTATGTTCAAATCCAGGAACGGCAAATTCCCCTCCGAATTAGTTTTCTCTAGAGTGAACTGCAAATTTGGATGAAGAGAATTGGCGGCATCGAGAAGACAACTCGGCTGCCCTCTGACTGTTCTAACAATGTCATCCACATACCTGAGGAACAATTTCATCTGGGGAGTATCCTTCTCCTTGTTCTTAGCTCGGCAGCAGATTTCACAGTACCAGACTATCTCGGTTATTGATGCGTATACGTCATCGGATATTTTTCCGCATTTTAGATGATACCAGTTTCGGCAACTCTCGCATTCAACCCCCTTTGATCTATATGTGACTTTCCTGCTGCAACATGGGCACAAGCCGTTTTTGTCATTAATTTGCTGTACCCCCGTTCCCACCGGTATTTGTTGTCGTAGAGCAAATTCGTATTCTTTCAGCCATAAGTTTGCCAGAATTACAGCGAGGGACGCTCCCATTGCTAAACCATCAACTTGTACATACCATGAATCATTACACTTGAAATATACTTTGCTGACCGCCATATTCAAAAGCTTTTTCATGGTTGCTCTTTGAATTTCAGGAGGAGACTCCTGGCTGTACAGCTTCTGTAAAGCAATTTCAATTGCCTCCTTCAGGGGAACGTTGGTGTACAAACTTTTCACATCAAGAGATATTATGGTTTCATCCGGATCTAGAGCAATGTTTTCTATTTTTTCTCTAGCCTCTTTAGTATTGGTTTCTATATTTGCTCCATCGATGTTGTCAAAAAACTTCGCAAGCATTTTGTTAAGATTCTCATACGAGCTGCCGGGAAGTGATAGTACAGGTCGTAGGGGTGTCTCATCCTTGTGTACCTTAGCTAAACCGTACAAACGGGCGGGTTGCCCCCCTGTTGATCGTATCTTAGAATATAACTGATCACTTATCTCGTCTCTTTTGTTCATGGCTAGTAACTCTTTGTTAAGTTCTTTCTCAATTTTCAGTATCACCTCATCAGTGGTTGCATCTTTTTTCACAAACTGAGCAGATTGCAACAAGGATTCCAGCTTTGATTCATATGTTTGTTTCCTCATTATGGAAAAACCAACCCCCTTATCAAAAGGCACAGCCAGCAACCCATTATCTTTGAGATATTTCCTCGTTTTTTCAACGGCTTTGTCTCTTGGGGTTTGCCGTACGTTTTTTGCATATGCCTTTGCCGCGGCTTCTATTTCACATAACGTTTCACCAGATGTTTTTTGATTTTTCAATTGTGAGAGGAAAATGTCGATATCCGCCAAAAAATGTGTTTCGTTAAATTTGTCTCTAATTGGATGCTTGGGGCCCATTGATAGCACTTCATATACCCATTCAGGCAATTCAATATTATCAAGTACCCTAACTGATCGCTCATTTCTCCCCCCAAGAGGTTTATCTTGTCTCTCGGACAGTTTTTCTAACTTTTTTCTATGGTTTTCTGATGTTGTCTTTAAGCTGCTTGCCTCAACTTGCCGCCTCACGAATCGGAAAATGGATGCCCACCACTGTTTGTCAATTTCTTTTTGCACCAGTGATCTCGCTTTCCTTAGCATCTCCTCGTACCTTTTCCTATCCTCATTTGCCCTAGAAGTTTCAGTCCTTAGTAGTTTCAATTGAAAATTATGCACAGCTTGGTCCGAAAAAACCCCGTTCTCGGGGACCCTAAACTTCAAAAAGTCCGGTATTAGATCGTTTTTCAGACATTTTCTCAGAAACTTCAGTCTATGTACAGATACTTGAACTTTTTTAAAGAATTTTAAATAGTCTAACACAATTTTCCAAGTTACTTTCCTTTTCAAAATTTGTCTGAGCCAAACAGCAGGCAAAAGTACTGTGGTCATTGTTTTGCAGGCCACGAGTAATGAAACTCACAAGGCACAAAGCAAAACAAATCACACTCTTCTCACCCCTGCCTTTGAAGCGCAGACACTTCCTCTGCCCTCAGCTTCTGCTCACGTCTTGCTTTCGCCTTCCTCCTTGTCTGTGACGGTCTCTGTTGTTTGCCCCTGATATTGCCAATCAGCTCTGACAGCCTTTCTTTGTGTGCCACTACCAATCGCAGAGATTTCAACTCCAAATCAGCACTCTGGTGCAGCTTCAAATATTCCTTGAGCTGCTCCGGGTTGTTTTGCTTGCTCTTGGAGAGTAGTCGTTTTGTAGCTGGAATAATGAGCACCCCTGTGCCGAGAAGTTGACTAAACAAGTCGGGCGTTCCTTCCCTTCTGCAATAAACGATCGCCAATATCTGCTGCTTCTTCGTCTTCAAATAGTTTGTCAGCTCCTCGACACCAGCTGGGCGATAGTTGTTTGTTCTGTGGCTGCTAATGGTGTTGTTCACCACGTCGTGCCACACAACCACTTTTTTCTCCTTCAGTGGACTGTCTTCGAGTAGTCGTCGGAGGTTCTTTCCTTGGTTCAGCAAGTTGTTATTAAGGGATAGGCCAGGAATTGCTGTAACAAGGCTCTCGTATTGCTTTTTTTCCCCTGTGTTAAGGGTGTTGATGCTGTGGAACAGGGAGCTAGCTGCTACAATATGAAACATTTCGGTAACTCAAATAAAAATCGGCCATTTTTTACGTATCGATAAAAAAAAAACACTATAAAAATTCTCATTACATTGATGAAAATCATTAAAAATTTTTATACTGGCCCTTTAATGGGAAAACAGTTGGAATTTCAAGCTCTTCGCTTTTTGGTTTATCACGAATTTACAAGTAAAATTGAAGAAATTTTTGCTAAAAAGTAAATTTCAAACGTTTTCGCAACTATGTGCATCGTCAGGATTTTTACAATAAACTACTCTAAATGACGATAAAACATCAATTTACAAATGTTATTTACAATAAATCACATACAATTTGGTTCTAAACCATCATGATAAAAAATTAGCCAATCACAGTTGACCTCTAAATTACTATTAAGATTAAAATACTTTTAACCTCTAAAATTAATTAAACATTTTAAAATTAATTTGTCTGGAAGTTTCTGAGTCATAATTTCGATTTAGACATGTACGTTTTGAATAAAAAACCAAAAATATTTTGGGACTAAATTTTCAGTAAAATTCTGAAAATTTAGTACATAGACTGAAGCTTCATTTAAAATTCTTTAAAAAAGTTCAAGTATCTGTACATAGACTGAAGTTTCTGAGAAAATGTCTGAAAAACGATCTAATACCGGACTTTTTGAAGTTTAGGGTCCCCGAGAACGGGGTTTTTTCGGACCAAGATGTGCATAATTTTCAATTGAAACTACTAAGGACTGAAACTTCTAGGGCAAATGAGGATAGGAAAAGGTACGAGGAGATGCTAAGGAAAGCAAGATCACTGGTGCAAAAAGAAATTGACAAACAGTGGTGGGCATCCATTTTCCGACTCGTGAGGCGTCAAGTTGAGGCAAGCTTAAAGACAACATCAGAAAACCATAGAAAAAAGTTAGAAAAACTGTCCGAGAGACAAGATAAACCTCTTGGGGGGAGAAATGAGCGATCAGTTAAGGTACTTGTAAAAATTGAACTGCCTGAATGGGTATATGAAGTGCTATCAATGGGCCCCAAGCATCCAATTAGAGACAAATTTAACGAAACACATTTTTTGGCGGATATCGACATTTTCCTCTCACAATTGAAAAATCAAAAAACATCTGGTGAAACGTTATGTGAAATAGAAGCCGCGGCAAAAGCATATGCAAAAAACGTACGGCAAACCCCAAGAGACAAAGCCGTTGAAAAAACGAGGAAATATCTCAAAGATAATGGGTTGCTGGCGTGCCTTTTGATAAGGGGGTTGGTTTTTGCATAATGAGGAAACAAATATATGAATCAAAGCTGGAATCCTTGTTGCAATCTGCTCAGTTTGTGAAAAAAGATGCAACCACTGATGAGGTGATACTGAAAATTGAGAAAGAACTTAACAAAGAATTACTAGCCATGAACAAAAGAGACGAGATAAGTGATCAGTTATATTCTAAGATGAGATCAACAGGGGGGCAACCCGCCCGTTTGTACGGTTTAGCTAAGGTACACAAGGATGAGACACCCCTACGACCTGTAATATCACTTCCCGGCAGCTCGTATGAGAATCTTAACAAAATGCTTGCAAAGGTTTTTTGACAACATCGATGGAGCAAATATAGAAACCAATACTAAAGAGGCTAGAGAAAAAATAGAAAACATTGCTCTAGATCCGGATGAAACCATAATATCTCTTGATGTGAAAAGTTTGTACACCAACGTTCCCTGAAGGAGGCAATTGAAATTGCTTTACAGAAGCTGTACAGCCAGGAGTCTCCTCCTGAAATTCAAAGAGCAACCAGACTTTTGAATAGGCAGTCAGCAAAGTGTATTTCAAGTGTAATGATTCATGGTATGTACAAGTTGACGGTTTAGCAATGGGCGCGTCCCTCGCTGTAATTCTGGCAAATTTATAGCTAAAAGAGTACGAGTTTGCTCTAAGACAAGAAATACCGGTGGGAACGGAGATACACCAAATTGAGGACAAAAACGGGTTGTGCCCAAGTTGCAGCAGGAAAGTCACATATAGATCAAAGGGGGTTGAATGCGAGAGTTGCCGAAACTGGTATTCATCTAAAATGCGGAAAAATATCTGATGACGTATACGCATCAATAACCGAGATTGTCTGGTACTGTGAAAGCTGCTGCCGAGCTAAGAACAAGGAGAAGGTTACTCCCCAGGTGAAATTGTTCCTCAGGTATGTGGATGACATTGTTAAAACAGTCAGAGGGGAGCCGAGTTGTCTTCTCGATGCCGCCAATTCTCTTCATCCAATTTTGCAGTTCACTCTAGAGAAAACTAATTCGGAGGGGAATTTGCCGTTCCTGGATTTGAACATAAATGTATCGCAGGCGTGTAACTTGCAGTTGGTATCAAAAACCAACAGATACAGGGACTATACTGAACTATAGAAGCTGCGCCCCAACTCAGTATAAGCGTAGTGTTATCCAAGGCACTGTACACAGGGTTTTTAGGAGTACATCTAGCTGGGAGCAATTTGATAAGGCTATGGAAACTAATAGGGCGCAATGGCTGACAAATCAGTACCCTGAAAATTGGTCCGCGAAGGTGGCTTCAGACGCCTTGTGCAAGATCATCGAGGGTAAAGGCAAGCCCCTGGATAGTGACAGGGGTTTGTCAGTTCAATCACCAAATGATGAGAAGCCCCCAATGCTGATGGTGCAATATAGAGGTAACCAGAGCCAATATTTTGCTAACAGGTTACGAAAATTAACGAACGTTCAAGTGGTTTTCACCACAAGAAAACTACAATCATGTTTACCATCACTGAAGTCAGCATTTTCTAATGACCTCAAGTCAAGAGTGGTTTATAAACTGTCATGTAGTGGATGCACTTCCACCTATGTCGGACAAACTGTTCGACATTTGACCACTAGAATTGAGGAACATAAAAAGCAGACTCACCGGTAGGCCTCCACCTTCAGCAATGCCAACTTGAGGGAAATAGCGCAGATCTTAGTTGGGAAATTATAGATAGGTCAAACAACCAAACAAAATTGCTAACACTAGAGGCAATACATATCAGGAAAGAGAAACCGGGCTTGAACACGCGCGATGAGTTTAGGAGCAGGGAGTTAACACTGAAAATTTAGTCCCAAAATATTTTTGGTTTATTATTCAAAACGTACATGTCTAAATCGAAATTATGACTCAGAAACTTCCAGACAAATTAATTTTAAAATGTTTAATTAATTTTAGAGGTTAAAAGTATTTTAATCTTAATAGTAATTTAGAGGTCAACTGTGATTGGCTAATTTTTTATCATGATGGTTTAGAACCAAATTGTATGTGATTTATTGTAAATAACATTTGTAAATTGATGTTTTATCGTCATTTAGAGTAGTTTATTGTAAAAATTCTGACGATGCACATAGTTGCGAAAACGTTTGAAATTTACTTTTTAGCAAGTGTAAGTTTAAAAAAATGAACACTTTAATTGCAGAATGCTAATTATTATTATTAAGCAAGTGTAAGTCACACAACTTTTCTGGGTTGCATAATTATTTACAACTGCTCAAACTGTTTTCCCATTAAAGGGTCAGTATAAAAGCTTTTAATGATTTTCATCAAAGTATAGGGAATTTTTACAGTCTTTTTTATCGATACGTAAAATATGTCAGATTTTTATTTGAGTTACCGAATTGTTTCATATTGTAGCATGTGCCAGTCGGTCATATTTGGAAGTTTGACCTTGAGGAGCACGAACTACGTAATTTTGGGAGGAAATTTAATTTTTCAAAAATTCGATTGCAGCCTGTCATGCTCAACTTTCTCGCGAACACTGAAAATCTCAGAAATAGAAGATCAGAACATCTGATTTACAATCGCGGTAAAGAACATCCGATTTACAATCGCGGGAAAGAGCCGTCTTATCCTGAAATAGGAGAAGAAACGATTGCGAAAGAAGAATACGATTATTCGAGCTGAACTAGAGTGAACCCTCAGTGGAAAGGTGGACAGCTGGGGTGTCCCAATGGTTCAGACCAAAACTTCAATTCTTGAGTCAAAACTTATTTTTCTTGTTGAAATTAATTAGTATAAAACCTCTCAAGTTATCATACTTAATTCTCGAGTTGCTTACTGATATAGTTACTCCAATTCTTGAGTGTGCTGATATGTGAGTAACCAATTTAGTTTTCTCGAGTGTGTTTTATGATTGTTATGTTGGGGTAAGGAGAGTTTTAGGTTGATCCATCCGAAATGGATCAAAGTTCCACTGTCTAATAAAAAGTAACTGTGCGGATTGTTCTGACCCTGTTTTTAACGGCGTCCGTGTATTTTGGGTATTTTGAGTCCTAAGTATGGGGACATTCTTATTTTCTAGAGTGGGGGGTATTTTGGTAGTGGCCTTTAAGCTGTAACGGGTTTTTAGTCTCATGTCGCAAGCGAACCGAATTGGCTCCGACCGTTTTGAGGTAGAAAAACACGAGAGATAGCGTCCCTGACTCTTAAGCCAATGGTTATAGGGCCTATTCTTCTTAAGCCTCATATGTGACCGAAGTAGGCGACTGTTACAGCAGTTAGCGCCCTGTTCCACAGCATCAACACCCTTAGCACATGTGAGAAAAAGCAATACGAGAGCCTTGTTACAGCAATTCCTGGCCTATCCCTTAATGACAACTTGCTGACCAAAGAAACAACCTCCGACGATTACCGGAGACAGTCCACTGAAGAAGAAAAAGAGAGGGGTGAGAAGAGTCTGATTTGTTTTGCTTTGTGCCTTGTGAGTTTCATTACTCGTGGCCTGCAAAACAATGACCACAGTGTTTTGCTTGCTGTTTGGCTCAGACAAATTTTAAAAAGAAAAATAACTTGGAAAATTGTGTTAGACTATTTAAAATTCTTTAAAACAATTCAAGTATCTGTACATAGACTGATATTTCTGAGAAAATGTCTGAAAAACGATCTAATACCGGCTTTATTGAAGTTTAGGGTCCTCGAGAACGAGATTTTTTGGACCAAGCTGTGCACAACTACTAAGGACTGAAAATTCTTGAGCAAATAAGGATAGGAAAAGGTACGAGGAGATGCTAATAAAAGAAAGATCACTGGTGCAAAAAGAAACTGACGAGCAGTAGTGGTCATCCATTTTCCGCTTCCTGAGGCGTCAAGTTGAGGCAAGCTTAATTACAACATCAGAAAACCACAGAAAAATGTTAGGAAAATTGTACGAGAGACAAAGTAAACCTCTTGGGGGAGAAATGAGCGATCAATTAAGGTACTTGATAACATTGAACTGCCTGGTTGGGTATATGAAGTGCTATCAATGGGCCCGAAGCATCCATTAGAAACCAATTTAACGAAACACACTTTTTGGCGGAAAGCGAACTTTTTCTCTCACAATTGAAAAATCAAAAAACATTTGGTGAAACGCTATGTGAAAAAGAAACCGCGGCAAAAGAATATGCAAAAAACGTAAGGCAAACCCCAAGAGACAAAACCAATGAAAAAACGAGGGAATAACTTGAGGAAAATGGGTTGCTGGCTGTGACTTTTGATAAGGGGGTTGATTTTAGCATAATAAGGAAAAAAACGTATGAATCAAAGCTGGAATCCTTGTCGCAATCTGGTCATTTTGTGAAAAAAGATGCAACCACTGATGAGGTTGTACTGAAAAATGAAAAGGAGTTTAACTAAGAATTACTAGCCATGAACAAAAGAGACCAGATAAGCGATCAGTTATTTTCTAAGATGAGGTCAACAGGGGGGGGGGGGCAACCCGCCCGTTTCTACGGTTTAACTAAAGTAGACAAGGCTGACACACCCCTACGACTAGTACTATCACTTCCAGGCAGCTCATATGAGAATCTTAACAAAATACTTGCAAAGTTTTTTGATATCATCGATGGAGCCATTATAGAAATCAATACTAAAGAGGCCAGAGAAACAATTGAAAACATTGCTCTAGATCCGGATGAAACCATAATATCTCTTGATTTGAAAAGTTTGTATACCAACGTTCCCCAGAAGGAGGCAATTGAAATTGCTCTACAGAAGCTGTACAGTCAGGAGTCTCCTCCTGAAATTCAAAGAGCAACCATACTTTTGAATAAGGCAGTCAGCAAAGTGTATTTCAAGTGTAATGATTCATGGTATGTACAAGTTGACGGTTTAGCAATGGGCGCGTCCCTCGCTGTAATTCTGGCAAATTTATAGCTAAAAGAGTACGAGTTTGCTCTAAGACAAGAAATACCGGTGGGAACGGAGATACACCAAATTGAGGACAAAAACGGGTTGTGCCCAAGTTGCAGCAGGAAAGTCACCTAGAGATCAAAGGGGAATGAATGCGAGAGTTGCCGAAACTGGTATCATCTAAAATGCGGAAAAATATCTGATGATGTATACGCATCAATAAACGAGATAGTCTGGTACTGTGAAAGTTACTGCCGAGCTAAGAACAAGGAGAAGGATACTCCCCAGGTGAAATTGTTCCTCAGGTATGTGGATGACATTGTTAAAACAGTCAGAGGGAGCCAAGTTGTCTTCTCGATGCCGCCAATCCTCTTCATCAAAACCTGCACTTCACTCTAGAGAAAACTAATTCGGAGGGGAATTTGCCGTTACTGGATTTGAACATAAATGTATCGCAGGGTAGGCGTGTAACTTGCAGTTGGTATCAAAAACCAACAGATACAGAGACTATACTGAAATATAAAAACTGCGCCCCAACTCAAAAGAGTACATGTAGCTGGGAGCAATTTGATTATGCCATGGAAACTAATAGGGCGCAATGGCTGACAAATCAGTACCCTGAAAATTGGTCCGCAAAGGTGGCTTCAGAGGCCCTGTGCAAGATCATCGAGGGCAAGGGCAAGCCCCTGGATAGTGAGAGGTGTTTGTCAAATCACTCACCAAAGGATGTGAAGCATCCAATGCTGTTGGTGTAATATAGATGTAACCAGAGCCAATATTTTGCTAACAGGTTACGAAAAGTAACTAACGTTCAAGTGGTTTTCACCATAAGAAAACTAGAATCATGTTTACCATCACTGAGGTCAGCATTTACTAATGACCGCAAGTCAAGAGTGGTTTATAAACTGTCATGTAGTGCATGCACTTCCACCTATGTCGGACAAACTGTTCGACATTTGACCACTAGAATTGAGGAACATGAGAAAGCAGACTCACTGGTAGGTCTCCACCTTCAGTAATGCCAATTTGAGGGAAATAGCGCAGATCTTAGTTGGAAAATTATAGATTGGTAAAACAACCAAACAAAATTGTCAACACTAGAGGCAATACATATCAAGAAAGAGAAACCGGGCTTCAACACGCGCGATGAGTTTAGGAGCTGGGAGTTAACACTGAAACTTTAGTCCCAAAATATTTTTGGTTTTGTTATTTAAAACGTACATGTCTAAATCGAAATTATGACTCAGAAATCTTCCAGACAAATTAATTTAAAATTGTTTAATTATTTTTAGAGGTTAAAAGTTTTTTAATCTTAATAGTAATTTAGAGGTCAACCGTGATTGGCTAATTTTTTAACATGATGGTTTAGAACCAAATTGCATGTGAAATATTGTGAATAACATTTGTAAATTGATATTTTGTTGTCATTTACATTCGTTTTTTGTAAAAATCCTGACAATGCACATAGTTGCAAAAACGTTTGAAATTTAATTTTCAGCAAAAGTTTCTTTTTTTTACAAAATAATTTTTAAAAAGGTTAGAAATTTAACATCAAATAAACATTAAATTGTTTCTATGTTATTTTTCTATAGGTTGCCATTAAAGGATCTTCACAAAAAAACAGATAGAAAGATTTCCTGAAACAAAAATTTTATTGTTTTTTAAGTCAAGAGTTTCATAAGTCGAAAAGAGCAGCTTCTGGCCGCACATTTTTGGCTGCACTTCTTATCTCACAATTCTCTCACAATTGAAAAATCAAAAAACATTTGGTGAAGCGTTATGTGAAAAAGAAACCGCGACAAAAGCATATGCAAAAAACGTAAGGCAAACCCCAAGAGACAAAGCCAATGAAAAAACGAGGGAATAATTTGAAGAAAATTGGTTGCTGGCTGTGACTTTTGATAAGGGGGTTGATTTTTGCATAATGAGGAAATAAACCAATGAATCAAAGCTGGAATCCTTGTCGCAATCTGGTCACTTTGTGAAAAAAGATGCAACCACTGATGAGGTTGTACTGAAAAATGAGAAGGAATTTAACTAAGAATTACTAGCCATGAACAAAAGAGACGAGATAAGCGATCAGTTATATTCTAAGACTAGGTCAACAGGGGGGGGGGGGCAACCCTCCCATTTCTACGGTTTAACTAAGGTACACAAGGCTGAGACACCCCTACGACCAGTACTATCACTTCCAGGCAGCTCGTATGAGAATCTTAACAAAATACTTGCAAAGTTTTTTGACAACATCGATGGAGCCAACATAGAAATTAATACTAAAGAGGCCATAGAAACAATTGAAAACATTGCTCTAGATCCGTATGAAACCATAAAATCTCTTGATGTGAAAAGTTTGTACACCAACGTTACCCAGAATGAGGCAATTGAAATTGCTCTACAGAAGCTGTACAGCCAGGAGTCTCCTCCTGAAATTCAAAGAGCAACCATACTTTTGAATATGGCGGTCAGCAAAGTGTATTTCAAGTGTAATGATTCATGGTATGTACAAATTGATGGTTTAGCAATGGGCGCGTCCCTCGCTGTAATTCTGGCAGTTTCATGGCTGAAAGAGTACGAGTTTGCTCTAAGACAAGAAATACCGGTGGAAACGGAGATACACCAAATTAAGGACAAAAACGGGTTGTGAACATGTTGCTGCAGGAAAGTCACCTATAGATCAAAGGGGGTTGAATGCGAGAGTTGCCGAAACTGGTATCATCTAAAATGTGGAAAAATATCTGATGACGTATACGCATCAATAACCGAGATTGTCTGGTACTGTGAAAGCTGCTGCCGAGCTAAGAACAAGGACAAGGTTACTCCCCAGGTGAAATTGTTCCTCAGGTATGTGGATGACATTGTTAAAACAGTCAGAGGGGAGCCAAGTTGTCTTCTCGATGCCGTCAATTCTCTTCATCGAAACCTGCAGTTCACTCTAGAGAAAACTAATTCGGAGGGGATGTTGCCGTTCCTGGATTTGAACATAAATGTATCGCAGGGTAGGCGTGTAACTTGCAGTTGGCATCAAAAAACAACAGATACAGAGACTATACTGAAATAAAGAAGCTGCGCCCCAACTCAAAAGAGTACATGTAGCTGGGAGCAATGTGATAACGCCATGGAAACTAATAGGGCGCAATGGCTGATAAATCTGTACCCTGAAAATCGGTCCGCAAAGGTGGCTTCAGAGGCCTTGTGCAAGATCATCGAGGGCAAGGGCAAGCCCCTGGATAGTGAGAGGTGTTTGTCAAATCACTCACCAAAGGACGTGAAGCATCCAATGCTGTTGGTGTAGTATAGATGTAATCAGAGCCAATATTTTGCTAACAGGTTACGAAAATTAACTAACGTTCAGATGGTTTTCACCACAAGAAAACTAGAATTATGTTTACCATCACTGAGGTAAGCATTTACTAATGACCTCAAGTCAAGAGTGGTTTATAAACTGTCATGTAGTGGATGCAATTCCACCTATGTCGGACAAACTGTTCGCCATTTGACCACTAGAATTGAGGAACATGTGAAAGCAGACTCACCGGTAGGCCTCCACCTTCAGTAATGCCAATTTGAGGGAAATAGCGCAGATCTTAGTTGGAAAATTATAGATTGGTAAAACAACCAAACAAAATTGTCAACACTAGAGGCAATACATATCAAGAAAGAGAAACCGGGCTTCAACACGCGCGATGAGTTTAGGAGCTGGGAGTTAACACTGAAACTTTAGTCCCAAAATATTTTTGGTTTTGTTATTTAAAACGTACATGTCTAAATCGAAATTATGACTCAGAAATCTTGCAGACAAATTAATTTAAAATTGTTTAATTATTTTTAGAGGTTAAAAGTTTTTTAATCTTAATAGTAATTTAGAGGTCAACCGTGATTGGCTAATTTTTTAACATGATGGTTTAGAACCAAATTGCATGTGAAATATTGTGAATAACATTTGTAAATTGATATTTTGTTGTCATTTACATTCGTTTTTTGTAAAAATCCTGACAATGCACATAGTTGCAAAAACGTTTGAAATTTAATTTTCAGCAAAAGTTTCTTTTTTTTACAAAATAATTTTTAAAAAGGTTAGAAATTTAACATCAAATAAACATTAAATTGTTTCTATGTTATTTTTCTATAGGTTGCCTTTAAAGGATCTTCACAAAAAAACAGATAGAAAGATTTCCTGAAACAAAAATTTTATTGTTTTTTAAGTCAAGAGTTTCATAAGTCGAAAAGAGCAGCTTCTGGCCGCACATTTTTGGCTGCACTTCTTATCTCACAATTCTCTCACAATTGAAAAATCAAAAAACATTTGGTGAAGCGTTATGTGAAAAAGAAACCGCGACAAAAGCATATGCAAAAAACGTAAGGCAAACCCCAAGAGACAAAGCCAATGAAAAAACGAGGGAATAATTTGAAGAAAATTGGTTGCTGGCTGTGACTTTTGATAAGGGGGTTGATTTTTGCATAATGAGGAAATAAACCAATGAATCAAAGCTGGAATCCTTGTCGCAATCTGGTAACTTTGTGAAAAAAGATGCAACCACTGATGAGGTTGTACTGAAAAATGAGAAGGAATTTAACTAAGAATTACTAGCCATGAACAAAAGAGACGAGATAAGCGATCAGTTATATTCTAAGACTAGGTCAACAGGGGGGGGGGGCAACCCTCCCATTTCTACGGTTTAACTAAGGTACACAAGGCTGAGACACCCCTACGACCAGTACTATCACTTCCAGGCAGCTCGTATGAGAATCTTAACAAAATACTTGCAAAGTTTTTTGACAACATCGATGGAGCCAACATAGAAATTAATACTAAAGAGGCCATAGAAACAATTGAAAACATTGCTCTAGATCCGTATGAAACCATAAAATCTCTTGATGTGAAAAGTTTGTACACCAACGTTACCCAGAATGAGGCAATTGAAATTGCTCTACAGAAGCTGTACAGCCAGGAGTCTCCTCCTGAAATTCAAAGAGCAACCATACTTTTGAATATGGCGGTCAGCAAAGTGTATTTCAAGTGTAATGATTCATGGTATGTACAAATTGATGGTTTAGCAATGGGCGCGTCCCTCGCTGTAATTCTGGCAGTTTCATGGCTGAAAGAGTACGAGTTTGCTCTAAGACAAGAAATACCGGTGGAAACGGAGATACACCAAATTAAGGACAAAAACGGGTTGTGAACATGTTGCTGCAGGAAAGTCACCTATAGATCAAAGGGGGTTGAATGCGAGAGTTGCCGAAGTTGGTATCATCTAAAATGCGGAAAAATATCTGATGACGTATACGCATCAATAACCGAGATTGTCTGGTACTGTGAAAGCTGCTGCCGAGCTAAGAACAAGGAGAAGGTTACTCCCCAGGTGAAATTGTTCCTCAGGTTCTTAGTTGGAAAATTATAGATTGGTAAAACAACCAAACAAAATTGTCAACACTAGAGGCAATACATATCAAGAAAGAGAAACCGGGCTTCAACACGCGCGATGAGTTTAGGAGCTGGGAGTTAACACTGAAACTTTAGTCCCAAAATATTTTTGGTTTTGTTATTTAAAACGTACATGTCTATATCGAAATTATGACTCAGAAATCTTCCAGACAAATTAATTTAAAATTGTTTAATTATTTTTAGAGGTCAAAAGTTTTTTAAATTAATAGTAATTTAGAGGTCAACCGTGATTGGCTAACTTTTTAACATGTTGGTTTAGAACCAAATTGCATGTGAAATATTTTAAATAAAATTTGTAAATTGATGTTTTGTTGTCATTTAGATTCGTTTTTTGTAAAAAACCTGACGATGCACATAGTTGCAAAAAGGTTTGAAATTTAATTTTCAGCAAAAGTTTCTTTTTTTTACAAAATGATTTTTAAAATGGTTAGAAATTTAACATCAATAAACATTAAATTGTTTCCATGTTGTTTTTCCATAGGTTGCCATTGAAGGATCTTCACGAAAAAGGGATAGAAAAGTTTCGTGAAACATAAATTTCATTGTCTTGTAAGTCAAACTGCTGCTGTTTATGTTTGAATTTGCAGATTTAGAACATGACAAGATTACTTAAAAAACTTTCCAAGATCGCGAAAACATCACCACAAAACGTGTACTCCTGTATCACCAAAGACATAAAAGAAAAATTATCCGTTTCAGCTAGAACTACCCCGCATGCCACAGAAAAAATGCAGGCTAGCGAGAAGAAAATGCAGGAAAATCTCAATTCAAACTAAATTGTAAAGATAATATTAGCCATCAACTTAGAGACATCGCTTCTTTGCCACTGAAAATGGGTGGTCTAAATATCAAACTACCTTCTGAGTATGAGAATTTTTTAGAATGGTCAATTAAAACATCGTCATTCTTAAACACATACGACCCATTAGCAGCTGTATCTGGGCAAAAAAACATCCATACAAAAATTTAAACACTTAAAACTGAAAGAACAAACCAAAAGAGAACTAACATTTTGAACAACTTGAGCGAAAATGAAAAATACGCACTTGAGCTCGCCTCCGAAAAAGGAGCCTCAAACTGGTTAAATGCACTGCCTCTTAGCAGTTATCATCTTAACCTGAATAAAGCCGAATTCCGGGATGGAATTTATCTCAGATATGGATGGGAACCAACCAACATTCCACTCACATGTACATATGGTCAATCTTTCGACCTTACCCACACACTTCACTGTGCAAAGGCTGAGTACATCCAGATGAGGCGGCATAACGAAAGCAGAGATACCTTTGCCATTCTCATGAGCGAGGTTTGCTTTGATGTTAAAATCGAACCGGAACTTCAGTCGTTGCAAGGCGAGAGCTGTGTCAGCAATTCAACCACAACTCAAGAAGACAGTCGACTAGATGTAAAATCAAATGGATTATGGGGCTCAAGGTTTAGTCGAACCTTCTTTGATGTCAAAGTCTTCAACCCGCACGCAAAAACTTCACGAAGACTACTGAAAGACGCTATAAGTACCACGACACCAAAATACTCATAATACCAACAGAGAGTTTCATAAGTCGAAAAGAGCAGCTTCTGCCCGCACATTTTTGGCTGCACTTCTGGTGCCGCACCAGCAGATACTCGGACAATGCAGCGCATAGCTGAAAAATTTAGTGAAAAAAGTGATGAAAACTACGCAGAAACAATAAACTATATAAGATCTAAGACAAGCTTCAAGCTGCTCAGGAGCGCTATCCTTTTTATACGGGGTTGCAGATCGTAGATCAGTAAGAGCACAGTAAAAGAGTACAGTAGTATTCTCATATCTAATCTTGCTATGGGCTTTGGGCCAGTCGGTCATATGAAAGAAGAAGAAGCTTACCAGGTTTTGAGCATTCTCCAAAAAATTACAAAAAAAAACAAAGAATTAATTTGCTTAGAGAGATTGAATCATTTTGCTAGTGTGCTTCATGTTGATGTGTTATTACAAAATGAATTATAATTGAACAAAATCAAAAAACTGAGAATGTCAACCAAATATACATCAAAATTAAACTATATTCGTAGATTTTCTATATCCACAATCATTTTATCGTCTAGTTGTTTATTGTGTTTGTTTTGATCAATACTGCTTTTTGATAAAAAAAAACTATCGGCTCAGTTTTGTCAGTGTTTAGTTCTAGGTAAGCTTTTGCAACAGAGGAAAAGTTTCTGACAAGAATCTTGATGATGGGAAGAGCAAAAAAATATACTGATCAATGCAGAAAACTAAGTTATCGTCTGCATAATGCACTACATTGCAAAAATCGGGTAATTTTTTGCTTATATCATACAGTCGGAGGTTGAAAACGATAAACTTTTCCAAAGTACTCGAACTCGCCTTTCAAATACTCGAATGTAAATATTATTCGTCCTTTATCTCTTCTCTTGGTTCTAAGGTGTAATTTTTTATGCTGAAAACAAAATTGACATTTTCCTAGGTTAACTTTTAAGCTGAAAACAATTTTAACATGAAAATTATTTTGGAGAAACGCATAACACAAAGTATTTATAATACAGAGGCACTGTTCTTGCGTAGAAAGACGTTTTGATCGTGGGTTCTCAGCGACATACGGGTCTGCAAGTGATTCCTACTCAGTCGCCCGTAGGAGAACGGTCGTTCTGGGTCAAATCTCCCTGGCTTCAGATTCTTAACGACATTCTTAACGATAACTGCAACAGTTGACTTTGACTGTCTCTTGAATGCCGCAAATGTCAAGGGAGTAGACATTGTGGCGTCATAGTTTTGCTAATCTGCTGGTTCTTGACTGTGTGATGATGGTGCCTCTGGTCGTTGCTCGTCCTCCCTAGATGCCAAGATTTTTGTTCTTACCAAACGTTAAAACGGACCATCGTTGTAAATCAGGCCTCTTATCACATCCTTGCCATCAACGTGGTTTTCCAAAACGGATGAAATCGGATTATGGTACGCCGTTTTTTGCTCTGATAGGTTCTTTAGGTAGTCAATAACCATTACGAGTAAGCCACTGGATAGTGAGGGGTGTTTGTCAGATCAATCACCAAAGGATGTGAGGCCCCCAATGCTGATGGTGCAATATAGAGGTAACCAGAGCCAATATTTTGCCAACCGGTAACGAAAATTAGCCAACGTTCAAGTGGTTTTCACCACAAGAAAACTGGAATCATGTTTACCATCACTGAGTTCAGCATTTATTAATGACCTCAAGTCAAGAGTGGTTTATAAACTGTCATGTAGTGGATGAAATTCCACCTATGCCGGACAAACTGTTCGACATTTGACCACTAGATTTGAGGAACATAAGAAAGCAGACTCACCGGTAGGCCTCCACCTTCAGCATTGGCAACTTGAAGGAAATAGCGCCGATCTTAGTTGCGAAATTATAAATTGGTCAAACAACGAAACAAAATTGTTAACACACGCGGCAATACATATCAGGAAAGAGAAACCGGGCTTGAACACGCGCGATGAGTTTAGGAGCAGGGAGTTAACACTGAAAATTAAGTCCCAAAATATTTTTGGTTTTTTATTTAAAAGGTACATGTCTAAATTGAAAGTATGACTCAGAAACTTCCAGACAAATTAATTTAAAATTGTTTAATTATTTTTAGAGGTTAAAATTTTTTTAAATCTTAATAGTAATTCAGAGGTCAACCGTGATTCGCTAATTTTTTAACCTGATGGTTTAGAACCAAATTGTATGTGAGATATTGTAAATAACATTAGTAAAATGATGTTTTATCGTCATTTAGATTAGTTTATTGTAGAAATCCTGACAATGCACATAGTTGCAAAAACGTTTGAAATTTACTTTTCAGCAAAAACTTCTTTTATTTACAAAATGGTTTAAAAAATGATTAGAAATTTAACATCAAATAAACATTAAATTGTTTCCATGTTGTTATTCCATAGATTGCCATTGAAGGATCTTCAAGAAAACAGGTAGAAAAAAATCATCAAACATTAAGTTCATTGTCTTGTAAGTTAAATTTCTGCTGTTTATGTTTGAATTTGCATTGGTAGAACATAACAAAAATACTGAAAAAACTTTCCAAGATCGCGAAAACATCACCACAAAACGTGTACTCCTGTATCACCAAAGAGATACAAGAAAAATTATCCTGTTCAGCTAGAACTACCCCCAATACCACAGAAAAAATGCAGGCCTGCGAGAAGAAAATGCAGGAAAATCTCAATTCAAACTAAATTGTAAAGATAATATTAGCCATCAACTTAGATACATCGCTTCTTTGCCACTGAAAATGGGTGGTCTAAATATCAAATTACCTTCTGAGTATGAGAATTTTTTAGAACGGTCAATTAAAACATCGTCATTCTTAAACACATGCGACCCATTAACAGCTGTATCTGGGCAAAAAAACATCCATACAAAAATTTAAACACTTAAAACTGAAAGAACAAACCAAAAGAGAACTAGCATTTTGAACAACTTGAGCAAAAATGAAAAGTACGCACTTCAGCTCGCCTCCGAAAAAGGAGCCTCAAACTGGTTAAATGCACTGCCTCTTAGCAGATATCATCTTAACCTAAATAAAGCCGAATTCCAGGATGGAATTTATCTCAGATATGGATGGGAACCAACCAACATTCCACTCACATGTGCATGTGGTCAATCTTTTGACCTTACCCACACCCTTCACTGTGCAAAGGCTGAGTACAACCAGATGAGGCGGCATAACGAAAACAGAGATACCTTTGCCATTCTCATGAGCGAGATTTGCTTTGATGTTAAAATCGAGCCGGAACTCCAGTCGTTGCAAGGCGAGAGCTGTGTCAGCAATTCAACCACAACTCATGAAGACAGTCGACTAGATGTAAAATCAAATGGATTATGGGGCTCAATATTTAGTCGAACCTTCCTTGATGTCAAAGTCTTCAACCCGCACGAAAAAACTTCACAAAGACTACTGAAAGACGCCTATAAGTACCACGACACCAAAATACTCATAATACCAACAGAGAGTTTCACATGTCGAACAGAGCAGCTTCTGCCCGCACATTTTTGGCTGCATTTCTGGTGCCGCATCAGCAGCTACTCGGACAATGCAGCGCATAGTTGAAAATTTTGGTGAAAAATGTCATGAAAACTACGCAAAAACAAAAAACTATATAAGATCTAAGACAAGCTTCAAGCTGCTCAGTAGCGCTAACCTTTGTATACGGGGTTGCAGATCGCAGATCACTAAGAGCACAGTAAAAGAGTACATTAGTACTCCCATATTTAATCTTGCTAGGGGCTTTGGGCCAGTCGGTCATATGAAAGAAGAAGAAGCTTACCAGGTTTTGAGCATTCTCCAAGAAATCACAAAAAAAAACAAATAATTAATTTGCTTATAGAGATTAAATCACTTTGCTAGTGTGCGTCATGTTGATAAGTTTTTACAAAATGAAATATAAATGAACAAAATCGAAATACTGAGAATGTCAATCAAATATACATCAAAAATAAAATATATAACTGTAAGTTTCCTATATCCACAATCATTTTATCGTCTAGTTGTTTATTGTGTTTGTTTTGATCAATACTGTTTTTTTGATAAAAGACATCAGCTTAGTTTTGTCAGTATTTAGTTCTCGGTAAGCCTTTGCAACAGAGAAAAAGTTTCTGACAAGAATCCTGATGATGGGAAGAGCAAAATAATATTTTGATGATTACAGAAAACTATGTTATCGTCTGCATAATGCACTACATTGCAAATATCGGGTACTTTTTTTGCTTATATCATACAGTCGGAGGTTGAAAACTAACAAACTTTTCCAAAGTACTCGAACTCGCCTTTCAAATACTCGAATGTAAATAACATTCATCCTTTATCTCTTCTTTTGGTTCTAAGGTGTAATTTTTTATGCTGAAATCAAAAATGACATTTTCCTAGGTTAACTTTTAAGCTGCATTTTTCGTAGATCTTGATGAAAACAATTTTAACATGAAAATTATTTTGGAGAAACGCATAACACAAAGTATTTGTAATACAGAGGCACTGTTCTTGCGTAGAAAGACGTTTGGATCGTGGGTTCTCAGCGCCAAACGGGTCTGCAAGTGATTCCTACTCAATCGCCCGTATGAGAACGGTCGTTCTGTGTCAATTCTCCCTGACTTCAGATTCTTAGCAACATTCTTAGCAAAAAATGCATCAGTTGACTTTGACTGTCTCTTGAATGCCGCAAATGTTAAGGGAGTAGACATTGTGGCGTCATAGTTTTGTTCATCTGCTGGTTCTTGAAGGTGTGATGATGATGCCTCTGATCGCTGATCGTTGCTTGTTTTCCCTAGATGCCATGGTTTTTGTTTTTACCAAACGTTAAAACGGACCATTGTTGTGAATCAGGCCTCTATCACATCATTGTCATCGATGTGTTTTTCCAAAACGGATGAAATCAGATTATGGTGCGCCGTTTTTTGCTCTGATAGGTTCTTTAGGTAGTCAATAACCATTACGACTGTCTCTGCGTTAGATGATTATTTTGGATCTCCAACGTGACTTCTCTAGATGCTTTTAAATTTTTACCAGGCGTTCTAATATCGTCCAGGGAAAATCGGACACATCCCGAGGAACAACCGCAGGTAAATACAATCTCAGATTGTTGAATCGCGACAGCATCTCCAAAATACTATTCCTGCGAGTAGGCTTTCCTTTGATAAGAGCCAGAAATTGTTGCCCTGCGAAAAGTTGAGCGTTTTTTCGGTGGTTGCTGTGTGTCGAAGAAACCAATATTTTTTCTCAATTCTGTGAACTTGCTTTACACATTGTTGAACTTTCTTAGCACACATTCTTCTTCAAATTCAGAATCGGATGGATTATTGCCATCAGCTTCATCTTCTTCAGGCTCAGTCTGGTGGACGAATTTCTTGGCTATCAAAATATTAAGGTGTGCTAGGCATGTCATATGGATTGTGCGTGCCACCTGTGCAACTGTTTTAACATCGGACCCGCAATCCGTAACCATGGTGGCAATGTCTTCAAAGGAAGCGCTAAACATGGCAAGAAGGCGCTGGATTCATTCATGTCCACAAGGCGTATTGAAGGGGATTAATCTAAGTCAGAACAAGCCTTTGCCTTCCATTGCATACAAATAAACGCCAATGTACTCGGCGTTACCTATGGCTGTCCACTTGTCAAAAACCAATACGGGCAAATCAGAAGTTGGTCTATTCGATAAAGTTACGCAAATTTGTTCAACAAGAGCATTAAATTCAGTATTCATTAAGGTGATAACCTTGTCACGCGTTACAGTGTATCCAAGCAGGCGCCATGTTTTTTTGAAAATCGGATTGATCACAACCTTATTTAATGGCAAATTGGACACATACACGAATTGGGCAGCATGGCGTATACTCTTCTCTTTTTTTTCCGTTCGGTTTTCAGACACAAACGCCGTTGTTATGGAAGGCTGCATCGAACCCACAGGAGCGCTTTTTTGCAGGACTTTAAATGACTTTTAAGTGATGTTGTGGTGCGGTCTCTAAAAATACTCGTCACTTTCAAATACTTGAACTCGGAAACTCGAAATTAAGCATATAATACTCGAACGCGAAATGGCAACTACTCGAACTAAGCCCGAGTACTCGGTACTTGACTCGTATGCCCTGCTTGAAAAGAGAGGATGAGCTAGCTTTGCGTTCTTTTTAATGCTTTGAATTGAAACTAAAAGGTTAATTAAAATGAGCCCTTCCGTCATGCGACAGTACGTGCACAGGTTGGATAGGGCCGTACCAACGCGATATAAATAGATCGGCAAAATTTTATTAATAAATCAAGTCAATTTTAATGCATCCAGAGAATTATAAATTAAAATCTACTCTCCTCGCTTATAGCACAGATAGAATTGTCTAAGTTGAAGGTATTTTTAAGTTTTTTGCACACCCTAAGGCAGAGAATTGATCTCCTCAGAAGTGCAAAACTTAATTTTGTTCTAATAAAGTTTTTTGTGTCCGAGTATGATTCATTCCGTTTTTCGCTCAGTTAATGTGCTAGTTTCTGGACGGTTTTTGTAGAGCCTGGTGCTGCTTCTCTAGTGCACGAAAAAATTAGTCGAGCCAAGCTGCTGTGTTCCACATTCAGAATTCGTTGTTGCCATTTTAATGTTTTGACACTCTCATGATATTTGTAGAAGCTGGATATAGTTTTAAGGCAGGATTTTGCATGGGGTTTAAAAAAATTTTCATCGAAAAAGGTTCAGCTGAATCAGCCTCCACAGAGTTCGTTTGCCTTGATGTCAAGTCGAGCGTCATCATCAGTAGTGGTTGTTTTGTTGTGAAAGCTTCGCCTTCCAACGACTGAAGTTTTGGCTCTGTTTCAACATCATGGCATACTTCGTCCAGGAGTGTCGCAAAGGTAGCGCGAATTTCATTATGTCTTGGGTGAGTGTATCCACCTTTTGTACAGTGTAGAGAGTGGGTCAGTGTGAAAGTTTATCCACATGGGAAAAAATGGTATTTTATAAGGGTAGCACGCTTAGCCATTTCGTTGCTCCTTTCTGTGGCACTAAATTTATTGTCAGTTTTGCCTGATGAGCAATTTTCCTTAATTTTTGAGAGTGTCATGTTCTGTTTCTCAGTTTTGATGCTTCTATTTATCAGAGTTTGTTCTCTTCCAGCTATTTCTGGATCACTGTTTTCTAACGGATCACAAATGGCTCATGACCACTCATAAATTCTGGAAAAGTCATTAATACTGAGGAAGTCTAATCCTCCCATTCCTAGTGGTAGTGCAAAAAGACTGCGATCTTCATCGGTTATATGATTTTTACCAGTAACACAAGGAAACAGCTGCTGCTCACATTTTTCGCAAATTCATCCTTTTTCTTATATGCTTCGGTTAGAAAGCTTAATTTGTTTTCAACTCCCTATGTGTAGCAGGAGTATGCATTTTAGGGTGATGTTTTAGCTACTTTAGAAAGCTTTTCAGTTAGGGTGATTGTCTTTTCAATTTCACTTTCCAAGTTTTTATTGCATGCTGATGGTGGTTTTTTAACCAAATCAAGGACTCTAAAACCGTCTACGATTGTAAAATTTGTGCCTTTGAATACTTTTATGGACTTTTTACATTGTGTCCGAAAGCCTTTCCGTGCAGATCGAGGTTGTCCAGTATTGCGCGAAGACTGTTAAGATCACCTGGAGCACGTTGTAGTTTTGCGTTCTTTTTGTTACTCTGAGTTAAGTGAATTTGATTCCTTGCGACCTGTACAACAAAGAGCACAATAGTACTCCCATATCTGATCCTGCTATGGGCTTTGCGCCAGTCGGTCATATGAAGGAAGAAGAAGTTTACCAGTTTTTGAACATTCTCCAAGAAATAAGAGAAAAAAATAGTTATTTTGCTTATAGAGACTGAATCACTTTGATAGTGTGCGTCATGTTGATGAGTTTTTACAAAATGAATTATAAACGAACAAAACCAAATACTGAGGATGTCAATTAAATATACATCAAAAATAAACTATAATCTCAGATTTACTTAATCCACAATCATTTTATTGTCTAGTTGTATATTGTGTTTGTTTTGATCAATACTGCTTTTTTTGCTAAAAACTATCAACTCAATTTTGTCAGTATTTAGTTCTAGGTAAGCTTTTGCAACAAAAAAGTTTCTGACAAGAATCTTGATGATAGGAAGAGCAAAAATAATATTTTGATGATTGCAGAAAACTGTTTTCATTATGTTTTTTTCTGCATAAAGCACTACATTGCAAATATCGGGCAATTCTTTGCTTATATCATACAATTGGAGGTTGCAGACTAAAGATTTGAAGACTGGGCCTCAAAGAACACCTTGATGGAGCGATATTCTGTCCGGTATTGTGTTAATTACTAAAGTCATTTTGTGCCTGTTATTGATGAGTTTATAGATAATCTCAAAAACCGATGCTGAGAAACTCAGACTACTTAATTTAAGAATACGAAACTTATGTTCAGCTGAGTCGAAAGTTTCAGAAAAATTTAATAAGGCTCTGGCACAGAAACGGTACTCCAGATATTCGGATAGCTCGATATTCTAGCCATACCTATAACGATGGTTTCTGGTTTCAAACAGTAAAATATGCACGGAGCCTGAGCTGGTGAACGAGTATCAGGCACTAGATCAAGACATTCAACTGGAGCTAAAATCTTTAGGGAATTCTTTGTGAACACCAAGACAACCTGTCAGCTCTGTTACCAAAGCTCCGTTCAAACACCAAGCAGTAGCAACCAAAAAGAAGGGCGGACAAGATGAGACTGTACAGAGGCGAGAAAACTGTTGGTGGCACTGCCGAGGTGGCTTCAACGGAGAGATTGATCTAGCTTTGTGTTCTTTTTGTTGCTTTGAGTTAAGTGACTTTGATTCCTTGCGGCCGTCACAACAATGGGCACAGTAGTACTCACATAACAAATCCTGATGTGGTCTTAGTGCCAGTTGGTCATAAGTTGGCCAGAAGTGAGAAGAAGTTTACTAGGTTTTATAACATTCTCCAAGAAATTACTAGAAGAAACAAATAAATGTTTTGCTAAAGGAGATTATAAAACTTTGCCAGTGTGCTTCATTTTGATGAGTTTTTACAAAACGCATTATAAATGAACAAAATCAATATGTTGAGGATGTCAACCAAATATACATCATTATAAATTATATTAACTTGTATTGCTTTCAAAAGACCTTTCCATATGTTGCTACTGAAGGATCTTCCTTAAAAATATAAAAGAAAACTTTTCAAATTTAACTTTTATAACTTTGAAACATGAACATTTGCTATTTGAAATAAGACTGCTGTCTTGAATTTGATACTATTTCAATGCTGCACTACTGAAAAACACTTTTCTATGTAACGATTGTTAAATTGTTCCGGAAAACATAACTTTTTGGTTTTTTTGTTCTCTTCAATGCAACTGGTTTCGGAATTGAATCTCCTATATGCTAGTAGAATATTGTTTCATTCTTCAGAAAAAAACATGCTATTTTCCAATCGAGAAACATTGATACCGGTAGTTTTTTGTGAGACAGTGTTAGATCAGACGGAAAATGAATTTTTTTTTCTATTTTAGCAGATTTTAACGGCACAGCTCGCCAGCATTAGAGTGATACTGTTAAATTTGTTAGTTCGGTTTGGTTTTTTGATGGCGGTGTAGATGATCATTCACTAAGGCCTCATAATATTTGGGTCTTGATTGGTAGAGATTTTTCTATCGATTGTTATAATTTAATTCAAGAAGCATTTTTTCAAAAAAAATGTTTTCTTCGCCCTTGAATGTAGGATATTGATCAAGAATGGTTTCTAGAAAATTTACTCATGGTTTTTATATATATACAATCATTTTATCATTTAGTTGTTTACTGCATTTATTTTGATCAAAACTGTTTTGCTTCTGGCTGAAAACTATCAGCTCAGTTTTGTCAGTATTTAGTTTTAGGTAAGTTCTTGCAAAAAAAAAGTTTCTGACAAGAATACTGATGATGGTGAAGAGCGAAATTATTATACATTGATGATTGCACAAACCTATGGTATCATCTGCATTATACAATACTTTGAAATTATCGGGTAACTGTTTGCTTAAATCATACAGTTAGAGGTTGAAAACTGAAGGTTTGAAGACTGTACTTTAAAAAACACCTTGTAAATTTGAACACCTTGTAAAGAGCACCTCGTAAAGAACCTATTGTATATTTTTCCATCCATAGTAGAGCATAATAGTCTATAACCTTATTGTGTTTGCTTAATAAATTATTGCTCACAATATATTCATTTATTTTTTATGCAACAGATTTTCGAGTACTTTTGATAATGTGGCTGCTATTGATTAACGTCTGTGGTTTTCTGCTAAATCTGGGTCATCCTTTCTATAGATTGGAGTAACAAGTGATTTTTTGAGTTTTCAAAAACCTTTTGTGTTTTATGTTTTCATTTCTAAAAAAGACCAAGTGATGACATATTTCATTGCAACCTTCTATCAGAGCCCATGCCGATAGACCACACGGACCTGGCGTTTTCTCGCATTAACATTGATTAATTCCTTTTTGCATTCATTTTCACTTTTTAATCGAAAAAAATTGTTTTTTGATTTTTCTATTGTTGCGCTGTTTCGATTTTTGGTTTCGTTCAAAGTGTGCGGGTAAACTATTTTCATCGATTTGTGTCAAAGACATAGCGTAGTCTTGCAAATTTGTAATTTCGGAAATTTACCAAATTCTAATCGATTGTTATTAAGTCACTAAACGCGTTTTTTATTGGTAGTAATTTATTTGCAGATTTTTGGAAAGTCTAATATCGTATACAATCAATTTCTATTGCTCCATGGGTTTTGAATTCAGTAGTTGTGCAATAAAATTGCCGTCTTTGAGATTAATTTTTAGCTTGTCATTACGCATAAAAAATAGTTTTCGGTGGTAAGCGTTTTGTATGCAGTCAACGGTATTTGAGTCGAATCTTCGAAACATAATTTCTGGGTAGTCTTGCTGATAAAAATTTTTACTTTTTGATAGAGCCATCTTGAAATCTTTTTCTGAATAGTTCGATTTCTCATAGATTGTGCGTTTAAGAGTAGTTTTTTTCACAATTTTCATGGCATTGGCCATGTCTTTTTGAAAATTGGATTGTTCACAACCTTATTCAATGGCATATTGGACACATACACGAATTGGGCAGCATGACGTATACCCTTCTCTTTTTTTCCGTGCGCTTTGCAGACACAAACGCCGTTGTTATAGGAGGCTGCATCGACCCCACAGGAGCACTTTTTTGCAGGACTTCAAATGACTTTTATGTGATGTTGTGTTGCCGTTTGTTGCTTTGATCTCGACTTTACAATGAACACATGGTCTTAACTTCGATTTGAATCTGTTCACATACTCTAGTCTCCTTCTTCCACTCTATTTTGGTATTTCCACTTGTATTTCCCCGTCCGCTTCAGAATCTGACATTTCTTTCCCTTAAAATGAATCATAAAAATATTTCTTAAAAATTGTAATTTCTTATAAAAGTAAAATAAAAATAATAGTCGAAAAATTAAAATAATTTCGAAATGAGCTAAGAATTAAAGGCAATGCTCGGATATGATTCAATACTTGAAAATACTCAAAAAAATACTCGTCACTTTCAAAAACAGGAACTCGGAAACTCGAAATTAAGCATATAATACTCGAACTCGAAACAGCAACTACTCGAACTCAGCCCGAGTACTCGGTACTCGACTCGTATGCCCTGCTTGAAAAGAGAGGATGAGATAGCTTTGCGTTCTTTTTAATGCTTTGACTTGAAACTAAAAGGTCAATTAAAATGAGCCCTTCCGTCATGCGACAGTGATTGTTGTTGTGCTGGTCCTCTAGTACACGAAAAAATTAGTCGAGCCAAGCTGCTGTGTTCCACATTCAGAATTTTTTGTTGGTATTTTAATGTTTTGACACTCTCATGATATTTGTAGAAGTTGGATATAGTTTTAAGGCAGGATTTTGGTTGGGTTTGAAAATTTTTTCATCGAAAAATGTTCAGTTGAATCAGCCTCCACAGAGTCCATTTGCCTTGATGTCAAGTCCAGCCTCATCATCAGTAGTGGTTGTTTTATTGTGAAAGCTTTCGCCTTCCAACGACTGAAGTTTTGGCTCTGTTTCAACATCATGGCATATCTCGTCCAGGAGTGTCGCAAAAGTATCGCAAATTTCATTATGCGCTCCATGGCTTCATCTTCTTGCATTTCGTCGTTTCCTTTTATCTCACTGTTTTCAGGTACTTTTTGCAATTTATCGACAGAATTTCGGCCCGTGCCCCAACTCTCTTTCTGAAAAACTCTTCTTATAACAGTGTAGGAGGTCTACGTTCATCTTCTGCTCCCGGTTCCGCCAGAAAATATTGTTTAACACAGGTTTACGTTTTGCTCCAGGTCAAATCATAAAACCTCATTTCTCTCGTTTTTTGACGTACAAGACATTCCAGCAACACGCATCACAGCTGTGGTGACAGCGTTTCTATGAGTCAAAAAGAAGTCCTACAGACACTCGGTCCTAATTCTAACTTGAAGGATTGGTAGGTTATTGCAATCCTTGGCTCATGACGCTTTGCGCGTTCAAATTTTCACGTCGTCATAACTGCACGGAACCAAGGCATCAATCTTTGTCTTGCTCATTTTCTTTCAATCACTTTTGGTATTCTTAGTGTTTGGTGCAAGTGGTCATGAATGAATCAAACTTTCTACTGAGACTCACTTTGCCCAATTGCTCGGCGGTCGTAATTGCCATTACGTGGTCGTTCGTCCCAACATTGGCCTCCAGGCATCTCACGGCTATCATAGCGCTGATCACTAGTATCGATACGGACTGGGTCAGGAAGCCCGGTGGATAACATTTTCCGAGTTCCAGAAAAATACTAAGATTGCTCGCTCAGGGGTACCAGAACGTCTGCGCCAGGCAGTGACAAGGGGTACTACCCATCATGATTCTCAAAATGTTTCTCCAGGTCCGGTATCCTAAGGCCTCTAGCAACGGTTCAACCATGATCACTTGATGCGTTTTGTCCCTTTCGTCGATTGTTGGGAAATCGGTCGCCAATTCTGCCCTCACCTTCTTCTTCTGGAAGTCACTTAAGTTTTCTTCACTCATCTTCCTGAATTCCTGAACTTTTCTCTCACTTTGTCTCTCAATTCGTCTCTAGCTATTTCTGGAATCGCCCGAAAATTCTTCGTTAATACTTCATATGATCTCTCAGACATCTTGGCCAGTCGCATCCAATTAATCACTGAAATGAGTTGAACGATCAGCCTGCACTGCGTTCTTGCGTCAACTACCACCATGTGCGTGGGATACTTGCTGTTAGAGTATGGTGCAGAATTGGATCTAACCAAATACTTTGAGCCAGTGGACTTGTGATATCCTTCGTATTCTTTCAGGTCCGTTTCATTTTCAAGAGCTTCTCGCCAGCCCCATGTCTTCTGTTCCATCTGGGCTATCAAGTTCAGCTTAGTCGCTCCGTGGCAATCTGCAATTAATTTTTTTCACTCAAATCGGAAATGCTCAACCTCCCATATAACTTTGCTAATTGGCAATGCTGTTCTTTCAAGATTTATAAGCAGTGGCTAGTCCCACAACATGCCCTTCCAGTCCACAAGTGGTGGCCTGGCTTTTCTTCGTCAAATAACTTGGAAAATTTCCATCAGATGGCTCCGTGGGTGGCATTTTTTTGCTACTTTCAAAGATAACAAGTGATGGATTACGGCTATATTGTGAAAGCTCTCATCGTCATCAGGTTCCAGTTCGATGTCTGCATTGACGTCCGATATTAGACCTGCCTTCAGATTTAGGCACCAAGAAAGTTTCATGAGCTGCCACATCGTCCTTAAGCTGGTTTTTAATTAACCATCCCACGAACCACACACGAAATTCAGTTATGTTTTTGATTTTAGAACCGAAGTTTAGACCATTCGTTCCTTCAATATTACGCCTAAATGCAGTTGTTCTGAGGTTATCAACCTCATTTCTCCCACTTGCTATACCCACAAGTCTTCCAAGTCAAAGTATGCGTCCCTAGCATCCTCATCGACAAAAGGGTTATTAGACTTGAAAACGCACAAAATCGCTGTCAAACATCTTCCAATATGTTATCATCAGAGAAACCAAAACATCAAATAACTAATTTCTTTCTCTTATTTTTATGGGGAAGAAGTTTGGACGCAGTTATGTGCGTTTTAGGGCTTGAAGGACACATATAGTCCGTCCGAATGTCTTCTCTCATCTTGTATTGTGAAAACAAGTCAATTTATCAATCAAATGACTATTTTAACAAATTATATGGAAGCACAGGTTTGGACGCAGATTTGTTAATTTTAGGCCCTTAAACATCCAAGTTAGCTAAGTGAACATCTCCTCCGTTATAATAAATAGAAAAACCACAATATCACATAGTTGATTCTTTTTTTTTTGGGCGAAGACGTTTTGACAGCGGATATGTCAGTTTCAGCCCTGACACGCATATATCTGCTGTCCAAATGTCTTTCCAATCAAGTTTAGCAGAAAAAAAATCAGTGTATCAACTGAATGTCAGTTTTTTTTATTATAATGGGGAAAGAGGTTTGGACGCAGATATGTGGACTTCAGGTCCTTTCCGAACATCATGTATTTCTAGAAAATAAAAAAATCAAGTAATTAATTTTTTTACTTGGTTTTCTGAAGAAGAGTTTGGACGCATAAAATTTGTTTTGAGAACTGAACGGCCAATATGTGCTGTCTAATGCTGTCTAAATATCTTTCCTCATCGTATTTTGCAAACAAAATTGTTTATCAAAAATTTGAACGCATTTACGTGTCCTTCAGTCCCTGAAACGCTTATATCTGCTGTCCAAGTGTCTTTCTAAATTTTATGGGAGAAGAGGTTTGGACGCACAGGGTTTGTATTAGGAACTGATTGGCCAATATGTGTTGTCCAAATGTCTTTCCCTAATAATTAAATCAAAACGAATCAATTTATCAACTAAAGGGTTTTCTCCTCAAATATAATGGCAGAAGAGGTTTGGGCGAGGAAATGTTAGGTTTACGCCCTGAAAATTTTAAGTTAGCTGACGAAAGTCTCCTCCGTTATGTTAAAGAGAAAAATAAATACTCAAATAATTTATGTTTTTTTTTGTTTTAAGGGCGTGAAAGACATACAGTCTGTCCAAATGTCTTCTCCCATCATAAATTGTGAAAAAAAATCAATTTACCAATCAAAGAATTTTTTTGTCAAAAAAAAACGGAGGAAGGGATTGGACGCAGATATGTGAGTTTTAGGCCCTGAAACCTACAAGTTAGCCAAGTAAACATCTCCTCCGTTGTGTTAAAGAGAAAAACAAAAAAACTCATATAACTATTTTTATTTGCTTTTTTGGGAACAAGTTTCGATAACGGATATGTCGGTTTTAGCCCAACTGATTGATGTTTTCTTTTAATATAATGTAAACATTTCCTCCCTTGTGTTAAAGAGAAAAACAAAAAAACTCATATAACTATTTTTTTTTGCTTTTTTGGGAACAAGTTTCGATAACGGATATGTCGGTTTTAGCCCAACTGAATGATGTTTTCTTTTAATATAATGTAAAAAGTGGTTTGAACGCAGATATATGCGTTTCAGGTCCTTTCCAAACAACATGTGTTTTTAGAAAAATCAAAAAATCACTTAATTGACTTCTTTTGCTAAATTTTATGGCAGAAGAGGTTTGGACGGACATATATTTTTTGGGAACTGATTGGCCAGTTTGTGCTGCCTAAGTATATTTTTTCATCAAGTTTCGCGAACAGAATTATTTATTAATAAACCTAGAAATTGTTTTTTTGCTGCTTCTTATAGTGGATGATGTTTGGACGCAGATATCTACGTTTCAGACCCTAAAACGACAGAATTTGCTGACCAAACGTCTTCTCCGTCATGTTGAGTTGGACAATCAAAAAATCAAAAATTTGATTTCCTCTGTGGAATAAGATTAGGGATGATTTTTGGTCGCACATATGTGCGTTTTAAGGCCTGAAAGGCACATATCTGCTGTCCATAAGTTTTCTCCATCATAATGAGAAAAACAATCAATTTAACAACAAATCGTTTTTTTTTGCTCAATATGATGATGTAGGAAGTTTAAACAGGAGATATGTAGTCTTCAGTGCCTGAAGGCACAAAATGGCAGTCCAATTGTCCTTCTCCATTATATTCAGGAAGGAAAATCAATTTATCAACAAATCGTAAATTTTTTTGCTGAATATGTTTGTTAAAGATGTTTGGACCTCGAATTTGCAGTTTTCAGGGCCTGATGATCTATTGGTTTCAGGGACCGAAACGGACATATCTAGTGGCCAACTGTCTTGTCCCATCATATATTGCAAAGAATGAGTTATTTGAAAGGTTTTTTGTCTAAAACTGTGATAAAATAGGACGTTTTTACTACAGATATATGGGTTTCGGGAACCAGAAGGCACTGTCCAAATAAATGTCTTGCCCTATAATTTTTAGTGAAAAAAATCAACTTATTATTTATCTGATTTTTTTTTGCTAAATTTGCTGATATGCAAGTTTCAGGCCATGAAACGCATTTATATATTGTCTTAAAGTCTTCTCTCATAGTAATTAGCGGAAAAAAAAATCATTTAATTGACAAAATGATCTTTTTGCTAAGTACAACGAGGGGAGACTATAGACAGCGGATTTGTATGTGCGTTTCAGGCCTTGATTGCACAGATGAGCCGACTAAACATCATCTGCTTTCAAATTTTGCGAAAATCTTTTTATTTGATACATTGATTTTTTGCTAAATATGATGAGTAAAATCGTTCAAAAAGTATATATGTGCCTTTCAGGGCCTCGAAGGCTCATATATTCTGTCTAAGTCTCGTTTTCCATCATAATTACTTACCATCATAATTTGTTTGACAAAACAGTCAAACTAATAATTAAATGAACTTTTCGTTAAAAAAGATGGTTGTAGAAATTCGGACGCATATTTGTAGTTGCAGGCCCTGAAACGAGTGTAAACACTTTCCCATTATCTTTTCTTTAATTTTCTCTAAAAAAGAAACACAAAAAATTGATAATCGATTTTTTGCTGAAAATGATGAATAAAGACGTTTGAGCAGCAGATATGTGCGTTTTAGTCCCTGAAACGCACATAGTTGCTGTCTAAATCTTTTCTGCTACAAACTTTAGCGAAAAATTACTATAGAGGATATATTTAATTTTTGATAAAAATGATGAGGGAAGACGTTTTTAGCCCCGAAACAATCTTTATGCTGTCTAAACATCTTCAACCATCCTGTTTAGCAAAAAAACTATCAACTAACGAATTTTTTGTTCAAAAAAGATGGGAGAGTATTGGCCGCAGATAAGTAGTTGCACGTGCTGAAACGCAGATATCTGTTTTCTAAACACCTGCCGTATCCTTTTCAGCGGAAAAAAAAACAAAAAAATATCAATTAATCGATTTTTTGCGAGATGACGTTTAAACAGCAGATATTTGCGTTTCAGGCCTTGAAACGCTCATGTGTTCTGTGTAAACGTCTTTCACTATAAACTTTAGCGAAAAACTACTCTGGGTGTCATTTGACTTTTTGCTAAAAGAGTACGTTTGGAAAGCATATATGTGCGTTCCATGGTCTCAAAGAGTCTAAGCGTTTCAGGCCCTGAAACGCACTTATGTTATGTCTAAATATCTTCCACTATAAACTTTAGCGAAAAATTACTCTGGGTGTCATATGATTTTTTGCTAAAAGAGTACGTTTGGAAAGCATATATTTGCGTTTCATGGTCTCAAAGGGTCTATGCGTCGCTTTTCATCATATTTAGTGAAAAATCAATAAGTCATTAAAGCGAGTTTTTCGCTAAACCTGATGGTGAAAAAAGTTGCGACACATACAAAGGCGTTTTAAACCCTGAAACGCTTATATCTGATTTCCCAACGTCGTTTTTTTATCATATCAAGAAACAAAGTCAATTTATCAAGTATTTGATTTTTTTCCTAATGAGACAGTCGTTTAAAAAACAGCAGATATGTGAATTTCAGTCCCTGAAACAAACATTGATGCTATCTAAACGTCTTCACCAATCATGTTTAGCAAAAAAAAATCAACTAATAACTAGATGGTTTCTTCGCTGAAAAAATGGGAGACGACGTTTGGCCGCAGATATGTAGTTTCAGGTCCCGAAACGAACATGTCTGCTTTCCAAACGTCTTCTTCATTATTGCTAGCAGAAAAAAAAATACGATTAACAAATCAATTTTTTGCTGAATATGAGGAGTGAAGGCATTTGGATAGCAAATACTTGCATTTCAGGACCGAAAACTGACATAAATGCTTTCTAAACGTCTTCCTCTTTAAAGTATAGCAAAATCTCAGAACTTTTCGAATGATCCTCTTTCGTTTTCCAGTCCGATGGCAACTAGGAGGATTTATCACCGACGTTAGCAATTCCTCCGACGATTCAACCAATAGCGGTTTCGGTTAAGACCAGGAGTCCCTTGAGGACGTCGCGAGTACCCATGATCCGCGAGAAGACACTCTAGCTAAGCAGAAGTTCGATTTCCAATGGTTAACTAAACTGAGGGTTTGCCAAGTCGAAGTTTCGCAATGATGCACAAGGGGCGCTGAAAATTTTAGTCACTGGATTCAAACTGGTTGTGATGCTGACCAGAACTAAACATTTGACTTCTAGTCTGACATCGAGTGGGAGAAGCATGATCATGTTTGGCTCACCATCTTCATGGGTGACTTCTAACTCGTTCCCAGGACTCGGTTGCTTGAATTTCGTGTTGGCGTCTGCAAACGTCTGGATGCACTCACTGTAATGGCGTCGACTCTGGTACAAGAGTCAACTAAAGCTCGTAGTTTGACCTTTCGACCGGCTCGTGTTAGAGCCTCGTGCAGTTGGCAGAAGTGATCTCTGATTCCTGAGGTGAGTCAAGCAAAGTCTGGGTGGAACACTTCAAAACTGGGATCCCCTGGCTAGCGTGAAGCATTGTTGGTTGATTTCCCTGGCGCTCCTTTCATCTGGACACTTGAGGACAGTCTGCTGCTCCATGACTATTATATAGGCAGTTGAAACAAAGCCGGAGTTTTTTTGACCATTTCACTCCTTTCTGGCGCATGTGCAACTCGAAACTTCTGACAATTGTAGACGTGTTGATACTCCTGGCATGCTTCGACGATGGACTTCGTAAGTTGTGGTGGACTTCGTCTTTTGTCAGCAAGAAGGAGTTCTTTGACTTCTCGTTGAGGTCTGGACACAGTGCGCGCGATGTTCTCCAAAGATCTAATCCGATTATCCTGAATTTTGAGCAAACTCTGGAATGAGACATACTGACCCTGAATTATGAAGCTCCCACGTCCTCTGTGACTCTGGATCTATCTCTGATGACGGGAGATTGTGCCACACATTGTTTTCAACATTCAAACCCATGGCTAACATCGATTGGTTGAACTCATTGAACGTGGAATGCAGAAGTTTAAGTTGTATGACATTCTCCTCCATCACAATCCGAAAATTCTCCTTAGTGGTGGGGAGATTTCGGATGTGTTGCTCTGCAGACCCCTTCTCGCATCTCTTGAGGTACAAGAACTGCTGGACATTGGACAGCTTCGCGTTGTTGTAGACGGCTGTCTCAAATTGGTCGTTTAATGACAACCATAGCTCGTAGCTCCCGTCGAATTCAGGTAGTGGGATTGACGGTAATTTATTGACAACACTCAAGGCTTGGCTAGTGCTTTCTGGAAAGGATGCCGTAATTCGATTACGACCTAGGGCAGTGGGATTTGCATTGCTTGCCGCGAGTTTTCTTGTCGTCCTGGATGACAGTTCGGTCTTGTGTCAAGTTTTATCTCCAGCTCCTCGCCTTCTAAAGCTCATATGTAGAAGTCACTGGTCAAACTAAAGGACATCAAACTCTCGGGAATCCTTGAACATCATATATCCGACTCAGCATGATCGATTAGAGCCGTTAGGCCAGCCACTGCTTCAAGCGCCGTTAGGCCAGCCACTGCTGCTTACGAGACAAAGGAGCTACTTTGCTGTATGATATTTCTATGATGCTGCAATTACACAAGATTGCTGTGCTCGTCTGAATATTATTTTGATACTGGCTTGTGTCCTGGTCGGCTATGGACCAAAATGTATCTTCGTGATAGCTTCGATGTGATCAATAGACTGACTGGTCTTAAGATGTATTTAATTTGTTCGAGTAATTTCGATATTTTTTCGCGGTAAATTTACAAGCGATCAATCATTCAAATCAAGTGTGAACAACAGTCATTTTATGTTTATTCACAGCTTTTATGTTTTAGAGCATAAACAACGCTGTTGTCGTTGGCCGGCCAGGAATAGATTATGTTAGCTGTTCTAGAAGGGAAACCACAAGGTAGCAATGCGCTGTGATTCGAAGTTGTTCTTGAAAAAGCATTTTGCTCCCAAAAGAAGTTTGAAATTTTGCAACTACTATTTTTTGAAAACCATGCTTCTGCTAAACCATAGGTCTGTATGCTAAAAACTGGTGATACTCCTGAGCACTACTTGTTAAACCAATCTGTTTGACACTTCCTAAAACAAGATGGTTGATGTCTTGATTTTTTAATTGCTTGGATAATTTCAAGCAGCGTTACCAAAAAAAGTAATTAAGGGACTCATAAAACAAATTTACCTAATTTGAGAGCACAAGGACCATAAAAAAACAGCCATCTCACGAGTTCGAAAAGAGTAATGAACCCAAGGAAACAAAAAAACTGCCTTGTTTTGTTTCGAAAAATATTCATCCTTCACATTTAAAATATACCGTCAGAGCTCTTCAAATTTAAGGAGCACTTTATGAATGGTGCTTTCTGAAAAAACTCTTTCAAATTGAGAAAACTGGATCAATAGATAGTTTTTCCGCAGTAATCTTAAAAATTAATTCCACTTCCGAAAACAGAAGTAGTTCACGTTGTTTTGCGCCATTTCCGCGTTCGTATTTGGAGAACGCTATTTACCTAATTTTCAGCAGATGAATTTTCATTGAACTCAAAAAGTTATTGGAGCATTTTAGAACTTAGTTCTGAAAAAATTCACAAAGGCCTAAATAAGAGTCTTCACTATGTTCTTTACTCTCAATAACTAACATGAATTGTGAAAAGTGGGTCAAAGAAGTAAGTTTTGCCGTTCCGAGCGTTAAAATAGGTATTTGGAAAAATTTTTACATTTTTTTCGCACTGTTCAACCAAAAAAAAACTTAAAAAAAAGATAATAACAAGCGATTTAGGAAAGCATCTCAAATTAGTTCATTGAGACTTAAAATAACACAGGCCGCTAGAAGAGCTGATGCAGATAAAGCTAGGTCTGAGTATATTTTTTAAACTTTTTTTTTCGTCTGGGAAACATGAAAAATAAAACTCATTTTTTAAACTTTAGAGAGCTTTCTTTTTCTCCATTAAGTAGATTAAGTTTCTACTTACCGAAATGATTTTGTACATTTACTGAAAAAACAAATTAACCTACCCTGCTAGATTGTACTAGAAAGGACAATTCAATTTTGGACAAACAATGCCAATTCACAATGGTTGATAAGTGAGTCATCAAGTAAAATTTCACCTACAGACGAGGCTGCACTTGAAAATTGCCATAAAAATTGCCTGAATATGCGAAAATGAGCAGTTAGCAGAAGAATTTGACGCCTACTGGATTCGAACCACAGACAGATGGAGTTCTAGTTCAATTGTTTTAATGCAACATGTTGCCCTACCGTCTTATCAACATCAAAAGCCAATAAAGCGAAAAAAATACTTGCTGTTCGAATGCCAAATTATTAGAGCAGTGCACCTGTTTTCGCGATTAATTAGAAAAATGAACTTTTCGAATCAGGGGCGGATTTAACCCCCTCATGGCGGATTTATCAAGGATTCGACCCCCTGCAGACCCAAAGGGTCCCCCTTTGGGACTTTTTAATAAATCCATTTTTGGCCGACCGACCCTAAAATTTTTCTAAAGGCGCCTTATGGCGCCAATAAATCCTAATTTTGAGGACGCCAATATATCCTAATAAACAGAAAATTATCAACAGAAAAGTAAACCCAACTAATAACAGATATCATGTGAGGCGGGGAGGAGGGCAGATCTGACTTCTTAATCAATCATCAAGACCCGGAGAAATATCAACTAAATTGTCTTGGACAAATTATACCTTATATTTCTTGTTTCAATTCAAACGTCTAACACAGGGTGGACAGATACCACATTACTAGAAGCACAGCAGCCGGTTTTCTCTGAGTCTAACAAGTCCTGTATAACTTCGGCGAAATACACGAACGAAAGACTGTTTCTAAATAATTGGATTAATAAACTACAGAAATAATAGCGATAATTTACAGTTGAATCGAATCCATTAAAAATATAGTGACTTGTATGGTGAAAAAAGAAGGAAAGATTTGAAGAAGACGACAGGTGATAGGAAGACCATGACCGTCATGGACTTCAGGTTAGTCCATGATATGCCAGCTAGTTTCATCAAAAGCAATGAATAATGGAATAAAGATTGATTTGATCAACACAACACAACACAACACCATCAGTTATTAATGAACCAAAACTAATCATCAAACAAGAATAGCCTGTTGCAGAGTAATTAGCTCAAAATGTTCCGCCCACAATGATTGAAGTAGTCTTAAATAAACCGATTTTTTTAAAGTTCTGTTGTTTCCAGCATTAGATAAATTGCAGTGGATATAATTGAGACCTCCATTTTTCTAGAATCCGAATCATGACTAATAGGGCTTTAAAATGATACCACACATGATACTACGAGATGTCTTTGGGCGAAAAAAAAATAACCTACTCCATAATTCCCTCCTCCTCTCACTTCGTGAATGGATCGGAACAAAATGGTGAAAAGCAATTAAAAATGTATGTAAATAGTTATTTTTGCTCCAAGATGGTTGATTTTAAGGCACGGTGATAGAGTCGCACTTTATAGAAACAAGTGACATTGAATTAATGGATTGAATTCCCAATTGATTATTGTTCATTTAAGAAAAATACAAAACTACTCTGCGCTGAAAGGTGTTCCAATTAGAAAAATAGGACGTATTCGTCAATCTTTTAAGATGATTATAATATTTGAAATGGTTATCTCGATGTTGGTAAAAATCAAATAATTTGCATTCATTTCCATTTCATGGCGAAAGTTTTGAAATTTACAGCTAGCTATTCTAAGGGAGTTTCAATTGAAATTTTATAATAAGTTCTTCTTTTTCACCTGAGGCGTTTTAATGGAGTTTACGAGTCTTAACGGACATGAACTTGACTCTTCCGATCTATTGCTATCAGTCAATCAGAAATCTCGATATACAACAGGCAATCACATTTCAGCAAGTGACTATTCTATTAGGCGATGGTGTCGAATGGTACACCACTGAATCATTGTCCTCTTCCTCCGTTTCCGAGCCACTGTCATCGTCAAAATCATCATCATCATCATCATCCTCATCGTCATCAATAAGGTCCAGGTCTTCATCATCTAGTTCCGCGCGAGTGGCTTGACCGAGAGAACTCTGCATTGCGAGCCATCTGGGATCAATGTTACCTCCATGCAATTCTGCGTCTTCGTAAATACTCAATTGGGACCCCTTTTCCTCGTCAATGAACGGAATACTTGGATTTGAGTTATTAGACCCATTAGAGCAATCACTGCCATACGACGTGCGTGCACCGTATCCATGGTCGAAGCTATTACTTTGGCGTAACGTGACACCATGCTTCCCGTAGACGTCCGGGTTGCGAGACGTAGCACTTCGACGCAAGATGCTTCGAATCGGTTTCTTAGCCAGCGAGTTTGAAATAACAGTTCTTACTTTCGCTTCACGCTCCTTCTCTTTCTCCATTTGTTTAGCATTGCTCGCGTATGTTAAGCAATCATCGTACAAACTCTCCACCGAATGAGCGCTAACGATTTCATTGAAGTGAATCTTATTACGTTTCTTTGGGAGACCTGAGCTAGAGCTAAGACTAGAGTTACTGGCTGATGTTAGCGACGTATTAGCCGAGCCACTACTGGAATCTTTATCTCCAGTTTTGGTAATTTGACTGGTTTCTATCGTTGCATTTTCCGGTGTTTTATCATTACTAGACCAGTCTTCAATGTTTCTAGAATCTGAAACTAGTTCTGTTTCATCAGTTAAATGGCGCTCAACAAACTCCTCTGCACTCAAATTTGTGATTAAATTAGTCCGATTTTCAGTTTGATCACGTGTTGGTTCACTCCCATTATTCACTTTCCCATCTTTCTCCGATAATCGCTTCTTTTCTTCTGCAGCAGCTATTTCGTCTAGTGGAACCGTAGGTCGCATGGCTAGCGGAATTCCATTGTAGTATTCGGTTCCTGGGATTCTAGCTTCGGCATTGAAATAATTACTAAGCTGAGTATTATTAGTTCTGGTCTCCGAATCGGTAGAGTTGTTAGAACTGACCGAATTGGGAGCGTAGATGGAACTTGATATGCTTTCTGTATTATAATTACTTTCTATGGAATCGAAGCTTTGGTTATTTTTGGGGATGTTTGCAACAGGCGTCTGGTATCTACTATCAACATTCATGTAACTGGGCTGAGATCTTCCATCAGGAGTACTACCAGGTAGATTAATAACCCGCTCCAGACCACTACTTGCTACAGGCGCTATGTACTCCAAATTATTTGCCGACCTTAAAGGTTCGTTACACTGTGAGCTAGCGCAAGTAGCATCCTCAACACCATTCGGAAAAAGCTGCGCATCAGACTGCTTCTCACTTTTGGGCTTCTTTCGGAAAAACGACAGCCGCTCTGAGGCAGAACGAGTTCGTGATGTCACTTTATCTGCAGACGGGTTCAAATTAGCAAACTTAGCTTTGCCTTGAGATACGCTTCCGCTAGTGAGTGTCCCATTTGGATCTTTTTCCGAATTAGATGAGCCTCCTCGTGGTTTCCACAGTATGTCAGTCCATGTTAGCTTTTTAGACTTTTTCGTCTTTGCGGGTGGACTTAGAAAGCTGGACACTGGAAACTGCGGCGATGATTCCAGTGCGTTCTGTTTGTTTTTCTTCGGTTTCTGAAGCGAAGAAGCACTGGGGTTTACAAACATTCTATTTGAATGAAGATGAGGATACTGCATTTGGGAAGTATGAGCCGTCCTCACAAAATGGTCCTGTTTTGGAAATGATGTCTGAATTTGAGCTCCTTGGGCTGCCAAACCAAATGGTAAGTCGGGATAATTAACTGGCCTCATACCGCTGTAACCAGACGGGTCGCTAATCTGACTCATCAGAAGACGGGGGTGCTGCCGCATTGACATTATAGGGTCCGAAGAAGAAGCCCCCTCAATACTCGATGTCGGCAAAACATCCACATTCTGCAAGCTAGTTTGGACATTGTAATTTTGGCTCTGCTCCGCGGAACAACAGCTAGCTGGAGGCAAGATAGAGGAGGATGTATGAGCATTCGAGTTCAGCTGCCCAGGCCCCACAACAGTGGTTGGGTCATCAAGCGGCAAAATTTCATTTTGAAACTCATCGTCGTCAATGAGCGTTGAGTTGTTGCTGATTGTGTCCTCTTGTTTGGTACCGTCATTTTCATCTTTTGACAGTGCTAAATTCACGTTTTCTGCGCCTTAACAAAAAACAGTTTGGTTATGGTGCTATACCTAGCGAAAATTGTCCTAAATATCAAACAGCTTCCGGCAGTATCAACTGATGAAAACATGAACAAATTGTGGTTACAGCGCATGATTAAATACCGTTCTATTTTTCGAAACTACATGTAGAAGGTTGACTCATTTAAATTAAGTAATACAGTTACATCAATTTTTTTGGCCGAGAAAGAGGCAACCAACTAGTTTCACACCGAGAAACACTCCTTTTAGAGAAAAATATTCTCCGTTACATTTGACGCCTACAACACACACTCTAGTTCTCCGCGGGACCTATTCAACAATGTGTTCTCGCAGTTTCAGAGACAGTTGCAACTCACTTTACTCATCTTATATACAGAGCGCATAAGAAAAAATGGTATTTATTCATATGCTACCATTAGGTTTTCACCAAGTCCTAAATAAAGCAAAGACCCAGAGATTGGTCGGGGGCGAAAAGTACAACACGTCCAACGGAAGTTTGTAGACGTGGGAATTATGATCCAAAGCTAATCATGACATCGTTTTTTCTCTCTCATACTTTCAACTATTTTGAGATATCCATTTTTGGCTTATGGACCCTAAAATTTTTCTTAAGGCGCCTTTGGCGCCAATACATGCTAATTTTTAGGGGAGAACGCGCGCCGAAAGGTAAACATTTTCGGCCTGTTTATTTTGCCTGCGGTGCAGAAATTTTGGCCAAAACAGGGACTTTTTAGTGCTTTGGGAGAACTCGGAAAATCAATTTGGTCGACCTAAAGCCAAATTTCAAACATTTTTTGAAAATCCGCACCCTCCCCTCGAGAAAAACCTAGATCCGCCCCTGGTTGGAACAAAAAAAGAAAGAATTAACCAACCAACAGAGCCTCGCAAAAAAATCTTAATTTGAGTTTGAGGGGATAAAACTTGGAAGCTGCAACATACCGTTCGATGACAAGGATTTCTAGTTCCACAGGGGAACCTAGAGTTACTACTCTATGCTTACTACTAGTAGCTGCATATGATCCTTATTGTAGTTTCAACAATAAATTCAGTGCTAGAATACCCTTTGGGGTGGTGGTATCGGATGTGATGGTTGCCGTGATGGATGCCTGGCTCTGAATGGAGGATGACTCATCCTCAGCCGTGGTGACGTCACTGTTGAAAATTGAGCTCCGTTCGCCCACTCCCGCTCCAATTTCCTTCCCCTTGGCTATGTCTCCGTTTGTTGTCGAATTATCACCCGTGTTCATGTAGAAAGCATCAGGCCAGCCTAGTAACACCAGGTTTTGAATTACATGACCAACACATGTTTTGACCAAAAAAATCAAATATCTTTGCATGCTTTTGATTTCAAAAACAGTCTGGAAGAGATAAAGAGCATGAACTTCTTAAGAAATAGTTCATCACAATCAAAGTTCAATTTTTGAGTCATGGAATAAAAATCTATATCCGATATCTTTTATTTTGTTTGAATTTATTTATGAAAGATAAGGTCAGATCATAATAAAATTCTTTGGAAAACTATCACTACTGTGCGACTAAAACCGATTGAAGATTAGCTAAAAATCAGACAACTTATTTTAGAACAAAAGCGAAGTCGAGCTTCACAATACTTGAGATAGCCAGATCAAAGAAGTTGATTGAGAACGAGAAAATTTGAAAAACCGAAACTTAAAAACATCCTGGTTATTTTGAGCTGTTATTTATGTCTGAGAACTTGTTGGCTCATACTGATATTTTGAAGAAATTTCTAGCTGCTCAAAAAAAAGTAACCATGGCTGAGCAAGTAGGAAAGAATAATCCGACAATATTATTTATTTGCCACTGACAGATTTTTTAACTCGATGCGACACTACACAAACAGTATGGCAAATTGTCTTGAGAAAAACTTGTTTTCGGAAAAATATGGCAATTAAAACCATTGAAAGTTAAATTAGTACAAAACTAATGATAAATAATGATAATAAGACTGCTCGTATTACATGGCAAAGCCCTGAATGTTCCGACTGTCCCTTAATTCATATCGGATCTTGTTAACTATCCCCCCCACCCTATTAAGGTACAAAACTCGTATACGCTTAACTGTTCAATTCTTTGTTTACAGGGGGAGGGGAGACTCGTTACAAGGTACCATAGGGGGGTGGGAATAGTTAACAAGATCCTTCATATCGAATAGTTTTTGGGAAAAGAAAATATTGAAAACCTGTAAATTTTGGACAATATCAAAGTGTAAAATTTTGAGTCGAACGAAATTAATACGACTAATTAGCTAGCCTCATATCAATTGGCAACAATTTTGTTGTGCGGGATAATTCACCACGCATAAATCATTCGCGTTACACTCTCAGCAATATGAATAAATTCTTCTAAGTGCGCATAATTTAGGCCAGAACATGGCCAATTTGGCAATTTTCAAACCCCCCGAACTTAACAAAAAGTAATCGGAGGTAAAACATCTTTTTACGTTTGAACTGAGGAAGGCAATATCTCCAATGGGATAAAATTTTTTTGTCGAAAACTAATATTTCGATTGGCGAAAACTGACTGAATAAAAAAACCGCATCGAGCATAAATATTCCGTTTTCTTCGAAATTCGGAACAATAATGGTTATAAAGCCGATAAAAGTAAGAACATAAGAACAAAACGAGCAGTTAGAATAAATTTAATGAAAAAAAAAGGAAATAAGAAATCTGACTTTCGAAAACATAACCAACGACAGTAGGAAATGAGTCAATGAACGCTAACAGAAAAATAAACTATTTTGTGAAAAAATTTCGAAGAAAGTAAAAGAAAAAGTGGATGCCATTAAAATTCTTTGAATTTCTTGAACAAAAACCATTAGCTCTTTTTTGATTTAATTAACTTAATTTGAGAAAACTGGATCAATAGGTAAAATTCTTATTCCGCTGGGAAATCAGAAAATTAAATTCCACTTTCAAAACTAGAAGTCGATCACGTTTTTGTGAACTTTACACTTTTGCTGTTCGATAGTAGGGTTTGCCTTTCGTTAAAAAAAGAATTGAACAGAACTTTGTAATAATTCATAAAAAGTAAATTTGAGCCCGAAAAAATTTTAAGACTTCCCATAAAAAAAACTTTAAAAAATCACCAAGACATGTATAAGTTCATCAGCTTTTCAGGGGTAAACCAAAAAATTGAAATTATAGCAAATCGGATCTGGTAAACTTACAAGCAACATAAAACAAATTTCGAATAGAATGGGTATTTAAAATGTTGACGTGCTCATAATATGTCTATCGGTTGACGACAGAACAGATTTGCAAACTGATACAGTGATTCTGTTAGACAAGTTGGAAAAATCTAACATGAACAAATGTCAAGCGTAAATAAAATTTTTGTAATCGAAACAGGACAATCAGATCTTGAAAATAATTTCACAATCGATCTCCTATGACCGATTTTGTAGAAGCAATGACACCTAGTTGAAAAAACTCACAGTTGGCCATAGCTCATTCGTACTCTTCTTATACGACGTGATTCGTATTCACCATTTACAAGATATGATTATATCCAGAGGCGGATCAAGGATTTTCTCGAGAGGGTTGTATTTTAAAAACAAATTTTTTTCTTTTACGTCGACAAAATAGATTTTCCGAGCGATCCTAGAACAGTAAAAAGACAGTTTTTGGTCACTTTTTGGAAAAAATTTTCCGAAAAATTGCAATTTTTCGGCTCACGTCCCCCTTTAAAATTAGTATTTATTGGCGCCAAAGAAAAATTTTAGGGTTGGTTGGCTGAAAAAGAAGGTCATTGAGTAATACCAAAGGGGGCCCTTTGATTGGTGAGGGGGTCGGAATCCCTGAGGGCGGGTCGTCCACATACCCCCTCCCCCCAAATCCGCCCCTGATTTCGTCCCTTTGACACTTGTACCAGAGACAACAGCCAAGTGCTTAGAAGCAGTTTTCCCTTATGCTCGAAATAAATACTCGTTCTTAACACACGAAATTTATTGCACTTTATCACCTAATTTGTTGACTTCAAAAAAACACTGGGAAGCTAAATCTTCGTTTTATGATACTACTCCCCGCTAGTGTTAAAAACTGAATCTTATGTTACCACCAATGTGTTACCTCTCTAGAAAATTGGTAATAACTATATCGAGCAGCTGACAACAGTAGCCGGAGTCTTACCATCATCAGCTTGAGTAATATTGCAGCTTTCAAACAACGGCGGCGTCTCTACATCGCAATCGCGTCCAATGAATAGAGCCGTGGTGGCACTTAGAGTAGACGACAGACTGCTCTGAGCAGAGTCTAAAGCACTCAGAGCCCAACACTCCGCTTGTGATAACATACTCTCAATTCGCTCCATCCACTAACGGTGAACACTATTTTCAATTATTTTGATACGTGATTCACTCGATAAACCGACGAGAAAGCGCGTCAGTTCCTTTCTTATCAAATACTCTACTGATAAAAATGGAACTCTTGTTCGTAATGAGAGACAGTCGGAGAAGCTTTTTTGGTTAAATTTATCAGTTCGAAATATGAGGCAGATAGATCTTTTCAAATTGCATTTTTGAAATAAATGTCTGCTCTAATTAAAACTTTTTGATGGATAATAGAGATATCAATCCACCGTAGTGATAATTCGCGCCAATAAAATTAAATTATTCCGTTAATCCACAGTGCCAAATAGACCCCAAAACATCATACAGCAAGTCATTTTTCAAACGCTTCGAATATAAAGAGGATAAACTTGTGAAGGATTACTCCAGAATATATTAAACACGGTCAGATTTTACAAGCATAAAAACAATGGACATCGACGCAACGGAAGCTAACACAGTTTGACATGGGAAGCGACATTACTTTCCGAATAGGGTGCAAAAAGACCAGAGAATGAAACCCATATTCCGTGTTGTGAAATAAGACATGTAACCGATGGTGAAAAGGGAAATAAGAAGGGTATGTTTGGGTATTAGTTTTTTAGGACAATTGATTTTGGATTAAAGTTAAATTGCACTGCCAATTTCATTTTCGACCCCATAGCTGATAAAATAACAATATGGTACTCTGATTAATTTTTCAAGAAATGTGTTCAAGTTGATGGATTGAAATGATTCATTACTGACAGCACCCCACTTTTGTGTGGTGACTTAAAATTAAAAATTGCAAAATAGTATGTTCTAGTTGATGAGAGCAACTGTATAGGACAACTCTTTGGAGGTATTTTTAGTAGTAATTCAAAGTAAACTTATTAACGTCAGATAATGGTGGCTGCTATTGTAACGGTTAGATACACTAACACTACACCCGCTGCCGAGCTGTGAAGCATAAAACAAAGAGTTATTTGCGTGTTTTAACGCAGGATCGTTTTTCCAGTGGTGATTCCGCAGCGGTGTTCACTTCCCATTTAGTTATTGCCTCTATCCTCTGCCCAGTTCATTCCAGGTAACATCAGCATAAATAGCCCAGCAGGAGGCATCAGCACAAACAGCTAGCTGGCCCGATATGACGCGCAGTTAGTTGGTTGGTTGGTTTAGAAACAGGAAGGAAAAGCGGCGAGCGGGCAATGTCAAGCGACGGACAATTATGCATCTAATCTGATGGACAATGAGTGGCCAAGCGAAGCACTTGGATAATTCATTAAATTGATTACTCTCCCAACTAGACTACCTATGTCCCAATTAAATCCTTCTACGCAGATGCAAAGCCATTAAGACTACTCAGTTAGAGGTGAACTGGAAAGGAGACTTTTGGTCATTACAATACGATCGCACTTAAAACTATACTGATGATAAGAGCGGCTCGCTTTGGCAACTTTCGAATGCAATCAGTTTCATCAAAAATACCAACGCCGAAAACTTGCCAGAGGCGACAGACCAAATGATTTTCATTGTGGAAAATATCAATATTTAAGAACTTACCATTAGCTTTTGCTTGGTTGCCTCTTTGGTTATCTTCCACTTTCAGTGCGCCGTCATTTGAGACCTGAACAAAAAAGAACATAGCCTACATATTCCTGGAAAGTGTTCATGAATTCAAGAACTGCCAAAGCTTTCCCAATTCGAGAAGAAGCTACAGGCACTTAGCACAGTGGTAAGGCGTTCACTTCAAGATCGTCAGATTGTGTAATTGATCCTCTACCATGGCAATGATATTCTCAAATCTAAATCTAGTTTCAAGTCTACCACAGCATGAGCAAAAGTTGTATAGCTTTTAACAAATTTATCGGACACCGTCTTAAAATTCTGGAATAATTGACCTTAAGACAAGGAAATAGTTAAAATTCTAGTTAATGCTAAATTGAAGTCGATTAACCTAAAAAAACTCATTCCGACGTCGGATTTTAGTTTTTTTTTCCACACGTGAAAACGGTTTACAACAAAGTCTATAATCGAAAATGCTGTACTGTTTGAGCGATTAAATTGCTCAATGTCACCGATATTGCCAACAATTTGGCATTAACTATACATACCATTTTTCAAATCTTCATTTGACTATCAAAAGAGCAAACCAAAACGAATGCCCTTTTTCAGAGGTCAGTTTTTTTAAAATACAACTTCAAGACCTTACCAATTTTCATTCAGCAGCAATCTGACATGCATTATAATTAGTAGCAAAAAGTTCGGACAGACAAAATTAATTAAAAAGAGCAATTGACCTATTTTGGAAATATTTTGCATGCAAAATCTAATTTTTCAGTCCGATTTTGTGTCTCAAGGTTGTATGAAAAAAAAATTGCATGCCAAAATCTGTCAAAATGGTACGATTGCTCTTTTTAATTAATTCTGTCTGTCCGAACTTTTTGCAACTCCCTATACAACACATAAAACGCAAACAAGAAGGCAAAAACGAAACGTCAAAGAAGTATTTCTAAAAAAATTCAGCTTTAAGGTCAGAATTATAGCTAATGCAAAATTTTTGGCTACATCCTTTTCGGTCAACGAATCTGAACGAAGTTAATTAACCTAAGACTGCTCATTTCGAAGTCAGATTTTAGCTTTTCACTAATTTCTACTCGTAAAAACTATTTTTAAAAAACTAATTAACCTAATTACCGATACCTTCAACAATTTGGCATATTCTATATTTCAAAAATTCAATACGTTGCTCAATAAATTTGCTAAAAGCTATAGCACGTGAAAGTTCTAGACGCAAAAAACGCCCTTGAGTCGCAAAAAAGAGCTTCACTCAATCAATTAACTCAGTCTGGAATATGGGAAATAAGAGAAACTGACTATACATAGACGGGCTGGATAGCTTTTCATAGATCCTCCGGGAATAGCAGAAACCACAATTAACGATTATACGAAGCGGTCCAAAACTTTGGCTTACAAGATTAATTATCGTATTCAATCAGTAGCAACTGTTCCCTCTGTTTGGTATAATTTTCAGATATTTATAATTGGTGGACCAACCCTTAAGTTTAAAGTGCCTTCGGCGCCAAAATACAATATTTTGAGCGGTATCCGCGCGCTGAAAATTGCAATTTTTCGGTCAAAACCTTCAAGCCCCATGAAAATTTTCAACACCCCTTTCAACCCAACTTTCCCTATCCAAAAATTCCTATGCACGCCACTGTTTACGTTAACGCACAAAATTTCTTCTTGATAGGTTCAACCTCCAAAAATTTAACACGAACTCAATGAAAGAACTTTCAACTTTAACTCGGATGGTGAGCCGCCTTCGAGATACTGAGGCTGCGGCACCCTCAGTCATCACCATATTCTGATACGTTATAAACAAATTCTGCATCATTAAACTCGTTAGCAAAACTCCAAAGAGTCCAGTTAACAAAAACCAAACATCCTCGCTGTATACTATACAACACTGCCCTTCACTATAGTAAAAGCAGGAGTTCGCAGCTGCTTGCAAACTTCAAAACACTGACCAGGGCTTGTTTGAGTGAGTGTGGATCCAGGTTCGCGTATCCATAGTCATACAGACTGAAGTGGTTCACTCGGGGCAGAGACATGAATCGGGAGTCGTCGAAGCACTGGAAGCTAGCTCTCCTCCCTCTCCTGCTCTGCTGATCTATTGGGTCTTTCATTCCTTCTGTATCTCCGCCACCGTCTAGCTTTTGGGCCAATTGAGCCGCTATCAGGTCTATTTAAAAAATAGACAGTAACTATTAAAAAACAAGGATAGTCGGTTACTGCACGCACTACAGTTCCGACCACATTAATATTAAAAAACTTTTCATATTTAGGTCATTTTTTGTGCCTGGAGTAATTAGACGAACTGTAAAAAGTTAATCAAATGAGACAAATAGGCATAATCGACTAGTTTTCTTCAAAAATGAACAATACTAGAAAATGAAGCTTATGCTCATCGCTAAATGACTAGAATTTTTGATGAAAACAAGAAAGTCGATAACTAAAAGAATTAATATGGCAATCCGTATAAAAGTCATGAAACTGATCTGAATTGAGCCGGTAAAAACAGAACAACATGCCGTAGACTTTGCTGCGTATTCAATGAATCGATAAAAATCTAAACTAGGCTAAACAGGGTGTCATCCATAAAACGTGTCAAGTTTTCGTTCAACATTTATCAAGACTAGCCCACAATTACTATAAGCCGACAATTATAACAAAAAGAGAAGAACCGAACAATTACACAGTGTTTATCGAGCACCACGTACGCCGACCAAGTTTAGGTAGACGATCATTGAGCCGAAAACAAAATGAACATAAAACATTTTGGGCTATTAAGTTATGCAACTCTTTAACTTTCCTCAAACACAAAAATGCAACGTTTTTTTGTACTTGAAATCGCACAATATAAGATGAATGAGCCGAAATTACATTTGCCGAATGGCCGAATAAACCTTTCAAGCAAAAAAATTAAGAAAACAAATTTAATGAAAATCAGATGTCGCAAAAATAAAATTTTCAGGACAAAAAGGTATTCCATGGGGCAAAACTTGTTTCAAACAAAAAAAAAACATGATTTGGAAGGAAGCTGAAAAAAAAGCAGACAAACAAAAGTTCGATAAATTTCTCCCGTGCTCCTGGCTAGTATCGAACTCATAAACTTCGTCGTCTCAAGCTCAGACGTTACATCCAAACTAATCGGGCCAAATTGGTAGCTCAAGCTTGATATACTATTAAAGTAAAATGATCAAATAACTCAGTGACTTCGTTAAACAGGGTGTAAAAGATCCAGATTCCGATTTATCAAAGCTTCCTAATTACAGACGCAAGAGATACAGCCAGTCACATAATCAAATTTAACACAGTTTTGACCAAATTTACAATCAAACTAAACAGCCAAACAAAATTTCCAAATTTTTATGTTTGATTTTTCTAATTTTGAGTGCAATAGATTTTACAATTTTTATAGTGTTCAATCGTTCTCATATAAGATCGAGGAAAATAAATAGAATTAAAGCATTAAAAAAATAAGCCGACAAAAGTAACGCTGACCAAATATTCCACTGAAGTTTTTGGTACCGATAATTGAAACTCTTTGCCAGCAGCCAAGTCACAGATGCAGCCAATACAAATCAATATCTGCTCAAAATGCGACGAAATGATATTTAATAGAAACACCATTTCTTCCATTCCGCGAAAAAATTGTTCACTGGTGCAAAGTCTAATACCCGGTTGCAACATCCTTGGTTATCGCATAGAAAAAATGCAATTAGACACAGAGGCGAAGCAGAGCTTCGAATCACTTGCGAAGGAACAAACGAAAGTCATGAAAAAAGATAGAAAAATCAGATAACAAACTTGTTGCAAAAACCTTTTTTTTTTCAAAATTATACAAGCAACAGTTACTCCAACGTATTAATTGACTCCAACTTACGTTGTAAAGAAGCCGCTATGCATTAAAGTTTTCACAGGTCACGCGATGAAACAATTTGTAACACTGATGGAAAAAAAATAAAAAAGACTAGTTTTGAAGTTTTTTAGCTTCATTTTGAGAACCAAAAACTTCAAAAAATTCTTAGTGTTTTCTTAGTTTTTCTAGTCATTTTTCTTCCAATGTTTTTGTCAAATTTGCCTATATTACTCTGAGTGTCTAATATCCTTGCTGGCTATCCTTGCTTGTATCTGTGATATAAAACAAAAGGTGCTCGGCGCGTGTCTTTTCTTTTCTTCATGTCGATAAATGCCAGGCGGTTCCATAAACAGGGTGGTGTTTCTGGAATGTGGGTAAAACGTATCAGCCCCGTTGCATCGTATAACTTCTATCTGCAATTTGGCTTGTTCTGGTCTGGGCTATTTTTCTCTTGAATCATTCTTCTATGTTTTGATGTCATATACGGGAGAAAAAAAAAGAAACGCAAATAGAGAAATTAAAAACAAAAATTGAGAGGAAAATTTTGAACAGACAAAAAAAATTGGCTACTACTAAGTTAAAGTTTGCCCTTGGATAGTGATATACCTATTTTTATATCTAAGTACTTTGAAAAACTTTAAAATCTTTGAACAATTAGGAAACATCACATCTCGGAATCTAAAACTATTTGGGCAGTCGCATTTGGACGCAAGATTTGCAACTCCTGAGAGAGCTCTTACAGTGGCCAACTACAGCGTTGAGAATTCTAAATTTTGAGAAACTTCAAAATAAATTTTCTAAAAAAAAGTTTTTTGAAAAAAATCAGAAAAAAAACGTCATATCTCGAAAACAACTAAAAGATTTGAGCAGCTACAATTGGAGGCAAGATCTCTCGCAATCCCTGAGAGTACTCTGACAGCCCCCAACTACAGGGGGTTAGGAACTACAAAAAAAACGTCATATCTGGAAAACTACAAACACTTGAGCAGTCAGAGTTGGAGACAAGATTGGCAACACCTGAGACCTTGAGACCATTCTGATAGCCCCAAACTAAACGGTTGGGAAATTCAAATGCAGAAGAAATAAAATTAAATTTAACAAATTTCTGAAAACTTTTTGAAAAAAAAAATCACAAAAAACGACATATCTCAAAAGCTACAAGGATTTGATCAGTTATAATCGGAGAGAAAATTCAAAACTCCTGGGAATTTTGACAGAGCCTCCTGACAGAGCCTCACTATAGAGGTAAGAACATCAAATTTTGTGAAATTATGTATATCTAAGTTCTTTTAAAAATCTTGAAAAAAATCCTAAAAAACATCAAATCTCGAAAACTACAAAGATTCGAGCAGTCATATTCAGAGGCAAGATTTGCAACTCCTGAGAGTACGCTCACAGTTTCCGACTAAAGGATTGAGATCTTCAAAGTTTTCGAATTTTTTTTAAATCTTAAGTTTTTTGAAAAAATCATAAAAAAACGTCATATCTCGAAAACTACAAGAATTTGAGAAATAAAAAATGGAGGCAAGATTCGGAACCCCAATATTACCCTGACAGCACCTCTACAGCGTATAGAATTTCAAATTTTGAAGAAAAAAATAAATTCAAGTTTGAAAATTTGTTTGAAAAAATCACAAAAAACGTCATATCTCGAAAACTACCAAGATTAGAGCAGTCATAATTAGACAAGGTTCGCAACCCTTGAGATTAATCTGATACCCATCAACTACAAGGTTGGGAATTTCAATTTTTGAAGAAAAAAAATTCGTTTAAGTTTCCAAATTTTTTTTTGAAAAAATCACAAATAACGTCATATCGCGAAAACAACAAGGATTTGAGCAGTCATAAATGGAGACAAGGTTCGCAACCCTTGAGAGAACTCTGATAGCTCCCAACTACAGGGTTGAGAATTTGAGATTTTGAAGAAAAAAATTTTGATATTTTTTTGAAAAAATCTTAACAAAAACGTCATATCTCGAAAACTACAGGGATGATTTGAGCCTTCACATTTGGAGACACGATTCGCAATCCTTGAGGAAACTCTGACAGCACCCAATTACAGCAATGGGAACTTCAAGTTTTGTAAATTCTTTTGTAATTTGTGTTTTCTGAAAATTTTTGAAAAAAATCACAAAAATCGTCGTATCTCGTACACTAAAAGGATTTGAGCATTCTTAATTGGAGGCCAAATTCGAAACCTCTTGGAGAATCCTGAAAGCGTCCCACTATTGGGCTGCTTATTTTAAACTCGGTGGAATAACCACTGAAATCAAACTGGAAAATCGAAAAAAATCTTAACCATTGCAGTATACGATATAGCTTAAACGTGCAAAAATTAGACGTTGAAAAAGCTTAAACATGACGAGACAGTGAAGCCCGCATTTCAATATATAAAAGATTTATGTTTAATGACAAAGATTAAAAAAACACTGAACACTTTTGTTTCATTTTGCAAGAACTGAAACGACATGAAAAACAACAAAACTCACCTTTAAAAATTCAAAACGATTCTAAAAAAGCACTGAAAAATCATTGCAAATGACAGTTAAAGTTCTCAAAAGCAAATTCAAAATAATTCAAAATCTTAACATTTCTTCGTTGTTTCAACAAAAAAAAAATTAAGGGAGACTAAAACCACAAAACAGACACTGGCTAAAAATAATCAAATGATTTTGAAAAATTATGAAGCCGAAAACAAACGCCAATTTTAATTCTTAAAAAAAAGAAACTACCATCAAAAAAAACAACAAGCTTACATAAAACGATAGCTGAACAACAACTCAAACTAAATGGATTTGAACCAATAATGATAAAAAAAGATTAACCATACGAGTAATTGAACTATGATTTAAAAAAATAAATTTTCAACAAAGTAACAAAAAAGTAATTCGTTACAATTTCAACATGTCGAAACTAGGCAAAACAGAAGTAAAACAACAAGTAATTGAAGAACATTGAGAGACAGCACTCAAGTTGACAACCAGGACCTTTGCCATACCAGGAAAGTAAGTGGACCGGGAAACCTAAGAATTTGAAGTGGGCCGGGAATGCTCAGAAGGTACCACTAGAGATGAGTCAGAAGTACACTAGAGATAAGTCCTGAGGACAAAGATGAATACGGGAAAAAATCTAGTACCCGATTGTATTGAATTTGCTTATCGCAAGGTTAAAAACAAAATCAAGGTTTCAACAAAATCAAAAATCTTGATGCAAACTCTTATTTGCACCAAAAAGAAGGCAGTGAACACAGCTGATCGAACATAATGCAACAAAAGTTCGAGACAAAGTTGTTACAAGAACTGAAAAAAAAACATTAAATAAAATTAAATTATTTCGTATAAAAGAACGCTCTGAGCGGTGGATTTAGACTTTTGTCATATTTCATGTACGAATTAAATCAATACATATAATATCAATGAAAATAATTTGAAAAACACTCGGAAAATAAGACGACGAAACTAAAGCCGATCCTCCAGCGCTGAGATTCTACCGAAAACTTTCGGCACAAAAAAAACAATTTTCTTAAAAGAATCTTACCAGGCACCCAGCAACCTTACCTAACATGCAACCACTATAACTACACTCACCATGATGTTGTTAGAATTATTACTATTTCGTCCATTCTGTGAAGACAGTTGTTTACGGGAAAACAGTCTAATACTCGGTTTCAACACGCTGGCTTAGCGCAAGGGCAAATTAAGCGTCGCAACTTTGTTCAAAATCAAAAATTTTCAAATCAATATTGATCAATGATAAAATTTGACCAAAAAAGTTATACTCGTAAATGAGCTACTTTAAAAGTTTATTATTTTGCGGCAACTATACCAGAAAAACTGATGCCGAAATGTGAATTGTTGGAAATCAGAGGAAATAGCATTTAACTCACCTCCGGTGCTTCGAATTTTTTCGAAAAATCATGAAAAACCGCATATACCGGAAACAAGATCTGCAAACTTTTAGAGTATTCTGACTGCACCCAATTACAGGGTTGGTAATTCCAAACTTTTTAATTTTTTAAATTACCATTATGAAAAACATAAAAGCGTCATCTCGATAACTTAATGGGCCTTTGGAGAAATTTGGAGGCCAGATTTGCAACCACTGAGAGCCCCTGAGAGCACCCTAGTATACGGCTGGGAATTTCAAATTTCGTGAATTTTTTAAACTTATGATTCTCGACAAAAATTGAAAAAAAAATCATAAAAAAACGCCTTATCTCAGAAACTAAAAAGATTTGAGCATTCATATTTAGAGGCAAGATTTGAGACGCCTGGATATACGCTGACAATAAGGTTGTGTCCTCATCAAGTTAGTAGTTTCAAATTTTGCTTATTTCTTTGTAGATAATTTTTTGGAGAATATTTTGAAAAAATCAAAAAAAAACGCCACATCTCGGAACCTAAAAGCATTTGAGCAGTCGCATGTTGCAAGATTTGTAACTCCTGAAAGTGCCCTGACAGCACTCAACTACAAAATTAGGAATTTAAAATAATGAAAAAAAAATATATTTAAATTTTTTCTGCAAAATTTAAAGAAAAATCACAAAAAACGTCATATCTCGGAAACTACAAAAATTTGAACAGTCATATTTTGAGTAAAGATTTGCAACACTTTAGAGTAACCTGACAGCACGACAGCACCCAACTACAGGGTTGGAAATTTCAAATTTTGAAAAACAATAAATTTAGTTTTTCTGAAAATTTTGAAAAAATCACAAAAAACGTCACATCTCGAAAACACAAAGAACGTCACATCTCGATTTGCGCAGTCATATTTGCAGGCAAGATTCGCAAACCTTGAGAGAACTCTGAAAAGGCCCAACTACAGGGCTGGGAATTACAGATTTTGAAGAAAAAAATTAAAAAATCACATAAAACGTCATATCTCGGATATTACAAGGATTTGAGCAGTCATAATTGGAGGCAAGATTCGCAACCCCTTGGTGAATCCGGACAGCATCTCAATATTGGGCTGCTTATTTTAATTTCGGTGGAATAAACACTGAAATCAAACTGAAAAAACTAAAAACAATTCTTAATCATTGCAATATCTGATCTAGCTTAAACATGCAAAAACATGGCGAGATAGTGAAGCCCGCATTTAAATATATAATAGATTTATATAGAAATGCGAAGTTTAAAATCTGTTATGGATACATTCACATCAAGTAGGACAGTTAAAAAGAGTTAATGAACGCAAGGAAACAAAAAAAATCACTTGACGTAATTTTTGAAAAAACTTTCAACCTTCGAATTTCCGAAGAAAATAATATGCTCTTAAAGCTGTTTAAATTTCAAAAACAACTTATTATTGGCAATTTTTTAATGAAACTTACTAAATTAGAGAACTCGATCAATAAGTTAATTATTTATTCTGCTGGGAAACCAGAAAAAAACAATCCAAGGAACAAAAAAAAAGGAACAAAAAAAAAACAAGCGAGGAACAAAAAAAAGCAGATGCTTTCAAAGTGCCAAAAGCAATATAGTTTAACTAATAAAAAATACTAGAAAAATTAGGACCTTTTCAGTGAAAGCGATAACTTTCTCAGTGAAATTGAATTCTGGATATTGGGCTTACTTACTTTGCCAAAAACAAGCGGAGTGAGGCTTCGCTCTTAACTCAGCTCAGTTCATTGACTTGATCCTACTGCGATCATACTTTTGTTTACTATTCTGATCCTTTGCTTTTTCATACCTGGCTGCACTTTCTTTGGGGTTTCTAGATCGAGTGACAACAATATCGGTATCACAGATCCATTCATAGCAGCCGCATTTCCATTGGTAAGCTTCGTCGTTGTTTCCTTGGAGTCACTGCTAGCAATAGTGTCTGACGCAGCTTCTGCAGCATTCTTGGTGAAACTACCAGTGGACATCAGTTTTTTAGTCGCCCCTGAAATTACGCTCAATTATGATAAGTTGAGCACTTTAGTTCTTTCTTCTCTAGATTGCTCATTTAGCGTTTTAAAGAGTTTTGCGTTTTTAAAGAGCCAAATTTATGATTTTACGATGAAAGCTAAGAAAAAGTGCACGCATATGATTCATTACTTCATGTGAGGATCGGTCACGCCAAGAAAACAACAGCTTTCCAAACTCATCGTCAAATCTTGGAAGCAGTAGAATAATCGTGTGCACTTTTATGTCCTTTATTCACAGCACCCCCTGAGCTCTTCAAAGCATACAGGATTGACAAGACAGCCTTTTTAACTTGAGCATGCCTATGACAACTGAGCTTTAGGAGGATAATTTCATCAAATTTAGAAAAGATTTCTCACATTTTGCACTACGTGTAATAAAGCTCTGAGTTCTTTGCACCGTCCCACTGTCCGCAGTCAAGTCACTGGAACTGTTTTTCCTCGCTTCTTGAGAAAAAGGTTTCGTCTCGTCTTTGGAAGATAGTCGTCTTTTCGGATCCCATCGAGAAGGCAACAAGTCCAAACTTTTGCGAATAGCACCTTTAGATCCTAAAAGGAAAACATTTGAAATCAATTACATAGACTCGACTCGGTAATCTAGATTTTTCAAGTACAGAGGCGGATCTGGGGTTTTCCCAAGGTGGCAAATTCTTAAAACAATGTATTCGAACCTCGGTTTTTCAAGCTCCACTGCAACATCTCAAAAACCTTATTTTCTGTTCTCCAGACGAATATTGGGAAAACTACCGGTCAAACTTCCGATAGGTAATTATCCGAATGTTGCAAGAAAGCGCATTCGAAAAACAAATTCACCAGTGGAAAGATCCAAAAAACTGAAAAAAAGTAGGGCAAAAACACGACTTTTGCGGTTCGCCTAACATGTGCTTCTTTTTCAGTGACGTCTCATGTCGTATTATAATATTCATGCTGTATAATTTTTATGGCGTAAGGTACAATTTTTAGCACTTAACTAGCAAATTTAATCAAATTTGCGTATAAACACCAAAATAGTGATCAGCTACCCACAACCTATAAAACCATTATAGGTTGTGGGTAGCTGATCACTATTTTGGTGTTCAATTATACGCAAATTTGCTAGCTTAATTGCTAAAAAATTATACGTTACGCATAAAAATTATACAATGAGTATTGTAACAAAAACCTAACACTGATCGCCGCTCTGATCAGAGCTCGACCAGAACGAAAAATTACACGTAATGGAACTCTACAAAAACTATACCTATTAAACGAACAATACGTAACAGAGCATCAGCATCTTTTTCTGACCAATTGTGAAACACACACGACGGAAAAATTGTCCAACACTGAACTAACTTACAAGTAGCCTAGCCGGTTCTCACTAAAGTTCCGACCACATTTGAACATTAAAAAATATAGACGCTAGTAAATTGGGAATTATCAATTACAGTTTTCTCCAAAGATGTATTACCAAAATACTACCAGCTCGCATTACTCGCTCAAAAACAGCCAACTGACGGTTGGAAAAGACTAATGAACGCAAGTAAACAGAAAAAAAAAACGCAATTGAACAGAAAAAATCTGAACTTTCCAATTTCAAAAAAAATGGATGCCCTTTAAACTCTTTGAACTTTTAAAACAATTTTTGATAACATTAACCCAACAAGAGAACACTGGATCACCGGGTAAAGTTTTTATTTTGCTGGAAATTAAAAATTATATTCCACTTTCGAAACTAGAAATAGTTTACGTTTTTTAGCGCCATTTCCATATTTGTATTTGGAGTGCTATTTACGTCACTTTCAGCAGATGAATTTCAATTGAACTCAAAAAAGGCAATAAAACCTCAGTGCATTAATATTTTAAAGACTTTTTCCTGAAAAAAAAAACAAAAAAAATCAGCAAGACCTATATAAGAGTCTTCACAACGTTCATTGCTCTTAAAAACAAATTATTATTGGCAATTTTTCGATGAAACTTACCAAATTAGAAAACTCGATCAACAAGTAAATTAAATATTCCACCGGGAAATCAGAAAAAAAATCCACTTTCGAAACTAAAAGTCGATCATGTTTTCGTTCGTGATTTTTACGCTTTAGCTGTTTGATAAAAAAAAAGTCATACCATAAAAATTCAAATTTGAACGAAAACAAACTTTTAGACTTTTTCCTTGGCCTTCTTTTAGTTGAAACAAAAAACACAATAAAATATAAGTTCCTTCCCACTCTCAGTGGCCTGAACATAAAAAAAATCTTTGAAAGACTTTCCTTAAAAAAAAGAACAAAAAAAATCACAAAGACCTATCTAAGATTTTTCTCGACACAGAAAATTTTCTTGAGTTTTATATGGTTGCCCAGCCCTCTACGGGAATCAAACCACAGACCTCGATCATGCAAGTCGATAATATTGCTACTAAATCTTACAGAGCCGAAACAAAAGCCACTCATGAAGCCGAGAACTTACGTCTTTAAACTGCCAATACTATGCAGCCACCAAAATGAGCATTATTTTTATGCGAAATGGATTGGAAAAAGGTGAAAGATGTGCTAGCTAGTGTAAAGTTTCAAATAATCACAAACGTAATTTTTTAACTTTGGTTTTCGAAGAAATGGCCGATCGCGTCCCAAAATACACCAAATAACCGATTGAAAATTTTTCTTGCAAAACTTTTCTTCTCAACATATTTCAAACTCGAAAGAGAACGCAATTGTTTACCAACATACAAACCGGCTTATTGAACTATTTTTTAAGTTTGAAACGCAATATTATTAGGAAACTAATATGTTTGGACTATCGGATGTTTTAACTAGCAGGTTCAAGAAAAAATTTTATGAGTTTTAACAAAAAAGGCAAACGTCGATTAGATCTACGTAGAAGCTGTTCTCACGAGCTCAATTTTACCCTACCGCCACAAAATCCGCCCCTGTTTCACTAACAATTTATGGAAAACAGTTATAGTTGAATAAAAAGAAAAACAGATCTTTCAACCAATGACAAAAAGTCAATGATATTGAGTGCAGTGATTGGCAAAACCACAATCCATGTTTATCCAGAGTAAATGTGAATAATTAAACTTTTCTAATGAAACTGAAAATGGATCCAATCGTCTCAAATCAAGTCGCAAATTTCGAGTGTTGATTTCGAGTGTCAATCAGTTAAAAGTACATTTTATTTACTCTCGAATACACTACTTCAACCAGAAACGTAACATTCAAATTTATTGAAACACTTTCCATTCATTATTTCCCAGTTTACATCATCTGAACATGAAAGGAGAACCTTTTGTGATCACTACATAAATTTTATGTTAAGCTAAGCGCATGCTTGGATATCTAGAGCTACAGTAGAGCCTCCTACTTGTCGGACTTAGATCATAAATCATTCGCCCGTGTCTTTTCTGTCGCAAATAATTTTCCCAGACCAATTACAATCTCAGATGGTACAAATTGGATTTTGCTGTTGTGAGATCCTATTTTATACTAATTTAAGAAGGCATGCTGGACGATTGATTTCGATGCGCATCGATTGCGATGAGGTTTCAATTTCTTCAAAAGAATGCTCAATTCAACACAAAGATAGACCATACCAAAATATTTGATCAGAAGTTCTTAGTGAATGAAAAATTGTAATTTGATATGACAGATTAACCACAAAAAAAAAACGTTTTGATCAGAAGTGCTCATAAGCCTGCACCAAGACAGACTTTCAGCAAGTCACTTGCTCTTGCAAATTAAGGAATGCGAAATATTGACATTTCTTTCAATCAAATTAGAAGGTGGTAGGCTGCCGTTGCAGTACATGAAGTGTTATAAAGAGATACAGAAACCATTAAAGAAATGGAAAACAAGAGTCATTTCGACCGATGAACATGTGATTTTCAAGAATAGAACAGGCAGTATGGCAGTGGTTCAAACCAGTTGAGCTCAGTTCGGCACTATAAAGTTCTTCTGGCTTCTGATCGGCCAATAAATCCTCACTGTCTGAGCCAACCAAAACCTCTTTATGATTTATATCGCCAATGACTGCGGATGACTCATTGGGTATCATTACGTGACAGCTTATGACATTAGCAGATGTTACGTCATCACAGCAGGTGATTAAAGCAGCACAATCTTCATCTTCAGCTTCTTCGCTCAAAACAGGCAAATTGTCCAGTACATTTTCCACGAGGTCACTGCTTTGATCGAAGTCTGTTTCGAAACATTTGACTCAGGTGAACTCAACTCAATCAAGATGCCATTTATTTATTCTGCAGTTATAAACACTTTTTTTAACCTTCTTTATCAAGTAGCTTTGATGTTTAATGCACACACACAATTTACAAGATCAAGCAAACTCACTTGCAAAAGATCATATGAAGTTTCTCAAGCTCTCAATCAACATTTCATATCATGCGATTAAAAAATTGGCATAACTGCTGAGTAAGACATATTTTATTATTTAGTAGTGTTCTAAAACTTAAATCCATATTTACTCCATTCGGTGCCAAACTAAAAATTACGCATCCAAGAGCGCGAGTAATATATAACCGTTGATGGCGATGGGGTAGCAAAGAATGAGTCTATCATCGCGAATCAATTATTTTAAATTGATATTACTAAACTAATAGATTTTGGAAGTGCAACCTTCTTCAATCACTCCTTGAGAAATGCGAGCTAACCAGAATGTTGAAGAGGAGCGCCACTTTGCAGCCTGTTCACGTTGTCCGCCAAGTTCTGCCCTTCAAATAGAGACAGTGGTCTATCATACACACCAGCTGTATTCGTCCTCTCGGCTCCGCCATACAGCCCCCTCCTGCCCACGAACGCGGGTGGGCCCACATTGGGGTCGAATGACCTCGAGTGCTCGTGGGAGGTCAAGTCTGAGCTGGAAGACGACTGGTTATGAGGTGGGTTGTTCGGAAGAGCAACAAGGGAAGTTGGTCGGAAGTTAGCGAGGGCGTGATCAGAAGAGGCAGGGTGGAGAAACTGCTGAGCACGCAATTCGTATTCCACCAGTTGATGAGATGATTCCTAAGAAAACGACTGCTATTTTTTGCTAGAAAGAATCAATTAACTCCCTGCTTTCCTCAATGTTTGCGTGATATCTCTAAATATGAGATGAAACGATAGATAAGAAGTTACCAACAATTGCAACAAGGACAAATTTCGTTGCAGAAATGACCACCAAAATACTGGTTAACAAAAATCATCCCCAGCTAGCAACCACAAGTTCGGTGAAAAAAAAACAGTAAAATACCAAATTAGATTTAAATTTCATCTGAAAATATTTCGACCAAAGCAAGGGATTGCGAAAAAACCGTCTTTCATTTTCTTGGACAAAATTAAATTCCTGCATGGCTTGAATATGTGTCACCGGCACCATTTACATGTGGCACAAAACACAAAATATTTCTCAAATAGCGTTCGAAATTGGCTACACAACTCTAAATTCACTGCTTCATTTATGACGAAAGTTATTTAGAAAACGGATTTCGCCTAGAATAGCAGAAGCTCCGCTTTGATCATGCAGTTGTCAAATAGTTTGTTCAAACTCAGACTTAGCCTCAAAACTTAATATCAATTGGACTTTCAACTATCCTGTCGACCCTCTTCGGCCAACTTTGTTTATGCAAACAAACACCTCAATTAGTTCGAATTCACACATTGAATCAATTTGGGCAATTGGATCTTGATTCAATGGGTATGAGGGAGTGCGGTCTGTATTTAGACAACCGCGTATTCAGACACTGTATTAACCAATCAGAATCGAGACAAGGAAGAAATGAATTTCATACCTTCCTTGTCTCGATTCTGATTGGTTATGCTACGTAACCAGGATAGAGGGTTCATTTTAGCGTAAGAAACAAACAGTTACTTAACATACAAGAATTGTTTCTATATTTGTTTCATATGACACGCAGCTTCATTTGAAAGGCTAGCAATTTCAGGTTTCTGCTCTCCTATGTTAAGTCTGCACTTCAAAATTCCATGCCCGGATCATACGACAAAACTTATAAAACTGACACAGAAGCAAAATTGGAGCTTCGCAAAACTTGAGGCATTTAAGTGAATGAAAATGCTAAAAGAAACAAGGATAACAGTTGCTGTGCAATTAGCACAGAATGTTCCAACCACAAAAGATTTTTTTTTTCAAATTAAGATCTGCGAATCAGGCACAATCGACAACATGGACACTCGAGCAAAATAATGAATCAGGTACAATCGACAACAGTAATAAATAACAAAAAACGAAAGAAAAATCTTTTTATAAGGCCTACTGTATGTGTGCGGTCACAGATTGGGGCATTGGGGGCTTGGTAGCCGTAGCACGTATAAAATCGGCAACTAGATCGGGTTCTGTTTGAATTATCATCTCCGGTGGTTGGCAACCAAATACCTCATTTCTTTCTTTATCCCAATTGGGGCATTCGTTGAGCCCATGTTTTGTGTCTTGTTTCGTTCTAACAGTGTGGACATGAGCCTTCCTCACTTTTCTCTTGTTTATGTAGTGTGTCCCGCAGAAAAGGAATTCTGCTTAGCCTCATGCGATCGATGTTTATCTGGAACCTTGCTTAACTAGCTCAGATATCTCCTTTCTCCCTTCTGCCGGCTACCATTTTCCTTTATGTTCCCTTATACACTCTATCTTGGAGTCTCTTCAATGCTGTTGATCTCCAATATGACCTCCCTTTCAGCCTGTCCGTTGATTCTTTTCCCATAGTGTTTAGTGGATGTGTGTCTTTGAAGCTGTAACATTTTGTAAGCAGTTTTGCCGCGTTATCTAAACCCTCTTCGAGTATTGTTTTGTTCAGCTTCGGCACGGGTTTGTTTTGACCGGGGAGTTTGCTGGGGCCCCATAGACGCATCTGGCTACTGCGTTGTTGCACATCTCAACGTTCTCTCGGTTTGTGAACGGTAAAAAAAATTCCCCGTGTTTCGAAGGCGTAAGCGCCACCAGGCCTAAGGTAGCCTTTGTACAGTTGTTGGCTTTCAAACCCTAGTTCCTTTTTTTTGCTGAGAGAGCGCACTGTTTAAGCCTTTGATTTTACTTTTTCTTCGCAGTACTGGCTTGTGTGTTGCATCTAAGTTGGGTGTCGATCTCGACTCCAAGTATCATTGTAGATTTCTTGTACTTATTATTTCCCCTCGTAATTTTAGCTTAAACTTTTTCATCGTCCACTTGTATTGTCAGATCATCTGCGTACTGGTTGATCAACACAGAAGAAGCATTTCCCTATATAGATTGCCAAAGTTCGGATGCAGCGAAACAGTATAATAGAGGCGAAAGTGGGCTACCCTGCGGCATGCCTTGGGAGAAGACAAGGGTGCGACTCTTCTTTCCATCTGATTAGCGCTCGCCGGTCCGAAATCCAAGCCTTCAACCAATTGAGCGCAATGCTACCTAATCATCTTTCTTCAAGGTCTTTGAGGCCAATCCTCTACACTTCATTAATCGCAGCTTTGAAATCGATCACTACAATAAGCTGTTCGTTTCTTTTTCTGGAGATTAACCATTGCTGTATGGGTAATGTTATCAATGACATCGGCTGTGGAGAGGTGAGCCTGAAAACCTGCCTTTTCAGCTGGTATTAGACAAATTTCTTTCGCCCATTCAACGGGGCGTACAGGAACCATCATCTCTGTGTTTTTCCGATGCATGAGAAAAGAGATACTGGTCTATAGCATTTCACCAACTCGCTCAAAATAAGACTGTCTCAAAAAAACTTCAAACCGGTTTATCTCGACACTTCATGTAATCACGACTGAAAAGCTCTAAAAAGATATATCACTAAACCAAACCGATGACGATGATTGTTTGTGCCACTTGATTTTGAGAGAAAAAAAAACAAAAAACTTCGAAACTACAACATCCAAATACCAAATTCCTCTCAATTTCTATTTGGTAGCGAACTAAATTTACAAATATTCAAATGTTGGGTTACTCTACCACCCTTATTACCGAGAGCTTTTGGAAAAAACCCAAAGCTGCCAAACATCTGCAGCTTAACGCATAACCACGCAAAACGGGCATTTTTCTCGGTTTTCCCATCGACAAAGCATGCAATACAGAGAGTAATGTCGACACCAGCACGAAGACACTATCACTGGAAGAGGTTTGCCTTCGTCGTTTTTGCCACTAGAGACCCTGGGCGAACTGCAGTGATAGATTTAATGAAACAAACAAATCGACCAGATATAAACTAAAGTTCCCTAACTCCATCCCTCTATCTCTCAAACATAATAGTTCTACAATTCAATCGGATGTTCAAAGGAGAGATCGATGTAATTACATCAACAAAATTTTTCAAAAACTAGCATGCAAAAATAGCTCCCCGCAAAACAATAATTGATAACAAGAGTAGCCGTTTACTGTGCAAGAGGGACAGAACCGGATGGCAGCAGCCAACCGAAATTTGGACTAAACGCCAAAAAAATATATTTTTAAATTGCGTCGATTTTTGTCTGTGGTGCGATGACAGGACATACAAAAAAGCCTAGGATTTGGACATGTTCGACAGTTATGGTAATAATGGCATATATTAAAATAGCTTTTGTAATATACTGCACAAGCTTTTTGCAGAAACTTTTTGATTTCTTCAGAGTTTTAATTCGCATAAACCCGCTTGCTTTTTCACACAAATAAAACTTTAAATTAAAAATTTCACCGGTTTTTCTTGAGTGAAAGGGCTTTTTTATGATACTGTCATAGGTGTAAGACGAGTAAATATTTAAATTCAAACGGAAACTCTATTGATCAAAATTGCTAAACCAACTGCACTCATTTGTTTCAGTGTACGCCAGACAAATAGCGATCAGAAGGTCAGCAGCAGCAGGTCCCCAGACGGAAACCGAAGACTGTACATAATTCAAAACTAGTCCCTATGTCATAGAGGAAACCACAATAAATTTTAAATCAATAGATTGAAAATTTATTATACTCAGAACACAGCTGGTACATATATCCGCATAAAGAAATAACTTGAGTTTTAGTTTAATGAAAACTTTTGGTTTGAGTTTTCCGGCTTAACTACCGACCCTCTCCCTGGGTTCTCTTGAAGAGCTCTTTACTTCCTATCAATTCGATTGATCATTATGCCACCCATCTTGGTGACCCCTTTCCACTGTCTTGTAGAGCGTCACTTAGCTTCCCCCTTTTTCTGCTCGCTCAAACCGTCGGTTCCTGATGCCCCACTTGTTCAGTTCCCGAGGATTCGGTAGTTTCGTCTTTTTTGTACTCTTCGCCCGCGATTTGCTTCATTATCGCTTCGCACGTTGCGCCCGCTTGTTCGTTGCTTATTTCGCCCGCTCGTTCCTTCTCGTCGTCGTCCTCACTGTCGTCATCGCTGCTCGTATCAATCGCCCATCGCATTTTCTTTTTCTCGCTTCCTTCGACACCGGTGTACACCCGCTTCTTCTGCGTATTGCGCATTGGCTGTTCAACGCCGGTTGGCAGTATACTACTTTTAGCCGTCGATGTGGTCTCTTTTTCGGGGACTCTCGTACTTGAGCCTGGGGTGCTTGCTGAACGAGGGCGTTGGGCCGCCTTTGGTACCGTTTGGTTCTCCTCTAGTTCTGATCTAAACGAAGCACCGCTACGACTTATTAAGGATCCTTTTTCATTTGAACCGCTAGTTTTTCGATTTGAGAACACAAACGTTTATACCTCCGTGGATCCTTTGGGTCCGTGACGCCAGTCCGTTGATAACCACTGTAGTACTGGTCTTATGCCGTTTGAGCCACGATGGTGCGCTTTGGTGTGTCAACTCTACGTCCTCCTCCACCAGTTCAAGCTCTTCCAAAACCCGAGGGACTTTACGATTTTGAGGGACATACTAGATCATTACGCTTTTCCCAGTCCACAGTCGAGAATTTTTAGTGACGGTTTTTCGTAAGATTTCGGAGAACTGTGTTAGATTCTCTTCCATGATGAGCCTCAAATGGCGTTATTTTAGTTTTAGAATGCGGTAAGAATCGTAGGGCGCTTAACGCCTAGCTACCATTTTCTTGAATTTTTGACTTTCGTCTTCCTATAGGTACGTAAAAACATAATTTTTTATTGAACCGATGGTTCTTTCAACAATACCTGTTGCGCGGTGATCTTGCACCGGAGATTTTATAAGTTCAATTCCTTCGTAGTTGCAGAAACTTAGAATTTCGTTTGAAAAGAATCCGGACGCATGGTCGATATGTAGTTTTCGTGGGTGCCCATGTGTAATTATTTATTTCGTTAGGAACTTAAGTACATTTTTGAATTGTTTTTTGAGCAAATGCTGGCCGAAGGCCAATGCGAAAAACCGTCTACTGCTACTAAGACATATTTCTTCTGCTCTTTTATGTAGTTTACGGGGCCCCAAAAATCCAGTTGAACCAAATCATTCGGTTTCGATTTGTATGTTGTATCCATGTCACTCTTTGGTATATCTGGTGGCCGAAAGGTTACGATGGATAAACGTCCATCTAGAGGCAGTTTTCTCGAACTGAGAAATCGTTGTAGTGCTGCGCGTAGTACTGCCCGAGCCTGGTGACGATTTCTTTTGCCCTTGGGTTCCTATTCCTTAGCGCATATCTTATGGTCTTCAAAATCGGGTCCTCTTCCAGGTTGGCCTCCACAAGCTTCAGGTTCAGGATTTCGGGAAATTCAAGTTTCTTTACGATTTTGCAGTCCGTGGGGACGATAGAGTAAACGCGCATCTCATTATTTACAAAGGGGTAGGAAAGACCGGGTATTGACCAGGAAAGGATAATTGTATTAAACTTTTTCGATGCGTTTGCTCTGGGCTGTAGTTTTTCTGGTGGTATAACTTCAATATCTGAATCAGAACTGAGGCTAGGAGGTTGACTTGGTACGCGGTTAAGAACCACATTTAAGTTAACATTTCCGGATTGAGTTGATGTATATAATAGTTGACGGTTTCGGATCTGATTTCTCCGGCGAGTTATTAGAAGCCATTTTGATACTTGAACGTTTGAAATTTTGTTTGATCAAGCAACTGTATGTAGCTGGCTGAGAACAACGTCTGATTTGTTTGGAGCGCATATTTTCTTCGGTATGCAAATATATCGTTTCTGATTGGCTGATTTCCGGTTGCATGCATTCACGCCCTCTTGTGAGTGTTTATACCTTGGTCTTGCATTTGCATATTCAACTTTCCTTCGATTATTATTGGATATCAAATTCTCGCGTGAGTGAACGCATGTTCGGACGCCCTCAACCTCTGGGTAATTTTTGAAATTTATTCACTGTTTGACCCTAGGATTTAACTGGTTCCGAGGATATAATGCCGCATTAATCATTCCTACTTTTGCTACTGTAAAATTCTCCTCATAATGACTTGTCTCCGGTGCCGCTGCCGACGGAAAACGTGATAAGTAATCCGCCATACCCACTTTTGATCCTTGGTGATGTTCGACTTTAAAATCGTAAGGTAAAAAACGATCGTATCATCGGATTAATAGCCTGAAAAATCTTTTATTTCCTTTCGGAGACGAATTTAACAGAGTTATTAACGCTTTATGGTCCGATATGACTGTAAAATATCGTCCGTAGATGTAATTGCGAAAATTTTCGGTGGCCCATAATACCGCGAGTAATTCGAGTTCGTTTGTCGAGTATTTTTTCTCAGCCGCGTTGAGATATCGTGACGCAAATGATATTGGGTGCCACCCATTCGACCGGTATTGTTCTATCATGGCCCCCAGACCGTCATGACTAGCGTCGCAGATTATTCGTGTTTCCCGGTGTATATCGAAGTGTTTAAATTCGACGATATTCTTGACTAACCATTTGAGCTGTTGAAAAGCGTTGTCGCACGCCGGCGTCCAGATGAACTCATTATTTATGCTCAATAACGGGCGGAGAGGCAAAATAACTTCTGCCAAATTCGGCAAAAAATTTATGTAGGCTGTGTAGTGATCCCATTAGTGACTTCAACTGTTTTCTTGACTTGGAGGTGGTTTATTGAACCAACAGAGCTTGGATTTTTTGAACCAACAGTGTAACACCATCTTTTCCTATTCGAAAACCTAGCCATTCACATTCGTTTTTGGCATTTCCGTAATTTCAAGGCAGCGTTCGATAAATCCAGCTTTTTAAGAATTTTCTCGACTAATGCATTGTGTTCTATCTTAGTTCCCTTCGATACGACGAGGATGTCATCTATGAAAGCGTTCGCTTCGGGGAATTCTTTGAGTAATGTATCTATAACTTTCTGGAATTCCGCCGGCATTGAAGTAAGCCCGAAAAACCCGTTCTTAAAGCGATATGTTCTCGTCAATTTTCCCCTTACTAACAAAAAATTGCACTGCTTGATGGTTTTTTGATCTAATGCTACTTGTCCCTAGGCATATGTGAAATCTAAGGTAGAAACTAGACAACACCTCTTTTCGTTCTGCTATTATCTGGTTTATCCCATCTCTTAATTCATCGATATTTGGCCATTGGTATTTATTTTTATGTACGTGTTTGTTCAATTCCCTTGAGTCCAGTGCTAGTTTTATACTTCAGTCTTTTTTTACTGTGATTACAATTGGGGACACTAAACTCTTCTCTGAACATTCTGGCAACTTGATGATGCGTCCTTCTTTGATTAGACGCTCTATTTCCTTGTCCATCTTTTCTTGGAGACTGATTGGTACCCTGCGGCCTTTCTTTGATTAGACGCTTTATTTCCTTGTCCAGCTTTTCTTGGAGACTGATTGGTACCCTGCGGCTTTTCTGTTGTATAGGTTTAACGCGTCAAAAAATTCGGCTCTTACTTTTGCATTACCTAGTTTTCCTATTCTTGTTAATAAACTCGGATATGACTTAGAAGTATGTTAGTAATTCGTCTAGTCCCTCTGCACTATCGCTGCTATCTTCTCCGGTAACTCCGATGACTCTTCCTCTTTGTACTAGCTCCAGTCCTAGGGTGCCCAAGTCGCGCCCAAGGATCGCTTAGTGATTTTCTGCAATTACGGACGTATTTGCCTCTGTCACCCACCCATTGAGCGCCATTGTCATCGCTATTTTCCCCAGTATATGTATTCAGTTGTTGTTTTAGTCCGGAAATAATTCTCGTATCGGTTGTAAATGTAAATTTGTTTTACCTAATGCTGCTTTCAGATCCGTCATGCTGAATATTGTAAACGGGAACCCGCTATCGACACAGAGCAACATCTTCTTTCCCGGCATCTCCACTTGCACTCTAGCACTCGGAATTTTCAACTTCGCGGCGTTCTTCTTGATTGACATCACCATGTAATCGTCGGACTCCGAGGGGGTTGATATCTCCTCAAACATTCCTGCTGCTGGTTGACTCATCCTACTTGGTCCTGCATATTGCCGTTAGCTACACTGTGTGTGCTTCGATGATGCTCGTTCTCATCCCGGACTCAATCTACTCATCCTCTTCCCGCCATTGGTTAGCACCACGTCGCACACCACTACATGTTCGCTCAAAGTGCCCTATTTTTCGGCATGCATTACAAGTTATGCCCGTAACGTAAAATTTGGAGCATCACAATTGCAGCACCGACGGTTTTCGGTAGAGTTCAACCAAGGGGCGTATCCTCCTCGTACCCCTCCCCCTCGGATCCTAAAATAACTTTGACCTCTTCTAATATTGCTGACCGGTTCCTGCTGGATGGTCATGTACGGCGCTGACGAAGCCGGCTTTCCCGGATACGATTTATAAGTGCGCTCTCCCCTCTCATCAAATAACGCGATCCGATACACTTCCTCGGGCGATTTTGTAGATCGTGACAGTTCTCCTTGACAATCGAATTCAGGCATATTCATGATGAAAATTTCTCGAATATTTTCTGTGGCATTAGCGAAAACGCATCTCCCGGCCAAGGCAATTAACTCTGCATGAAATTTCTCAAATGTTTCGTTATCTTTTTGTTACCTTCCGTGAAACAATCATCGCTCGTGTGTAACATTTCGCTCTTGTTTGAAAACGTTCTGCATCTCGTTTGGAACTCGTGGTATCGCTCCGTCTTAATACTAGCCGCCGGTTTACGAGCTTTAACGATTCTTTGTGCTTCATCTCCGATACAAAGGTACAGGTTGGACTTTAACTTCTCCGCCTCTAAAAGATTGTTCCCGTTCATGTCCCCAGCTATCGCCGTTTCATCCAAGGCATCATCGAAGTAAAAACCATCTGGATCTATATCATACTTAGCAATCATTCGCCAGTGGAAATTGATTATCCACTCTTCCCAGTATGTTGGCGGCTCCGGCGTGCGCGAGTCCCAAAATGACTATACATTCATTGGATTCTCCCCCCCCCCCACTTTTCTTAACGCTTGCTGCGCCATGTTATAGGTGTAAGGCACGAGTAAATAACTTTAATTTCATGAAGCAACTGTATTGTTAAAAATACCTAAATCAACTGGACTCATTTGTTTCAGTGTACGCCAGACAAATAGCGATCACAAGGTCAACAGCAGCAGGTCCCCAGACGGAAACCGAAGACTTTACATAACTCAAAACTAGTCCCTATGTCATTACATACTTGACTCATTCTAAGGATTGTTTGTGGTACCTGATTATGCGTGAAACACAATTACAGGCAACGGAAAATGGAAATGAGTCAAAGAATGTTCAAAGACAGGTGTTGAAAACTTTGAGCATTCGAATTTCAAAGAAGAATATATTGCCTTAAAGCATTTGAATTTCAAGACCAATTTATCGCTGTCAATTTTTTGGTTTCGTTACCTGCACGCACGCTGTTCGACAGTCGAATTTACCTTTTTTTATTAAAGAAATGGACGGAACATTTAAATAAACCAAATTTCAAACTGGGAACAACCGAGTTCGCCTGTCGAACAGCCGAACAAAAATTAAACTTACCCGTAGATGAGTTACTCCCCCTTTTTAGTGGTTGGAACGAAAAAATCTGGACCACTAGAAATGGGGAGGAACTCATCTTTGGGCATGTTATAGTTTTATTAAGAGTCAATAATTTTTGTGAAGAGTATTTACATTAAAATATATTACAATTTAACGCTCGAACTCTGTGATAAAATGTCTATCAAATCAAAGCTGTTCTATGCTACTTAAAATGTTGTTGAGGAGTAGAACAAAGACGTTATCGCAAATATAGAACCCTGCCTCCCGCACTTGAGTGTTAGCCAAGAACGACTGTCGGCTGACCTTCATTTAAATCTGATGAATGACTAGTCACGAACAATTTAGGGAGTGTTTTTAGATGGTGACGCCTGTCCTAGTAGCCGTACCAATTCAGATCTTGACTGCATCTGAAAACTGAGTCTGCATTTTGAAAACAAGATCATCCTCCGAACCACCGTATCATTTACACTAGATTATCAACCAATTGGATACTACCGTAGAGCTTTGCGACCCAGTTTGTGACAGCTCGTATCATTGAGAAGTGGGCAATAAACAGATGCTGACCCACGTCCTGACGGGACAATCTTGGAGGCGCACTGTGGTTAAGGGCAGCCTTACAAACCCACAAATTCTGATAGCACAACAGCAGGATGGAGTCCCGACTTTGTAGCTTATTTTTCATTACTTCCAATGACTTCTACTTGACTTTTACGTTCCAGAACTAGGTGTGATGAAAGTTTATGTGGATGGAAAACTACGTGGTTTTCCCAACTTTCGTCGAAGTGACTTCCATCAAAACACAAGAAAACGAAAAGTAAGCACTGGAATACGGAAGCCAACCATAATGCTTAACAATTTCACCTCTACGTCGAGCATCAATAGACATTCGACACAAGCAAGAAAGAACCAAAGAGTTTGAACAAATAATAAACTGAAGAAATAAAGAAAGAAGGGTAGAAAATAAAATAGAAAACCACAATGATAAATGACACAGAGGAGAAGTTGCACATCGCATACACAAGCAAATATGACCAATAACGCTACTGGGAAAACTGAGTAAAACTTTGAGTCTACAAAATTTCTTAAGTGACGCACGCCAATTATGAGTCTACATAATTGCTAAATGACGCAAGCCAATTAAGACGCATTAGCAGTACCAGTCAATTTAGAAAAAAAAGAAATTTACCAACACACATGCCTCGGCTCTTTTTCCTTTTACCCCCCACCTCACATTAGCATCAACTTTATGGAGTAATGAGGGTTTTTACAAGGTTAATTATGAAAACCATATATGTTTGTCATGGCCTAATTAGTATGCATGTCAATTTTCATAACAATCGGTTGGTGGGAACAGTAATTTTACTTGTAAAAACTTGCAGTTGGAGGGAAAAGGAAAAATAGCCCATGCCTCAATTGATAGAGCGGACGCATTTTAACTAGTATACGAGAAAGTTCATTAAAAACATCCGACTCTGCCCAGGTTTGACCATCTTATTTTGTTGCGGGTCTCTTTCCCTACCTCTACGCTACAGATCTATGATACCTTGAAGCTAAAGTGCTATTTGTAATATAATAGTCTGTGTTATATCCTTAGCACTGGCTGTACTTAATGGCTGGTTATTGATCAAAATGAACACTCTCAAAATAAACACACTTTGTTGCAACAAAATTTGCGACTCAGATTGGAAAAAAAAGAGTTCAAACTGCGAAAAATCAAAATTGAGCGAACAATTTTCAAGACTTTTTTCTGAAAAAAAAAACAAAAAATCAGCAAGACCAGGGTTGGATTTAGGGTGGGTATGCCGGACGCCTCATCCTCAGAGATTCGACCCCCTGCCGACCCGAAGGATCCCCCTTGGGTACTTTTTAAGAAATCCATTTATTAAAAATTTGGCGCCGTTTTATACTCACTTTAAGGGGGAGCGCGCGCCAAAAAAAACGCGATTTTTTTGTCAAAATTTTCCAAAAAGTGCCCAAAAACGGCTTTTTTGACCTGTTTTTTTCAAAAACTTGCGCACCGAAATTCGTCCAAATAGGGCCTTGATATTGCTCTGGGAACGAAAAAAAATCAATATATATATATATATTTTTCTAGTTTTTCTTGCCATTTTTCTAAGAAAACTTTTCTAATTGGCCTATTTGACTGACAGTCGCATTTGATAAATTTCTATTTTTTGCTCTGATATCCTATCAAACCACACTGAAAAAACGACGCTCATTTGAAAAACAAACAGATGTATTTTTTAAGAAAATGGTAGGAAGATTACGACCACTTGAAAAATGTGGAGGAATTTTGTATTCGGATGTGTTTTATAATTAGTAGCAAAAAGTTCGGACAGACAGAATTAATTAAAATGAGCAATCAGTGCTTTTTGACGCTTTTTTGCATGAAAAATCTGAAGCCGATTAACGTTGAAACTTCTGTCAGACCAAAATCAAAACGCGAGATCGTCGATTATCCGATGATTATGCTAGCCTAGTTTTTAAATACTGCAATGAGAATCCAGGTTTTACTATAAAACAGTTAGAAAAATTAGTTAAAAATCAAAATCTAGGGTTATTTTCATCAAAAACAACAGATTAGGCCGCCCAAAAAAAAGCAAACGGAAATGAAGATGATCAAATCATTCAAAATTTTGAAAAAATGCAGAAAAACATTAGCCATCCTGAGCAATAAATTTCCTGTTTCAAGGTTTACTTATCGACGCTTCGGATGCCATTGCCCGCCGTGGTTATAGGTTTTGAGCGAAACTCAGCTTTATAAATTTTCGACGTTATGTTTATTTCAGTTTTAATTTCCGTTGATGTCTAGACAGTTGCTCTTTTTAATTAACTCTGTCTGTCCGAACTTTTTGCAGCTCTCTATAGTTTTTTCTTTTTTGTTTTCCACGCAAAATTAGGTACAAATAATCATCGGAATGGGTCGAGTGATATATCAAATTAAGGCCTTTCAGTCGTGATTCAAACGACAAAAAATTTCGAAAAGGTTGTTCCAGTATCGAGAAAAGCAGGTTTAATTTTTTTAATTTTTAATCTTAATTCCAGCGAATCAAACGAGCGAACAGGCTTACAAACGATATCCTAAGACAATGGTTGGAAAACAATGGTTGGAAAGCTTAGTTTCACTCGAGTAAAACCAGTTTTTCAGCGTCTTTTGGGAATCAAAAACTTCAAAAAAAAAATGCAAATGATTGAAAAAGAAAACATTTAAAATCCTCAATGTCTTTTTTTTTAAATTATTTTCTGCTTTTCTAACCATTTCTCTATAAAAATTGTCCATTTTGCTGATTTGACTATGACTGTCAAAATTGCCGAAGCTCTAGCCTTTCGTTCAGATCCTTTTATAAACGCGCATATTGAAGCTATTTCAGTCGTGATTCGAACGACATTGAAAAACTTCCAAAAAAATTTCTGTGTTGAGAAAAACCGGTTTGAAACTTGATTTTTGGTCTGATTTCGAACTAATAGGATGAGCGTGCAGGCTTACAAAAGCTCATTTGAGCCCAAATTAGGCCGTGAAAACTTAGTTTTACTCAAGTAGAGTTTTTAGCACTCTAATTTTGTAAATTGTTCTTACGTTTTTTTGCCAATCTTCTACAAAAACTGTTTTCCAATTGGCCTATTCGACTATGACTGTCACTTTTTCTTAATTTCTGTGTTTTGTTCAGATTTTTCTATATCACCCCACAGAAAAAAAACGACACTAATTTGAAAACAAAATCGTCTTTAAGAGTATTGTCGGAACATGGAGCTACTGGAACAGTAACCGGCTACCCTTGTTAAATTTTTGATATTTATTTAGATTGATTAAATCACACCAACCTAAGAACCACACCAAAAGTGCAATAAACTACAATGGAAAGAAGTCAAACTTGTCTCGAGGGTAGACAGAAACTCTTACCATTTGCAAATGACTCTCAGATGCGCTCTAATGAAAACAATCAATTAAACATTTAACCAATCTGCACATGCATGTATGCATTGGATTTATAGAAAACTTTAGTAAGTTGGTTTAAATTTAAACTCACTCTGGAATGGATTGAGCCGAAGCGGTCTTCATTAGGATCACTGGCGGTGCTTTGTGTATCTTCCGAGTTAAGAACATCGCACGAGTTAGGTCGGGGAAAGTGCTTAAACTTTGAAATAGAAACAGGCGACGATTTTTCGGTCTGCGAAGCTTGAAAAGATTCTTGTCTCTGATTTTTCCGTCGGAAAGAAAATCGGTTTAATGATGCCGCCTAAAAATTGAGCTAATATATACTTTTTATATTAAAAAAAATCATTTTATTAAAACATGCAGACAAACCCTTTTAGATTTTGTATTTTTGATGAACTTTGGTCCCGATCCACTGGAAAGAGAGCCTTGGGAAAGCTGAGAACTCAAACTTTCGAAAGATCCATTGGCACTTCCATTGCCAATTTGACTTTTGATGTAATTTTTGTAGCGTGCTAATTGGACAAATGCTGATTCAGTATGACGCGCGCGGTACCTTTCTACGCAAACAGGTCTCAAATCGGATATAAACAAATTTTCGGTCAACCCGACCTGGAACTTCCAGTCTGAGTTGGCTACATTCTGTTTTGACAATGATGATCGACCTAGCATAAAGGAAAGACCAATGAATTCGGCAAAAATCTATTTGAGGCGAAGTAAGAAAATCTGTACTTACCCACTTTGCTACGCTTCCTGTTGAGTTTTGATACTTCCTGCTCGATGTCACGCAATCGCGGCTCTAGTAATGATGTTCTTTGAACGAAATCATGAATACTCTTCAAAGTGTTATCAAAAACTTCGGAAGCTTCTTTTGTCAAAGATGAAAGTTGTCTAATAGCTTGCACGATAGTAAACGCAGTTACTTGATTAAAATCCTCAAAATGCGGATCTTCTACATTTTCTGTATCACTTTTTCGGGCTAGACAATTTGGCTCAATCTGGCTCGCACAAAAAGGCATTTTCTACCAATACTTAGAAAGAGCAATGTTGACTGCCACCATCCTCCTGAAACTATTGAGTCATTTCACGCTAAGTTATTTCATAAATAAATTACTTCATACAATTTTTTTTATTCTTTTTGTTCTGACCATTGAGAATGGGGAGGAACTTCGAATTAGGTTGTTATTTAATAGCTTATCTTTTTTCCTTCTCTTTCATTTGGACACAAAATCAGGTTCATTAATAATCATAAGAATGGGCTGAGTGATCTATCATATTAAAGATCTTTCCAAAAAATTTTCCCAGAGTCGAGAAAAACCGGTTTCAGTTTTTATTATTCGTGAAACTTCAATCGACTTAAGCTTGAAAATAGATAACTAATTGCCGGGATGGGCTTATTGCTGGGATGGGTGGATGAGTTAGTCTATGGGACCTACACATCCAGACCAAGACAAATTCAATGACGTCCATTTTTTGGTAGACACATTTATTTCGACGGAACTGAACCCACTGAAAATGGGGAGTAACTTTGTATTCGGGTGTTATTTAGTTGCGTTTCTTTTTTTCTGCAATTTATTTGTAAGCAAACTCAGGTTCCACAATAATCATACAAATGGGCCTAGTGATCTATCATATTAAAAATTATGTGGTGAAAGGGACTCCTGGCTGTAATCCCGGTTACTATGCTACTTTTGATATTCTAACTATTTTTATATTCTTTTTGATTTTCTGACCATTGGGTGGTATTTATTTGCTTATCTTTCTTTCTTCTTCATTTTGTTAAGCACGAAAAATCAGATTTCACAATAATCATAAGAATGGGCCGAGTGATCTATCATATTATAAAGAAAAAAAACTAAATTACAAAAGGGGCCCTTCCGTTTAGTTACGGTACGTGCACAAGCTGGATAGGGCCATACCAGCGTTATAAAATGCATATATATCAGCAATGAAGTCATAAATCAGCATTGAATGCATCGTCGTAATGTTAATATATCTTAGCCGTTCTTCCTCTACAATAGCGCTTATGGAATTGTCGATAAATTGAACTTTGCGTAGCGATCTGCAACCGCTTATACAAAATATAGAGCTCCTCAGGAGCGCGAAGCTTATGTTAGTTCTTATATAGTTTATGGATTCTGGATAGCTTTCTTGTCTTTTTTTCATTTAGTCTGTTGGAGCAGCGCCACCGGTGCATCCGAAAATTAGCGGACAGAAGCTACTCTGCTCTACGTTTAAAATTCTTTGCTGATATTTGGAGTTCTTCAGCGTTTCGTGGTATTTGTATGCGTCTTTATGCAGTTTTCGCGATGTTTTGACATTGGGGTTGAAAGTATTCAAATCAAAGACAGCGCGGCTGATTCGTGAACCCCAGAATCCGTTTGCCTTAATGTCAAGTCGGGCCTCATCTTCAGTTGTAGTTAAATTTTGACAAAGCTTTCGTCTTGCAACGGCTGAAGTTTCGGCTCAATCTCGACGTCATGGCAAACTTCGTTCATGAGGTTGGCGATTGTGTCTCTAATTTCATTGTATCTTACGTGTGTGTAACCACCTAAGTTTTCTTGCTTTGTTACTGCTGTAACAGGATCTTGAGATTCCAGTACTAGTGATGTTTCCATAGACCATTCTAGATAGCTTTCATGATCGGATGGCAGCTTGATGTTAAGTCCGCCCATTTGTAACATTCGCCCAAATATCACACAGCGACGGAGCGTAGAAAAAGTACCTATCAACGACTGGCAGGCGTCAGTTACCTTAATTCTACTCGTTTTTCACCGTCTCGACCTTGCCAGTTGATTTTCTGGTCTGTTTAGGGCAAAGTAAAAAGTTACCATTTTTAGGCCATCAGTCAAACGACTTTTGATCAGCTTTCGTTTGCATGCGAACACAACCACATAGCTGAGTCTCGGATCCTCAGACTACGTGATTGTCATTAAAAACACGGCTCGAACAACCTATTTTATTATGTTTTTGTGTGACAGTTTTATATTAAATCCATTGGAGATGGATTGACCCTTTCCTTCTTCTATCTACTCATGCTCTGAAATATTAAATAATAACGGTGTTAATTAAGATCTAGGACATTACAGCAGCTGTTATAGTCAGTTTACCCAGTCCCTTCACATATAACAGTCTCTGGGGGACCAAGCCTCCGCTCCCGTGATTTTCTTGAGATAACACTCTTATCTCCTATATTTCGTGTCCCGGGAGGGTTCCGTGGTATTTCTCTTCCCCCCACCGAAGCCTCCGTCTCCACAAATATCTGTCGCTAAGGTCCTTATCGTGTGTTTTTGCCACGATAAGAGGCTCCGTGTTTTTCTGTCTCTGATACAACTGTTCTTCACAATTTCTATCGTTGTTCTGATTTTCGTCTTTTTTATTCAAAATGGCCGTCTTTTTTCTATTTCTCAGAAATGTTCTTCTTCCGATCGAAATTTTAAAAATAAAAATTCTAGAACATTCTGACCCTCCGTCGCAACACTTTTTTGTTCATTAGGCCTTTAGTCACTCTTTTTTCTGTCGCGGGAAGGTTGTGCTGTGTCATCCGGCAGAATGGCACATACTCCCCGGACAAGTCTCCATCAATGTCCCTATTGATCGCACAACACCGGGTTATCGTCAAGTAGGTATCCAGTTTTCTGTAACCAATCTTACAAATCGCATAAGAAAATGAAATTTATCTACTCCACTTCAACTCACTACGTGTTCACAAATGGCATCGTACTACATCTCACTGCCTTTCAACATTTTCACAAAATTTGCACCATGAGGAGTGTCCTAGATAAAATTTCTTTTCTGACTACTTACGTCGTCTTGTTATAAAACTTCTTTTCGCTCTTTGTGATTAAAAAGTGGGACGTGGCACGGCCACGCATCCGTTAAAATTAACTTAACTTCACTCACCAAGTATAATCAGTCATTTATGCGGTCCTTTCAATATTAAAACTAAGAAACTCTGTGGCTAGGAAAGTTATTGAGTTACCCACCCTTCTCGAGCGAATTTACTCAAACTTACCATGTCGCCACACAGTGAATTTGTGTCTTACACAGGTTAAAAATTTCAGTCGTGAATAAATAGGTAAATATACTCACCTATGCTCCTTATATACATACATAGATAGTAGTAACTAAAATCAACAATTTCAACAATTGCAACATTTTCAAAGTTTGGTCTGACCAAACTAGATCAAAACAAAAAGTTTAACAAGTTCAATAATCAAAACTTGGTTGATTTGTTCAAGTTTTTACACACAAAGACAATCAAGTTTTTCTCTCCTTCTCTTCTCTTCTTTGGTCATCTTCACTCCATCATTTCTCCATCCTGATGTTCAGCGTCACTGTCTTCCAGAACTTTTTCTAACATGTCCAGAGAGTTGCGGGCCGTGCCCCAACCCTCCTGTTCCAACAGCCTCGGTTTGCAACAAGGTAGCAAGTCCACATTCACCTTCTGCTCCCGGTTGCTGCAAAAGCTGTTGTGAAGACACAGGCTCACGTTTCGTTCTAGGTCAGCTCTTAAGACCTCTTTCTTCTCATCTCCAGTAACACAAGGCGTTCCAGCTACCCGCTTCACCGCTGTGGTGACCGCGTTTCTGTGCGTCAAGAATGCTCGTTTATAGGCTCCTGGTCCTATATCTAGCTGGAAAGATTGATAGGCTTCCGTATTCCTTGACATGTGACGCTTCGCGCGTTCATACATCCAAGATGTCATCACTGCACGGAACCAAGGCATCAATCTTTGCCTTGACCATATTCTTTCAATGGCTTTAGGTATTCTCAGCACCTTGCAGGTGGTTCTGAAAAGATCCAATTCACGACTCATTTTAACGTTGCTCAACTGTTCAGGAGTCGGCACGGCCGTCTCCTGCTCACTTGTGTCCGCGTTAGCCTCCAACCATCTCACTGCTAGGATGGCGCTAACCACCACGATTGATACTTGTTGATTCTGATCGGGCAACCCCGTGGAGTACAACTCCTCCACATCCCAGACTAGGATCAGATTCCCGCGTTTAGGGTACCACAACGTCTGCGCTAAGCAGTGGCAAGGATACTCCCCATGGGTTCTCACTATGTTCCTTCGGGTCCGATACCCTGAGGCTCCCAGTAACGGTTCCACTTCCATCAGAATTCTATGTAGGTCGTCTTTCTCTTCTATGGTGGGGAATTCAGTAGGTAACGCTCCACTCGCTTTCTGTTTCTCGAACTCACTCACGTTTTCTTCGTTCAGTCTCATGAACTCTTCACCCAAAACGTCTTGCAACTCGCCTTCGGATCTCTTCGGGACTGCCCGAAAGATCTTTGCCAACAAGTCATATGACCTCTCTGACATTCTGGCCAACCTCACGCACTTTGGCACAGAGAAAAGTTGGTCAACCAACACTTGTTGCGTCCTCGCATCCATCACCACCATGTGCGTAGGATACTTGCTATTACAATACGGCGCTGAGCTTGAACCCACCATATATTTTGAACCAGTAGGTCTGTGATAGGCTTCACTATCCTTCAGATTCATTTCATTCTCTAGGGCTTCTCGCCAGCCTCCAATCTTTTGTTCTGTCTGTAATGCTCCAGGGAATATTTCCACGCTGAGGGACGTCACTAGCTCATGGGCACGCTCCAAGCGCTCGAGCGATTCTATCGAACTCGTCATGCTGCAAAATCGAACTCGTCAGGCTGTGATCAGGTTTACGTCCGTCACCCCATGGCAGTCTGCGACCAACACCATGGCACTCTTATCTGACATGCTCAATCTTCCGTACAATCGTGCCAGTTGTCGATGCTGCTCACTCAGCGTAATCAGGCAGTGTCCCATGTTACAAACATGTCCTTCCATCCCACTGTGTTGAGCCAAGCATGTGCCCTGCTTCAACCAATTACTCGATGTACCTTCCTCGGACAGCTCCGTGGACGGGTTGCTCTTCTTATTCGTCAATCTCATGGCCAGCAGGTGATGTATCATGGCCTGATCATGTAAACTCGCATCATCATCCCGTTCTAACATGACATCCGCGGTCATGTCCCAGATTAAGCCTGCGTTAGGATGGGGACACCAGGAAGGTTTCATGAGTTCCCACATCACTACTAGACTGGTTTTCAAGGGACCGTCCCAAGAACCACAATCAAAACTCACTTGCCCTTTTAGCTCGGGAATCGAGGGCTCGACTACTCGTTCTTCCAAAATAATTCCAAGCTTGGGTTGTTCCACCATCAACATTCCAATTTCCTTAATCCGTTCAACCCAGAAGTTGAGCACTGTGACTTGCTCGTAGTCGAAGTATGCTTCCCTGGCTTCTTCGTTCACGAAGGGATTATACGCCATCCCCGGTATGCCAGACACGTATTGGAACGACTTCAGTTTCCCTAGTGTTGCAAACTCCTTTTGTCCTCTGGCCGCTTCAATCAAGTCTCTGCTCACTCTCAATTCTTTGTTGGAGTATCTTCTCACCTCTTCCAACTTGCGATAGCTTTCCATATCATTCGACTCCTTGCTTGGCACGGTCAATGGCATGTCCTGATATAGCTCTAGGAGTGCCCTAAGGAAGTTCCTTTCGCCATCAACTCCCTTTTGCCGAATGATCTTTATACATTCTCCCAACACAGGAGTGGGGATGCGATCCACCACGAACCTGACAAAGCAAAGGGCATCCTTACGCTTAGCCCATGCTATCGCTGAATCGTCTTTCGAAATCAATGCTCGTAGAGCTTCCATTAACTCTAGTTCCTGTTCTCGTGATTTCGAGTCATTACTGGCTTCATACTCCGCCTTTTTGATGCCCATCAAGCACCAAGCCAGTCGTATTTGCAGATCAGTTCTCACGCAAGGATGAGCCAGGTATGCTGCCACAGTCGCAGGTGCATTCATCGTCTCATCGAAGTATTTCTGGAGGGCCGCCCTCCAAGAAATTTCTAGCAGTTTTTCCAATCCAATTTCGTTCGCTTCTGATGACATTACTGTGCCATACTCTCTTCGATTGAAGTTAGAGTTCTCCGTAAGCCCCTTCAAATATTCTTGCATGGCTCTCTTCTCGCTCCAAGCCATCAGGTGCCCTCTCGCGGAGTTCCTCGCCTTCAACATCTCCACATAACCCCCTGCCGGATCTCCCATGTGGACCGATTCCGGCACAGTTATTCGACTGTACTCGACCACGTCGAGTTGTCCTTCCAGTTTCAACTTGGCCATGTTGATTCGCGAGGGCCTATAATCTTCAAGTCCTCCAGATCCACATTGACTGATGACTTCCATTTCTAACTTAGTGTCTGCCAGGGTTCGCGCCGTCTTCTTCGATCTAGTGGCGGTTACGGTCAGACCTGCCAAGAGCATAGGGGGTATCAGATTCTCTTTTTCTCCCCCTGTCAGCGTTGTACTATCTCCCTGCCCGCTCTCGCCTGAACGACCTGCGCTCGTTAAAGAGGTCACCACTGCGTTGGCTCTTGACTTCACCACTCTCGGGTTCATGGCTCGACTTCCTGTCTTCCCTTTTAGTCGCTTCAGCCCTTTCCTGGCTCGTCTGACAGGTAATTTCTTTGCAACATGCTGATCATCGGCACTGTCTTCTGTTACTGACTCGGTCAGAACATCCGACTCCATGGAGCTCACTATTTTTTCCAGGACCTCACGCATGATGGGTTGGTTCAATCCCACCTTCATTATGGACTGCGTCCCATATCGCCTTATCACGTCCCAAGATTTCTCCATGAAGTTTACTCGGCTCCAGATTGCTCCTGTCTTGCCCTCCAACTCCATTTGATATCTTTCCCATTCTTCTTCTGGTAATGTGCTGAGGAACGATATCTTCATTGACTCTTCGATTTTCCTCCTCCTTGGTGATTCATAGAGCAGTTTCTGTGGGTCCCTGCTTCGGCACTCTCTAGCCTGGCTTATTGGGTCTATCGGAGATAGATCGGCCGACGCCTCCTTTGTAGGAGACATGAAGGACGATGGTGCCATTAGCAATAAACTCCCATCGACTTCCCCATCGTCGTCTTCACTGAACCGGTACTCTAGCAAGTCCCTTTCCAACGCTCCTAGATCGGTCTCTCCCGGTTTCTCCGTCTTACTTCCGGTCCCATCATCGTTATCGTCCTGATCCATCAATTCATCGTCGTCCGCATCAGGTTTCGGCCTAGGTCCCGAAGGTCCTTGTCGCGCGTCTGTGCCCGAATCCGGCCGAGCCGGTACGGCCATGTCTCCTGCATGATAAAACAATTCATCAGCGACCAGGAACTCTACCAACTCCTCGCCATGTGGGGCCAGGTCCTCTATCGTTATATATGAGCCTCCTCTGCTCTCTCTTGCCACCTCCAGCATCACCATTTTCGCTTCTCCTGACCACTTCAGTCTCGATAAGTCATCCGCTGAAGAATATACTTCGTTCCACGTTTCAGCCGAGACCTCTGGTCTCCTGGAGGGTAGTGCCTTGATCTTTTTCCTGCTCCAGGCATCGGGGAATGAGAAGTCAAACGTATGCGCAGCGGCAGCGTTCCAGCTGATGAAGCGCGGCTCCATCCCTCCACTCCACTTCAGCATTCTCTTCTCCGCGTCACGAGCTGCTCCGATACGAGGGGCAATGATGGGAGATGTGACTCCCAACAACATCCTCCTTATCGGTGGATATCGATGACATTGGTCCGGCAGCGGCCTGGACCCAGGAAGCCATGTTTGTTGATTCTCTTTCGCATGGGCATAGGCTCCCGGCAATTGAGGTACTACCACAGCTTCTCCTGTATCTTTCACCACTGGTCTCAAATTCCAGAGTTTTGGGTTAAACTGGATGTGGGAAAGATCCTCACGGCCCATTCGGCATTTGAAGTGGTTGTTGAAGTCCATCAACACCCAACCTGGCTCTGCTATTCTTCCGAATAGCCTATCATCGCTAGCCAGCTTTCTCAGTTCACTCTGCTCTACCCAATTCAGCACGGAACAATCCACTACTGAGACCAGGTTGACGTACAACACTGAATTCCTGTACGCTTTAACTTGCACATCCGGGAACGCAAAGGACATCACCGGTCCATACACCACTGTGACGAATTCCCTCAGTCCGTGGACCAGAGCTAACGGATCAATCCGCATCATGACAGCTAAGTCTGTTAGTAAGGGCATGCCACAATACTGCTTGCATTCGCTTGCGTTCGTCGCCACTTTGTCCTCTCCTGTGACGCTTCTGTTTTGTTGCAAGAGGTATTGAAGTAGGAGAGTCCTCCAGTCTTTCATCTTCTTGAGCGAGGCAGTTTCCAACTGTGCATTGAACTCACGACTGGGTCCCTGTAGTTGTTCAGGGTAACGCAATAGCACAAGCAAGTCTCCCAGTCGACCATAGGTCATAGCAATCAGAGTCAGGAGTCCATCCAATCTCAAATCTGCCAACGCTTGGGTAAAGAGGTTTGCCGGTCCTTTCACAAAGTTTTCATGACCAAATGTCACGTATAAGGCTAGCACCAGGCCAATCGACAACTTCCTGATGTCTTTGACGAAACTCGCGATCAGGTTCCTAGATGCCCTCGGATAGCACGTCGATAGGAAAGATGGCGTCCATCCCACTCCCATTCCACCCAAGATAGCATCTGATCGTTCGTACTGTGCCTTTGTGGCCAGCACGTCAGCTTGGAACTTATCCAGCGACATCGTGTTTACGTCTTGCATCAGTTTCAACATCTTGCCTCCAGCCAACTCCCGGGCATTAAGTAGATTCTTCAGATACGCATGTATCTCTTTAATTATTGCCGGCGCATGCTCAAACGCGTCCTCACCCAAGGTGCACAGCCTCGGTGACAGGTACAACCATATATTGTTGTGTGGCTTCGTACGCAAAGCCATTGCCATGAGGTCCTCCTCTGCTGACGTCATGTTCTTTCTGATCATCCTTCCCTGCTCATTCTCTGCCTGATCCATCTGTCTGAACCAGAGATCATCAGCCACCTGTTGTACTAATAGATGATCGTCACCTACCCCTGGTCTTAGCTTCAATAATCTTGCGAAGTTGGACAGCTCCAACCCCAGAACTTCATCTAGCACCAACCGAGTTGTGCTACAATCTCTGAGCCCCTGTATGGCATTCGAGATGTCAGCCCAAACGGCGGGAAGCTCAGATCGGGACGGATAGTAATTGTCCGGGTCCACCACTCTGTTTGGGGCAGGAATTATCACGTTAAATATCCCCTCTGCTATCGTCGTGATCATTGTGTACACAAATTGAAGGGGTTCAGGCAACGCAGCGTAGCCTGGTGACAATACGAAGATCACCTTCACCACATTCATGGTGAAACGTTGTCTTGCTGCTGCCTCTACCTCGGCCATCGCCGAGAGCAGTGTCATTATCGCCTCCCCTATGACTTCGTTACTCGGGATCGATCCATCCGTCAGACGTGACAATAAGCCCCTGCTTTGCAGATGATCATTTGAGCCTGCAACCACTATTACCTGCGGCTCCATGCTGACCACTCTCCGTACACTTATCATCATGCCTATCGCCTGTCCCCAGTCCAGTTTAGGCGCCGTTAAGAAAATCACATCGGGCCAGAATAGAGAACGGGGCGTGTAGAGATAATCGGAGCCGGCCACAACCAGATATTTGGCAGCCTTCATGTCCAAGGGGTCATAAGCTGCAAAAAGGCCATCGCCTATTGGGGCCTTCAGGTTCCCGTATCTCTTATCGTCTCCAACCACTGTTGTAGTTCGGGGGTAATCCCTCGAATACTCGCCCGGCGTCTGACCGGGTGGTTTAGCGAATTGTCTGTACATCTTGTGATGTTTGTTATTGGGCTTGTTCTCCGTCTGGAACTTGCCCTTGCGCACAGGTGGTGTCCTTTCCCGGGTCCTATCTCGAACGTCGGTGAGCGACCGGGTGTTTAAAGGTCCAAAGGTATTGTCATGAGGTAATCCATCCAGGTCTACATGTCGGAGTGAGGTCGAGGAGCTGAATTTCTCCTGTTCTGCTAGCAGCCAATCCACGCCCGGTATCCGATAAAGTCGCGACACTGTGGGACTTTCACCGCCAGTCATTCTCATCGCATCTTCCCGACACGTCAAGGTATTCATATTCAACTTCGCCGACATGTCCGTCTTATACTGACCCCAATGGCTAGGATCTGATCTATTCCAAAGCAGCCTGCTGCCTGATTCAATTCCCTCCGCTGGCACGGTACTTGTAGACGGTCCTGCTGTCGAAGCAGGATTTGTCGTGGCAGGCGAATCGTTCCTCCTAGACGCGGTCTGGGAGTTATTCCTGTTGTTCTGTTCCACCGATCTGCCGAGTCGGCTTCCAATCGATTGCGGCCTGGGAGGAGGAGCAGTCCCCAGCCTGTCTCTCACGTTCGAGCTCGGAGCGACGGTTGCGGCTCCAACCGTCTCCGTCGCCAAGGGCCCTAGACGGTTGGCGAGGGATTCGGGCACGGTTGCCCTTATTCTACTCCCTCCGGTCAAATTGGTCCGAGCCAAAGAACCGGTCGCCCTCGACTCTTGCTCCGCTTCCCTCAATTGCGTCTGAACACATCATTAATCCAATGCCTCCCTCGTTGGGTATTGAAGTGCACTCCATCTTTAGTGAGCGCGATGTGGTCAGTCATGCGCAGCATATTTTCGAGATCCAGGAGTCGCAACTCGCCAGGGTTGTTTCTCACCAGACTGCGGGTCATTTCATTCCACCGCGTCACGTTGCCATTCATGAAATCTGCAGCTATGGTGCCCACCAAAGGATTTGGTGGTATCGTGCACAGGATCACGAGTTTGGGTCTGTACTTTTCTTTCAATTCGTTCAAGAGACACACCAATAGAGGTTCCCACTTGTTCTCCGGAGTCACGGGGGCTCTCGAGACGTCATTGGTCCCCAGCATTATTATTAATGTATCCAAATGATCCTCGCTCTGGAACTCCATCATTTTGATGACTTGAGCCACTGAGGCTCCTCCAAAGGACAGAATGGTAGTATGACCATAAACGAAGATCTCATTCAGATCTCTCACCAAACTGTCTCCAATGATCAAATGGCGACTCCCTGGGGGAATTACTTGGTCGTTCGTGAAGGGGTTCCAGCTCATGTCATTCAGGCAGGCTCGAGGATGCTCGGCTGGCACTTGCGTGAACTGATGACGTGCCATCAGATTCTTCCTGATGTCTACCACGCGAGACTTCTCAAAGACTCCACCAGGCGCAGAACACGCTATCGTGCGGGTTGCTCGTTCCGAGCTATTTGATGAATGATCACGACGCTGGGAAGGAACGATCCTAGCCAGTGTCCGCTCAGTGCCTCTGTTGATCTCATCCATCGCGGCTCTGGCCACTTGGTTAAATGATTCCTGAAATTGAGGAGCTAGATAGGTGTCAGAAGGGTCTGGTATCGTAAACCTCTGACTCGAAGCAGACGGTCGTGTCTGCTGAGGAGCCTCGGGCCCCTTTGATGCACGCAAATCCAGAACCTCAGGTCCTCTCGATGCGCACAGCTCCTGCGCGGTTGTCCTGGGGCGTGTGTCGTTAGATCCCTCCGAGGACCTCATGCTCGCCAGGATTTCCGGTGACACTTGGCTCACCTTCGCCATATACAGCTCCTTCAGGTGCTTTATCTCATCCTCCTTGTAGGCCACCTGCAGATCTTCAAATTTCTTTTTCCATTCGTCTCTCTCCCGAGCTATGGCCCTGTACTCCTGAAGTTTGGCACACAGCTCACTCTGATCTCTCTCCTTCTTCTCCAGTGTCTCAATCGTCTCCGACGTCTGGATCTCTATCTCGCTCACTCTCTCTCTCTTTAGGGGAGGAGCAGCTGTTGGAGAGTCGACAGAGTGTGACGGGCCTGGCCCATCACGTTGTCTCTTCGCTCCAATGAGTGGCTGCGCAGGTTGGACGGGCAAGGGCATCTCACCTAGCCGGTGGTCCCTTTGCTCACCTAGTCCTGGCTCACGAGCCAGGTCGTGGCCAGACATTTCTCCGCGCCTCCATCTCATCAATCGGTTTCGGCCTCTCTCGGCGGTCCCGGACTCACCGAAGGCCAACATCAACACGACTTCTGTAGGGCGATTCCCTCGACCCTCTCTTCCCAGTGCATTGAGGAGTGCGACCACAAACATCGCCAACCCCGGGTCTTCTCGTGTAAAATCACAATCGATCAGCCGCTGATAGATCTCGTCTAGAGTCGCTCCTAGACTCGCTGAGAGGAATTCCATGAGTTCGTTCGTGTCACCCATTTCTTTTCGTGTTGATTCTTCTTGTCGTGTCGTGTAATTTCTTTCTGTCTCCTCTGATTCAGTGTTCAGTAAACAATTTTCGATCAATCAAGATCTAAAAAACAGGTCGCGACTTAGAACCATCATTTTTGGATGCAACATCAATCAATTCTTTAAAACTCTCCATTGAAATTCTCTTCACAATTCTGATTTAAAATTTAGCACCAAGGTGGATCGTCCACCTTTATCTTTGTCAGAGTAGCACGAATAAGCGCTGTCACCTTGATGACAAAAACATAAAACATATCATAACAATAACATAACATAAACACATAAACATCACACACCTATACTATCATATAAAAACCTAATTCCTAATACTGTACCTAAAGCCTAACCTAAAGCTTGACTCTAATTCTTATCGAGCAACTTAATAAAAACCACTTATCGCCGAGCGCAATTCTTAGCATATGCTCAGATAGTATTTTTTATGTAAGTAAACCTCTATGTCAGTCTCTGAAAATATCACATGCACAAGAGCGTACAACTCTCTCGGGTGTAGCTTCCCTCTATTGGGATCATAAACTGGCAACGAGAGAGATGTCACACCTCTCTCAACCAGGAAATCCCTAAGTCGAGTCAAGGCCAATACCAAGCTCTCCGGATTCACGTGTTGCCTATCAGTAGCTTTCCCTGGTATCTGTGATGCAACGGGGGGCAACGCTATCATTCCTCCTACACCCGGCCTCTGTTTCCACAAAAACTCGATATTCTTGTACTCTCTTTTAAAGTCGGCCGCTAGTGCTGTTTTGAAGCTTACGTCCGCAGTTATCGCTATGGCGCACGTGCGTTCCGTGAGTATGAAATCGCTGTCCGTTATAACGATATTGTTCGAATAGTGGTTCGGGAGATCAAAGTACGATTCAAAGATTCGTCCAAAAGGTGGTTTCTTAGCATTCTCGCCCTCTGTCTCTAGTTCTCCGGTTTCTCTTGCCGATTTCATTTTTTTTATTATGAGGTTTTCGGTGTGGGTGAGTCCTACCCCCACTCCCCGGACAAAAATATCCATCGACGTCCCCGTCGATCGCCCAAAGTCTAGGAGACCGAGGTTGGATTGTGGAACACGTAGAGGACCATCTGGGGCGACCCAGTTGGACTCGGTATTGTCATGACTGATGTATTTGACGCCGTCTCTGTCGACGTCCTGAATCGTCAGGATCGTCTCTTTTGGATCTGTCGGCAGATCGTGGAGCCATTCGAGCACGCGCAAGTTTGTTAGTTCTTGCTCATGAGTCTGTTCCGCTTCTGGTTCGAACTCCACTTCCGGTTCTGATCGATCGTCGATCCAATCTTGATCCATATCGTTCACAAGGTCGATTTCTTCTAGCATCGCTACTTCGTCCAGCCCCACCAGCGAGTCTATGACATCACTCACTACTATCCGGTCTACAACGAAGTCCTCGCCATACGGATTGTATTTCTTCTGGTTTTTTCTCCTCTTACTTTGGCGTGTCTCCATACTGAGCGGAAATTCAGGCTGTATTCCTTTGTCAATTTCGGTTTGTTCCGGGCAATCCCAGTCTTCTTCGGCATAGGGTAGAGTTTCATCGTCCACCTCTACTCGCTCAGTCAACTCGAGATCCAGTGGTAGATCACAATTGTCCACCATCTCATTCCCGTCGTTCTTGTCGCGAGTACCCCTTTCATTCACTTCACAAGCAGGATCCACTATTAAATAGTCTCCCTCTTGCATGTCCGCTGGGATGCACCAATCCTCGGACGAGGCGTTTTGTGGTTTGATATTCTCGTAATGAGCCGCTCTTCCGGTGCTCAGCCGATAAAAACGACCTCCTTGATGCACCTCTGTTATCTGAAATGGACCACGCCATTTCTTTAATAGTTTCTTGGTTCCTTTTGGTGGAACCACTTCCTGGAACACCCAGACGTAATCGCCAACTGAGTAGGCTTTTGCATCGGCTGTTCTTTTATCAAACCTCCTTTTTTGTCTAATTTGCGCCTGTTGCGTATTCCTCCTGCATAAGTCATTGAGGTCCTGTTGTCTTCTAATAACGTCCCGCACGTACGTTTGCGGTGCTGTCCTCTTCCCATCATATTCAGGGTAGAAGAACGTTAACGGGAGTGCTTTTTCATGACCCGTCAGCATCATATGCGGACTTATTCCCGTGGTGGAATGCTCCGTGCTGTTGTAAGCACCCATCACTTGCGGCAAGTGCTTGTCCCAGTCATCCATGTAGCGTGAGCAGTAGACTCTCAACATGGATACCAGTGTGCGATTCTGCCTCTCGACTAGGCCATTCGTTTGCGGGTGATAAGTGGTCGAGTGGGCCTGAGCTACCTGCGACCTTTTCATTAACTCTTTTGTGAGATCACCTACGAATGCTTTGCCATTGTCCGATTGGAACGTGATGGGGCAGCCATGCCTTGCTATCCACACGTTTATCAAATGATCGCATGTTTCTTCTGCCGACGCTGTCATGCAGGGTGCTGCCTCCGCATACTTCGTAAAATGGTCGATCATTACCAGCACCTGATTATAGCCCGTTGCTGTCATGCAGATTTTCTGATGATCAATTTGCACCACTTCGTTGAAACCTGACGATTCTATTGACTGTAGGGGGAACCTTAGTTTCCTGGGATCCTTTGCCTGTTGACAAGACAGGCATGCGGCTATCCATTTCTCACAAGCCTTCTTCAATCCCGGCCATTCGAATCGTTTTTGTATCCTGTTATACACCTTGACCACGCCTTGATGTCCCATCTGATCATGTGAGCGAAAGAGCAATTCGGTCTGGTACAACTGTGGTAACACTATTGAATTGTATTTATAAAGGACCTTGTCCTCCTCCTTGCGCTTACAGGCTACGATTCCGTCCTTATTCAGGTTTAACAAGTCTTTTCTCTTCAGATAAAACTGCTTCAGGATTTTGTAGCTGTCTTCTTCCAAGTCTCCCTTGTCAGGTGCTCCATTCTCGATCCATCTTTTCAGACTGCTCGTCATTCTATCATTTCGTTGAGCCCTCAGGAGATCCGACAGCCTGTACCTGGCTTTCAAATACGTCTTCACCACATTCATTTGCCCACTCATTATCTCCGGAGCATGAGCATCGTCCATCAACTTGACACACCATATCTTTTTCAAAGGCGTCGCTTCTTGCACAGATGGTTCCAGATTGGTACGGACGACCGTACCATATGGCAGCAATCTGGTTGGGCGTTTTGAAACTGCTATCAGCTCGAGCTCGTCTGCGGCATTATCTACCACAGTGCCCTCTTCATCTGAGGTGTATCTGTCCCTGTCTGGATCCTGATGTGTTTCTCGGTCCAGCCCACGCTGCTTCCAGTCTACCAATAAGGAGTGGATTGCGATCTCTGACACATCGGAATTGGAAGTTGTTTCAGACGTGTTGTCCCAGGACTGGGGTCTCGAGTCACCACTTGAGTCGACTGATTCCTCAACATCATATTCCAAGTTGTCTGAGATGTTTCTCGACTCCCCGGACAAAACTCTGTCCATCGGTCGCTTTGAACCCGACTCCCCGGACAAAATTCTGCCCCTAGGTGGTCTAGTCAACCTCTCCCCGGACAAGTCGTCCTGCACGGGCTCAAAGGTGTCTGACTCATCAGAGGAGACGTCCTTGACTGGCTCGAAGGTGTCAGACTCCCCAGACATTGTCTCGTCCATGGAAGAACAATCTGGGCTTGGCTCGTATTCCTCTTTTGCATCCGTGAAGTGCACTCTCCTCGTGAAGCTAGATTTCGACCTGATCCTGACTTCCTCAGTAGCTTGGTTTTGATTCGATGTTCCATATTCAGTGAACGAAGTTCTCAACAATACTTCTTTCGGCATCGAGGTCACCAGCTGGTTGACGATCGACCTGCAATCCCGTTCAACGCCTCGGCTGCGAATGGACACTGGCCTCTTCTCTGTTCTCTCGGTGACAGTCAACCTCTGCATGGTCTCCATCCATTCACGATCATGCCTATTCACTTCCCTATCCAACAAGTCACGGAGTTTTCCCATGACGTCCGGCGCCACGTTCACCGTCTTATTCAATAAAGCGATGCTGTTTATACCCAGCCTGGTCAGTTCTTGCTGTACCAAGTTGGATCGGACTAGCAGGTCCAACGGAACGGGTTCGCCTCTGGCTAAAAGCTTTATCTCCGCGGCCGTCTCCACTGGAAGGTCAGGGTGTCCAGGTATAGGATGTCCTGATTTTTCTAACCACCTAGTAAGTGGCAGCTTATCGTAGGTTTCTTTGTCCAGAAAGGAAAACCCGTCTTTGATCTCTGATTGGTTAGCCTGCTTCTCCTCGAGGCGCTCATAAAATTCCGTCTTTTTACTGAGGCTATCTGCGTTCTGGTGCTTGTCACGGGTACGGTGCTCTATGATCATGTGGTATCCATCCAGGCGCACAATCCAACGACCAATATAGCTTTGGTCCATCGAATAGGTTTTCAGCCAGGCAAGGGCACGATTATCCACACGTAACTTGAAGGGAGCACTCCCCAAGTAGGCCCTGTATTTTTCCACGAAAGTGATCACCGCAAACATCTCCGCTTTTGGTGCGCCGTACTTCATTTCAGTATCACTCAGGACTTTACTCCCGTAGGCTATCGGACGAAGAACCGTTCTCCCGTTCCACTCCTGCTCCTGGTGAAGTATGCCCGATATCGCAACCACTGATGCATCCGTGTCCAGCACGAACATTCCCTTCTCTGTTGGCATGCCGAGGACCGGTGCCTCGCAAAGTTCACGCTTGATGTTTTCAAATGAAACTTGTGCCTCATCAGTCCAGGTGAACTTTTTGCCCTTATTTCTCATCAGCCTCTGCATGGGGTATATCTTGTCAGCATACCCCTTGATGAACTCTCGATAATAATTTGCGAATCCCAGAAAACTCATCAGCTGTGTATCTGTTTTAGGTGCCTTCCAGGTCAGCACCGCTTCAACCGCTTCGGGATCTGGTCTCACTCCATGTTTGTCAACCAGGCGGCCCAGATACTTTATGGAATCCCTGAGGATTTCACACTTAGAGGGTTTGCATTTCAGACCCGCCTGCTTCATGCAAGAAAACACCTCCTCCAACCTCTCTATGTGGTCTTCTAAGGTTGGTGTTGCAATCACAACATCATCGACATAACACATGATGAGATTCCCGTATTTCTTAGTGACGCTCGTGAGTGCCTGGGCCATCAGTCGCTGGAATGTGGCCGTCGCGTTGCACAATCCGAATGGCATCCTCTTCCACTGGAACAGTCCCAGCTCACACGCGAAACCTGTTTTCTCTCGATCTTGCTTTCTGAGTGGCACTTGCCAGAATGCGGAGCCCAAATCCAACGTCGTGAAGAACTTAGCGTCTCCCAGCTTGGATAGGCTCTCATCGATGCGGGGAATCGGGTATGCGTCCTTTACAGTCACTGCGTTCAGATAACGGAAATCACAACAAAATCTGAGTTGTCCCCCTTTCTTTTTCGCCATGACCACGCCACAAGCCCATGGGGACTTCGACGGCTCAATCATGTCGTACTCCATTAACATTTCAATTTCCTTCCTACACGCTTCTGACTTGTTTGGGGTCATTCTTCTCGCCCCTTCCCTATGAGGTACCGAGCCCTCTTCTATCTCAATCTCGTGCTCTACAAAATTGCAACAACCTATATCGGCCTTATGCTTTGAAAAAACGTCTGCGTTCCGATCTAGCACCGCCCTGAGCGAATCTAGTTCCTTGTCAGATATTTTACCCTTCAGATGTTCTATCTCAGGTAGGACAGGCCTATTCGCTGCTAACACTGCTTCCGTCGGCCTCTCAGGAAAGTTGCAACAACTAGACAGCCCATCATCTGTTTCCGACTTCATTGAAAACAATTTCCTAGAAGATTTCAATTCAATTACTCTTTTCATTATACATTCTTGGTTCGCATGTAATGGACATTTAGTTACGTCAAACTTCTTCAAGTTCTCCACACTTAGAAAGTCTGTGTTCAGAGGCAAAGCGTAGCCAAGTTTCTTTCCCCTCTGTATTGTCACTGTTGTTGCTTCTGTGTTCAATAACACACTCACACACAGTCCGCTCTGAGTGAGTGAGAAGCTTCTTCCTAAAATAGCCGAGCTTTTACTGTTTGGATTTGGTACCAGACACACCTGTCTGTCATTGCTGAGTTCATTCAAGTTCCTCATCCTAAACGTCGCTACTACGGCTTGGTTCGGTTTTAATCTAACTTTTCGATCCAGAAAAATCGGCACCTTGGCCTGATTAATTAAGATCTTATTAAGGGGTCTTTTCTCATACTTTCTTTCAGGATCCTTGATCCTAATCAATCCGTCATTGAGATCAATCTTGACGTCAAAGTTGCGAACGAAATCCCTTCCTAGGATGAACTGGTCGGATTCATCCAAATTCTCTACTACTAGGAAGCTCATCCAAAGATGTCTTCCTCCAAGCTGCAGTGAGATGATCGGGGTTCGTCCGGCGACATAGATCGCTCCCTGATTGGCAGCTGCCAACCTGATGTTTGTCGGTATGAGATCCGATCTTTCGAAACCCATGTCGGTCCAAGTTTTGACTGGCATGACACTAACCACTGCTCCCGTGTCTAGCAGCCCCTTTACTGAAAGTTGTCTGCCTTGCACGTCCAGAACGTGTGCGGCCAGATCTGCCTCGCAACCAATATGCACAGCATCTTGTTCGAGCATCGCGTTGTGTCCGATTCGTCTGACCTTCAGCTCCTCTTGACCAATGTATATCCGGCCAATCTGATCGTTCGCATCAGTTATGTGAGCTTTCGTGTAGATATTGATGCCATCCACGTTCATCAGAATCGGGTAAGGGCCATGGGCATCGATATAATGTCCGTCCACTTTCATCAGCCTCGGACCTCCCGTTGTGAGCAGCGCTCGCACTGCCCTGGAGTCCAGTTTGGGATCCTTCTCCTTCAGGTAGTCGGCATAGATGTCCAGGTGGACCAGTGTAATCTCGGATGGCTCGCTCAGGTTCTTGACCACCTGGTGCCCTGCGACTGAGATGATAGACATTATTTTGGTCCCTGCCTTCGTCATGCCGAAAGTCTTGCCAGATATAACGTTCAGTTTTAGTCCCTGTTTCTTGGGCTCTTTTTCATCTTCTGCTCTTGTCGTCTTACTCAGGACATTAAGACTTTCCCGAAGATCTGTGCTCTCCAGCTCCGACCTTACCCATTGCTCCACTTCTTTCGTGGCAAGGTCCTGTTTGACATTCTGCAGAGCTGTCCTTGCCGCCAGGCCGTAATCCACCTTGAGTGGGCTAGACGACTCTGTTTCGAGGTTCGAGGCTACCCCCTCGTCAGGCCATGTTTTAACCTTTTTAGTCGTGAAAGTGCTCGGTGTCGTCTCCTTTCTCCGAGATTCAGCCTCGTTCATCAGACGTGCTCGACTGGCCTTGACACCCGAAAGCGCCTCATCGTGGCGGGGATGTTTCGCGTCCGCTACTGCGTCCCAAAATTGAGTACAATCCGACTTGAAGTGTCCCTCCAAATTACAGAAGAAACACCTCGGACCATATTTCATGATGAGCCCTCTCACGTACTCTTCATGATCCTCGTCGGTCGCGTCAGCGTCCTCGAGAAAGTAGCCTATGGCCTTCATGTTCTGTTTGTATGCAGAACACGCAGAAACGTGATGTTCCATCGAACCACAATTCGCACACGACCTCCTCTTGTCCATGTCATCGCGAGGTTTGTACCAACTGGAATTCGCACCAGTGTTTGTCCCGCTATAGTTGCCATAATTGCTGTAACGGTTTTGCGCCCTCGGTTTTATCAGTAAATACTCGCGTGACTTCATACGCAAGTCGTCGGGCGTGGGTACCTGGTCAAGCGACAGGGTGAAGTGAGTGGCCAACATCGTCTTCAACTCCTCACTCCTTACACCATCCATGAACTTCGAAGCGATCGCCAAGTTTCGTTCGGATATTCTCTCATCCGGGTTGCTCCTCCTCCTGAGCAGTTCAAGGTCATCCAAGAATTTATCTATTGATTCTTCATCTCTCTGTCGCCTCTTCTCGAACTTCACCATGGCCTGGTGCCCTTGTACCCCAGAGCCGAAACGATTCAGCAGGATGTCGAATATCTTGCGAGCGCTGTCTCTCTCATTGGCTCTTTTCGCCATTACACAACTTAATGCAGTACCCTCCAGGTTGCTCGTCAGCGCGCTGCACTCTTGTTTCTTGGAGAGATTCTCTTCCTCAAAGTGTAACTTCATCACCTCTATCCAAGTATCAATGCAGCCGTCTGATTCGTCTTTATATGACTTCGGCTTTTTCAGCGTTCTTCTTGACCTCTCCCCTCTCTCGGTTGACTTCGAGAGCTTGGTGATGAATGTTTCAAGAGATCTGTTCAGAGGCTCAAACATCGAGGCATACATCGTTGTGTCTTGTGAGACTGTGGTCAGATCTGGTACTGAACTGACTTGTGGCACGGTTGGCAATCTTGTCTCCGGGGTGGCATCTGCCTCCGGCGGGACTGGATTCGTCCAGCCAGGCCTCTGCGGGGCTGCCCTTGGCCACTCCTTGTTTCTAGGTTCGTAGTTCGTTCTCGAGCCTTGCTGGGCTCTGGCACTGTTGCCCGTACCATCTCCAGCATTCGCATGGCGTGAGCGCTCCCTTGAGTTGGAATGCTCCTGCCAACTACTCCCATTCAGGATCGCGTCAAGCTTCCGCATCATCAAGTCAGATTTGGCGTCCAACCTCTTTTCCAGGCTAGTCATCGTTTGGGCGTAGGTGTTATCATGATCATTCAGTAATCGCTCGATCTCTCTTGACATCCTTGCCTCTCTTTCCTCTGACTCTTTATTTGCCTGTGCCAGGCTCTCAGCCAGGCATTGATCGGTGTTACGAATCAATTGAGCCTGATCAAACCTCGCCTGCGACTTCACGTGCGTTAGCTCATCTTTCAAACTCTCCCGACCATGTTGAGCTCTCTCGTCAACTTGATCTATCTTCTTAGTCATGTCCCGCCTCAATTCATCCAGGCCATTCATCACACCAGCGAACATATCACTTATGTCACCAGCTGCCCCCAGTGGCGGGGTTAGCCCCAGAGAAGATGAGGTCAGCTGCGGCGGTAGCCTAGTACTCGATGACGCACCGTCCTTTTGCTTGTGCATTGACGTCATTAGTCTATCAAACGTTGATGATGCTCCCATCGTTATCCCATCTGACATGGGTCTGGTCGGCGAGACTGATGACGCCTTCCTGCTCTTCTCGTTCCTTGGGCACGGTGTGAAGTTCACATCCGGATGGGATGTCTCCGGGTAGTCATAACTGGAAGTTAAACCAACAGTTGGTAGTGACGCCATGCGCTCGTCGTACAAACACCTCCAACTCTTCTTGGCCTTCGAACCCGGTTGTTCTTCACTCGGGCTTATACTCGACATCATCGCGTTGTTGCTCTGCTTGGCCAGAGATGAGTGGGTACCTGCCGAATGTGAGTATTCTCCCTCCACCTGTGACTCTTGGTCTCCGATTTGGACATTCCCTTGAATAAGACTTCTTCTCGCGGCTCGACCTCGGAACGCTCCGAGGTCTCCTCTGTCCTCTCGACTTCCTCTCGTTCGAGGACCTCGTCTGGCTCAAAGTCGGGTCGAATGAGCGTTCGCTCCCCTTCGTCAAAGGGATCCACCGGCGTTTCGCTCGCAGGCTCGGCCTCGGCGCTCCGCCCTTGATTGCCATCAAGGTTTTTCTCGCTCCTTAGTTTCATTTCGATCACTGAAAGATCAGGTTGACCTTTAGTCGATTCGTCTTCAGCAAACGCGTCGGAAGCGCTGCTAAACGAGGTTTGGCTACGCCTAGTTCTAAATTTCCGCGTGCTTCCCTTGCTTAGCCTGGGAATTTTAGTAGTCGATCCTAACGAGTCCCTGCGCTGCATAGTTTTGTACAAAATGAAAATATTCGTAAGTTGATGGCAACGCAAACGCAGCACAAACAAGTTTTAGTTGAATCACTTAAAGCTGCCTACTCGATTCCGTCAGTATCAAAATGTCTCTTAGATCTCTCACGACTAAACTAGTAACTCAGCTAAAGTTACACACAGGGTCTACCCAGTATTGATATAATGCTAACTCAACCCGGATGTATAATATAACAGTAACACTAAGTTTCCACAAGATATAATCGACACACAAAACACAATCGATAATCAGATAAGAATATCCTACAGGTGACAGCGACCTTTTGTCAGTATCAATTTATCGCCACACAATTTATCAAGTCACTGCTTTGTTAAAATTAAACAATCTTTGATAAAAAGCAGTGATGATTCAGAAATAGATAAATAAAACTTAGTCTTAAAGAAAAAGACTTCCCCCAATCGGAACGATCCGAAAGAACGAAGCCCAGGACACAGTCTTCTCAAGTGGGTGTGTATTTGCCTAATACACCCACCGAGGTCTTCTTTTGGGTGTCCTGCGATTGCCCGAGCTGTCCTACTAAGTAGCTCAAGGCAACCTCTCGGTCGAAAATTCGTCAAATCTATGAAAAAGCTCTCCCACACTCGGACTGCTCCAAGTGCACGAGAGTAGGGAACAATTCTTCTTCTCAAGTGGGTGTGTATTTGCTTAATACACCCACCGAGCTCCTCCTTTATTTGTTCCCGGATTGCCCGAACTTTCCTATTAAGTAGCTCAAGGCAACCACTCAACCAAAATCACAATCAAAAAAAAAAATCTTGTTCGGGTACTTCTAACACACCCAATATAGAATCCAAAGTTGATCACGAATTTCCGGGTCAGAATGGGTTCTTATGACCCTGATAAGCACGCCTAATATCCTAATATGATCCTAATTAAATGGATATTTTCCGTTTCCCAAATTGCCACAGAAGGTTTACTCAAGTCTCTTACAAGGAGGGTCGCTAGAAGGTTTAAGACACTCCGGAGGGTTACCTCGGAGGGTACCTCAATCACTCAAGTTACTTAGGAGGGTATCTTAATCACCCAAGTTACTTCGGAGGGTCCCCCTAAATTTACTAAGGAGGGTCAATAAGATGCTTAATACGCTCCGGAGGGTCACTTCGGAGGGTACCTCCAAAATTTTCAAATTTTCTGATCTCACTTGGAAGGTTCTCCTACTAGCTTCAAAAAGCGTCAAAATAAGCTAAGGGTTCTAGGGGGAGCTGTTTTAACTTCTTAGGGTGATCTCGTGGAAATTTTCCACTAAGGAGGGTTGCTAAAGGGCTTAGCTGACTCCGGAGGGTCACTTCGGAGGGTTCCCCCAAAATCAAGAAAAAGGGTTATATCACCGCAACAAAGTCTCCAAAAGCGGTCTACCTGACTTAAAACTAGGTTGGCTGACACGGTCAACCTTCCCAGTTGAATAAAAAGATGTTTTGATAAAATTTTCTGCCGCTCGGAGGGTTGCCCGTTACTTGGACCCTCCGAACCAACAAATTCTAAAAAAAATTTTCCTTTCCGAAATAATCAACCCAAAAACGGTTGCGATTCGGAAAAGTGGTCAAAAACGTCGACTTATGGTACCAAAATTATCCCGATCGGATAACTAGTCTTTGAGAAATCGCCAAAAACGCGTTCGTCAAAATGGCCTTTTTCACCACCTGTATAGGATCTGAAAGACTTTTTTCGCAATTCCGGTCGAAAGTGCCTAAAAATACTTGAAATGAGCGTAGTAGCCCTGTACGGCACTGGAATAATGCAAAAAACCGGACCAAAATTGGTTTAGAAACAAAAATTTGGCCAAAAACTATCAAATTTGGACCCTCCGATTCCTTCCTTTTCCAAACCTTAAGTCGTTAGCTCTATCCACGGAGCTACTCGGAGGGTTACCCAAAAATTTCTCTAGTAACCGAGCACGTTATGCTAGCATGCTCCTAACGCAAAAAATTTTATTGCTCTAACTCCAAAAACTCAAAAACTCGATCCCCAAAACAGATTGACAAAATACAGAAAATTATCAAAATTTTGATCGAAAAATTTTCGTTTTCCTAACTTCTACTGAGTCTTTGCTCACGCGGTTTCGTTAGTGAAGGGGATCGAACTACGTAGCTACTCTCTATATAAAAGCTTTTTGCCTATCGGAAAAGCTCGGATATCCGAAAATTTGGGGGTCTACAGTTTGGTCGAAAATTGGTAATTTTCGACAAAAAATGGGTGTTTCTTGGGTCTAAATAGGAGATAAGTAATATATAGTAAGGACAATAATCTATAAATAGTCGTTAATAAATAGTACTATACCCTCCTTTGCACCAAAATATCCGAATTAAGACCCTTAACTCGGAAATTTGTAATCGATGGAGGGTACAATCGGACCGCGCCAATCGTGCCCCCCACCACTTAAGTTTTAAGGAAATAGTACCCGAACGATACTAAAATTGCTTCAACGATACCCAACAGTCGTTGCGGATGTTGTCCTTGATGTCCCTGTTGAGTGTGGAACACGTTGATCAGCCTGCCACTCTACCCTCCGGTCACCGGCAAAATCACCATTAACGTGCTTAAACACTCAAATTACACTCGAGGGAGGGTACCCAACCCTTCACCAAAACACACAATCTCTCTATCAGAAACGATATAAATCAATCTGAAACAACAACAAATAGGAAGGTCAGATCACATCTCGTCCGGAAATAACATATAAACTGTCACTTTATGTTTTTTACTGTTTTTGGTCTTTTTTGGATTTTTTTTACTGTTTTTTGTACTTTTTTGTTTTTAAATAAATTTGTTTTTGGCTTTTTCTTGGTTATACACTATTTTTGTTTGGTTTTACGCTTTCTCTTTAATTGTTTTTGGTCCTGGGACCTCAGGACAAGCGGGCTCTAGATTTCCCACCTAACCCTCCGGCCCCCGGAATTTTCGGTGTTAACTAAGTTAAAAAGCTAAATTGCACTAGACGGAGGGTACGCACCTTCCCCCTAGTACAATAACGGTCATTAAGGCCTCTAACTCGGGCATACGCCCGGAGCGGAGGGTTCGTCGCTGAAACGCTTGCTGATCATGATGGTTTCATGCCTTTAACAGGCCCACCCAGGAGCGCCATAAAAACGTCTATGTAACATTCGCCCAAATATCACACAGCGACGGAGCGTAGAAAAAGTACCTATCAACGACTGGCAGGCGTCAGTTACCTTAATTCTACTCGTTTTTCACCGTCTCGACCTTGCCAGTTGATTTTCTGGTCTGTTTAGGGCAAAGTAAAAAGTTACCATTTTTAGGCCATCAGTCAAACGACTTTTGATCAGCTTTCGTTTGCATGCGAACACAACCACATAGCTGAGTCTCGGATCCTCAGACTACGTGATTGTCATTAAAAACACGGCTAGAACAACCTATTTTATTATGTTTTTGTGTGACAGTTTTATATTAAATCCATTGGAGATGGATTGACCCTTTCCTTCTTCTATCTACTCATGCTCTGAAATATTAAATAATAACGGTGTTAATTAAGATCTAGGACATTATAGCAGCTGTTATAGTCAGTTTACCCAGTCCCTTCACATATAACAGTCTCTGGGGGACCAAGCCTCCGCTCCCGTGATTTTCTTGAGATAACACTCTTATCTCCTATATTTCGTGTCCCGGGAGGGTTCCGTGGTATTTCTCTTCCCCCCACCGAAGCCTCCGTCTCCACAAATATCTGTCGCTAAGGTCCTTATCGTGTGTTTTTGCCACGATAAGAGGCTCCGTGTTTTTCTGTCTCTGATACAACTGTTCTTCACAATTTCTATCGTTGTTCTGATTTTCGTCTTTTTTATTCAAAATGGCCGTCTTTTTTCTATTTCTCAGAAATGTTCTTCTTCCGATCGAAATTTTAAAAATAAAAATTCTAGAACATTCTGACCCTCCGTCGCAACACTTTTTTGTTCATTAGGCCTTTAGTCACTCTTTTTTCTGTCGCGGGAAGGTTGTGCTGTGTCATCCGGCAGAATGGCACAATTTTAAGGGGTAAGGAAGATATGTCAAGGAACTGGGGGTTTAAGGTGTCTTTACCGACTAGGTTAGGTAATAATTGTTCTTTGATAATATTTTCACCTACTTCTAAGTTTTCCATAGTGTTATGCGTTGTCCTGGCAAGAAATGAAAGCCTTTCTTGAGCTCCTTTAGTATAGCAGGCATAAACGTTTTGGGGTGAGGTTTTTTGGCAATTTTCGTTGGTTTTTTCATAATTTTGATTTGCTCATTCTTTTGAAACTTGAGGATTTTTTTTACATTCAGATTCTATTCCTATAACTAAACCAAGCACTCGAGCTCCTGCCTTCATAGTGATTCCTGTATTTACAAAGATTTTCTGAGCTTCACCGAGTTTAATCCTTGAAAATGAGATGATATTTGGATGCTTTCACGTGGTAGCCAAAAAATTTATCCAGTGAAACAATTTTATCGAGGACGGTTCGTAGATTGCTTAATTTACCGACTGCGTTTCCGTCGTCTGCGTACCATTTCTGGGTTATATCGTCCACTGATAAAAGTTTTATGAGGGGTATTATGGCTAGACCGTACATGGCCATTGCTAGTGGATCCCCCTGGGTTGTCCCTTCTTTAGAGTAGATGGTTTTTTTTCTTAACGAACAGTTTAGATGGATTAGAGTAGGAGTTCTTAATCGCTGTTAAAAGAGAAGGGCAGGTACTTTTGATGTTTTTCAATGCCAGTTTTTGGTTCAGCGAGTTGGAAGCGTTTGCGGCATCAATCAGTAAAACAGCATCGGCGAAAACTTTGCTGTATTGATTTCTTAGCGTGTGGATCGCATATTCAATGCCACATTTTTGTCCTAGACAAAGTTGGTAATTCGAACCGAGCGACATGAGTTCGTTTTATAGGCATTTGGTTATTGTTCGCCCTCTTGTCCTACGCATAACTTCTCCTATGCCTATGGTCTTGCTCCTAGATTCTTATCTAAGGGTGTTAATCTACATGCGTTATATGGTTCCATTAGTTCTGGAATTAGTTCTTCGGTGGCCAATTTTTTTGGCAGATTTAGCAATTGTTTTTGAAATCTCAACTGATTGTTGTCGGAAGTGTGTTAAAATACGTCTCCATTCATTTGCATCGAGGCCAGATGGTCCATGCGATCCGTGCGTTCTCATGGCTGCCTTCTTGATATGTTGACCGTTTATCTGATCAAAATCGATGGATGGAAAGGAATTATTTCGTTTGAGACTGGGGTAATATAGTTCTCATCAATTGGTTTAGATGGTGAGTGAGAGTCTGTTCTACTGTCTTATCTTTGACTATCTCGTCGAGCGAAAGAACGCCCTTGGATTTGTCTGTTAGTTTTGCAATTACGCTGGATATTTTCCAGTATTCTTTAGTTTCTTGAACTGTTGTGCTTCAGTTTCAGTTTATCTTCTAATTCCTTCTGTCAAGCGCATTTGCAGCTCCTTCCCTTTGTTATATAGGCCATCCAGGTCTCCGTCTTGCCATTGCTTATGTCGCCTTGCTATTGTTTTGGATAAAGATCCATCATTTTCGGACTTTGTTTCGCACAGAATTAAGTGTGGAAAAATGATTGCTGCGTGCATTGCGAATGTATTTTTGTTGAGCTCTATTAGGCTGTTCAAAGTTCTATTGAAGATTTCAATGAAGTTATAACCAACTTTATTTTTTGACAAGATCATAAAAACCGGTTTCCAGTGGACCGCTTCGGGGTATATTTTCCTGGTGGTTTCTATGAGTTCTGGACAGGGGTTTGACCATGGGTCTTTTATTGTTCTAGGTTCTATAGTGGAAGACTCCTCTGAGTTTTGTAAGTGTGAGGCAGTGGAAGGGTGAGGGTGCATTTGAGAGAGCGTGGTTGTAGCCAGGGTTGGGGGATTGCATTCATGCTTGTCGTTAGCTGAATGAAATTGGGAGGTGCAGCGATGACAACTGAAAACGTCATAGTGCTCACTGCTGCGGGCTAGGGCGCTGCATTTTACATGCATGTAGCCTGGGCATGTGAAGCACCAAACACCTCCGCCTCGCAAGCTGTTTTTACAAATAAGGCAGTGTGTTTGAGTAGCCATTTTTGGAAGGACGGCGGTGTCAAGTTCGCGAGAGAATTTTTTGATTAAATTTGCAAGAAAATTTGTAAAGAAGTCATTACCGTAGAACGAGAAATGGATACCATCACGGCAGAACATTTTAGGGGTTAGATTTAGGTTGAGGTTATGTGAAACAATAAGTGTATGAGGGTGAACAAATCTATTTATCAAATTAAACAGGACATGATTATGAATATGAATTTTGCGGTTTACTTCGGAGTTATTACAGTTCTGAATTGTTTTGGGAATGATCAGTGTCTTGGTCTGAAACTTGTTAGTGACGAAGTTATTCAAGTTTTCCACTGCTGTTCTAATTCTTGTGGATTCAGCCTGTTGTCATTGTATCCAGCAACTATTGTTACTGTATTTAGGCGCTTTGGTCTGTATTGCAAAACTGTTTCAAACAGATCATGAAGCGTTCCGCCGCGGTAGGAGTGAATTGTTGATTTTACAAGAGCTGGTTCGATAAATTTGGTCCTTGAAGTCCCGATAACTTGTTTCTGTGAAAACTCAGGGATGCGTCTTGCCTGGAATTGCGGCATCTACCTGAAACACAGACAACTGGGGCGAGAAAGGAAGCTCTTTGGGGTGATTTTTGAATACTTTCACTTAGGGTTAAAAATTGCTTAGGCAAAGGCGATGAGAAAAAAAAGAGTGGTATAACTTGACGTCGATTTGGAGGTCGATTCAAAAGCTCACTCCTTCTTGCGTCTAGTTACGCCAGGGAAACTTCACTCGCCTACGGCTGAGACGGCGAGATTTGGTAAGATAACCAGAAGAGGAAAGCCCAGCGCGCATATGATATGAAAACACACAAGCTATTTAATATGTTTATGACATCAATTAGGCTAATAAATATCAGGGGCAAACAACAGAGACCATCACACACAAGGAGGAAGGCGAAAGCAAGACGTGAGCAGAAATTGAAGGTAGAGGACGTGTCTGCGCTTCAAAGAATGGGTGAGAAGAATCTGATTTGTTTTGCTTTGTGCCTTTTGAGTTTCATTACTCGTGGCTTGCAAAACAATGACCACAGTACTTTTGCCTGCTGCTTGGCTCAGTGTAACATTCGCCCAAATACTACACAGTGACGGAGCGTAGAAAAAGTACCTATAGACGACTGGCCGGCGTCAGTTTTCTAAATTCTACTCGTTCTACTCTGTTTAGGGCTAACTAAAAAATACTATTTTCAGGCCATCAGTCGAACGACTTTTAATAAGCTTCCACTTACAAGCGAAGATAATCACAAAGCTGGGTCTCGGATCCCCACACTACATGACTATCATTAAAAACACGGCTCGATTATCCTATTTCACTATGTTTTTGGAGACAGTTCTATATTAAATCCATTGGAGATGGATTGACCCTTTCCTCTTTCTAGCTTCTCATATTCTAAAATAACAAATGATACAGGTAATAATTCAAATCTTCAGGACATCAGAGTAGCTAAAAAATTAATTTGTTGCAATCTTTCACCATATATCAGTCTCTGGGGGCCGAGCCTCCGCTTCCGCGCTCTTCTAGTAATGACGTCGTTATTACTCTAACTTCGTGGCACGGGAGAGCACTGCTCCTTCCTTCATCCCCACTGAAGCCTCCTTTGTGACTAATTACTTCCGATAAGTGTCTTATCGTGGGCGATCGTCATTGTGTTGTGATCGTCGTTGTGTTTTTCTCTATTTTCCGGCTAAACATGGCCGTTTCTGCATTTCTCAGAAATGTAACGTCGCACATCAATTTTTTCTAAAAATTATCTTCTAGAAAAATTTAGCCTCCTTTACATCAATTAATGACGACTAAGGACTCTAACGTCGTTTTTGTGCTGTGAGGGAAAGCTCCGCTGTGCCAATCCGGGGGAATGGCACATACTACCCGGACAGTCCCCTTCAATATCCCCATTGATCGCATAACGCCGGGTTATTGACAAGTAGTGTCCCAGTTCTCTATAATCAACCTTACAAATTGCATTCGAAAATGAAATTTATCTACTTCACCTCAACTCACTTCGTTTCAAAAATGGCATTGTACTACATCTCACTGCCTTTCAACAACTTCACAAAATTTGCCATATGAGGAGTGTCCGAGATAAAAATTCTTTTCTGCCTTCTTACGTTATTTCGCCATAAAAATTCTTGTCGCTCTTGCTGATTAAAAAGTTGGTACGTGGCACTGCCGCGCACCCGTTGAAATTAGCCTAATGTCACTCACCAAGTATAATCAATCATTTATGCGTTTGCCTCAATAAAAAAACTAAAAAAACTCTGTGGCTAGAAAATGTAATGAGGTACTCACCCTCTTCGAGCGAGCGTACTCAAACCCTACCAGGTCGCCACACAGAAACACGTGTCTTACACAGGTTGAAAACTTCATTCGGGTTTAAACCTATGTAATTAACATCAACTAAAATTTTATTGTTATTCAACAATTGGAACAATTTAACAATTCTCAAAGCCTGGTTTAACCAAACTACAACAAAACAAAAAAGTTAGTTGATTGGTACAAGTTTTAGCACACAAAGTTAATTGAGTTTTCTCTTCCTCTCTCTTCATTCCAATCTCGTGTCACATCTTCATCTTCACTCCCTTGCCTCTTGTTCTTGTTCTTCTGCCTCACTTGTTCTTCTGCCTCCAGGTTTTTCTTCAGCATGTCAACGGAGTTGCGGGACGTGCCTCAACTTTCCTGTTCTAGCAGCCTCGGTTTGCCACAAGGCAGTAAGTTCACGTTCACCTTTTGCTCCCGGTTTCTGCAAAAACTGTTATGCAGGCACAGGCTCACATTCCGTTCTAGGTCAGCTTACAAGACCTCTCTCTTTTCGACTTCAATTAGACAAGGCGCTCCAGCTACTCGCTTCACCGCGGTGGTAACAGCGTTCCTGTGCGTTAGGAAGGCTCTCTTATAGGCTCCCGGTCTTGTATCTAGCTGGAAGGATTGATAAGCTTCCGTGTTCCTGGTCATCAACCTCTGCCTCGCCCATATTCTCTCAATGGCTCTAGGTATCCTCAGAACCTTGCACTTGGTTCTGAAAAGATCTAGGTTGTTATTCAGTTTCACTGAACTCAGTTGTTCGGGTGTCGGCACAGTCGTCTCCTGCTCACTCGTGCCCGCGTTGGCTTCTAACCATCGTACGGCCAGCATGGCACTAACCACCACAATCGACACTGGCTGGTTTTGGTCTGGCAACCCCGTGGAGTACAACTCCTCCACGTCCCATATTAACACTAGATTCCCGCGCTTGGGTAACCATAACGTCTGCGCCAGGCAATGGCAAGGATACTCTCCATGGGTCATTATGATGTTTTTTCGGGTCCGATACGCTGAAGCTCCTAGTATCGGTTCCACTTCTGTCATGCTCCGATGTATGTCGTCTTTTTCATCAATGGTGGGCCATTCGGTGGGTAACACTCCGCTCGCCTTCTTCTTCTGGAATTCACTCATATTACCCTCACTCAACCTCATGAAATCCTCACCCACTACGTCCTGCAACTCGCCTTCAGATCTATTCGGTACGGCCCGAATGATCTTCGTCAGTAAAACATTTGACCTCTCCGACATCCTGGCCAACCTCACTCATTTTGGTACAGAGAAGAGTAGGTCGACCAACACCTGTTGCGTCCTCGCATCCATCACCACCATGTGCAGGGGATATTTGATATTGCAATATGGCGCGGAGCTCAAACCCACCAGATATTTCGAACCAGTATGTCTATGATATGCCTCACTGTCTTTCAAATTCATCTCATTTTCTCGCCAGCCTCCAAATTTCTGCTCCGTCTGCAACGCTCCAGGGAACAATTCCACACTTAAGGACGTAACCAGCCCGTGGGCACGCTTCAGGCGATCGAGCTCGTCATGCTGTAAAATCTCAAAGCAGTGATCAAATTCACTTCCGTTACTCCGTGGCAGTCTGCAATCAATTCCATCTAACTTTTTCCGACATGCTTAACTTTCCATACAACTGAGCTAGTTGGCGATTTTGCTCAGAAAATGGCCCGTGCCACACTCGTGTCCTCCCATTCCTCAACTGGAAGCTAGACAGGTGCCCTGTCTCAACCAATTACTCAAAGAACTTCCCTCTGAGGGTTCCGTAGATGGTTTGCCATTCTGCTTTGTTATTTTCAGTGTCAGCAGATGATGTATCATGGCCAAATCATATAGACTCGCGTCATCATCCAACTCCAACACGATATCTGCCGTCATATCCCAGATTAAACCGGCATTCGGGTGTGGACACCATGAAGGCTTCATGAGCTCCCACATGGTTACTAAGCTGGTCTTCAAGGGACCGTCCCATGAGCCACATTCAAAAAGCTCACTTGTACCTTTAGCTCAGGAACCGAGGGTTCGACCACACTTTCCTCCAAAATAATTCCCAGCTTGGGTTATTCCACCATCAGCATGCCAGTTTCCTTGACTTGCTCGACCCAGAAATCAAGTATCATGACCTGCTCGTAGTCAAAATATGCCTCCCTGGCTTCCTCGTCCACAAAGGGATTGTACGCCATCCCTGGTATGCCTGACACATATTGGAATGATTTCAGCTTCCCCAGGGTTGCATAATCTTTCTGTTGCCTGACTGCCTCAATTGATTCAAGGCTTACTTTCAACTCTTTGTTGGCGTATCTTCTCACTTCCTCCAGCCTGCGATAGCTTTCTATATCATTAGTCTCTTTACTCGGTAAGAGCAGCGGCATGTTCTGATATAGCTCCAGGAGAGTCCTTAGAAATTTTCGTTCACGATCAAATGCCCCTTGCCGAATGGTTTTCACACATTCTTCCAGTACAGGGGTGGGGATGCGATCCACCACGAACCTCACAAAGGAAAGGGCATCTTTGCGCTTAGCCCAGGTTATCGCGGAATCGCCTCTGCTAATCAACACTCGCAGGGCTTCCATCAGTTCCAGCTCCTGTTCCTTAAATTTCGAGTCATTATTTGCCTCGTACTCCAACCTCTTGACTCCCATTAAGCACCAGCCAGTCGCACCTGCAAATCAGTTCGCGCACATGGGTAGGCCAGGTACGCTGCCACCTTCGCCAGTGCATGCATGGTCGCGTCGAAATTTCTCTGGAGGGCCGCCCTCCAGGAGATTTTTTACAATTTTTCCAGCCGGATTTCATTTGCCTCCGAGGACATCACGGTGCCATATTCCATCCGATTCAGATTTGCGTCCTCCGTCAGCTCCATCAAGTACTCCTGCATGGCGTGCTTTTCGCTCCAGGCACTCAAATGCCCTCCTCTCGCTGAGTTTCTTGCCTTGAGCATCTCCAGATAACCCCCGGCGGGATCCCCCATGTGGACTGAGTCGGGTACTGTGATCCGACTGTACCCAACCACGCCGAGTTTTCCCTCCACTTTCATCCGGGCGATGTTCGTCCGCAAGGGTTTCTAGTCACCGAGCCCTCCAGATCCATACTGACTGATGACCTCCATTTCAAGCTTTGTATCCGCCAATGTCCATCCAACCTTCTTCGACCTCGTGGCTGTTGAGGTCAAACCTGCCAATAGCATAGGGGGTATTAAGTTTTCTTTCTCTCCGCGGCCAACGCCGCACCACCTCCTTGTCCACTCTCACTTGGACGAGCTACTTTTGCCAACGAGGCCACTACTGCGTTCGCGTTCGACTTCACTACTTTCTGATTCACTATCTTGCTTCCTGTTTTCCCCTTCAATCTCTGCAGCTTTTTCTTGGCTCACCTGACGGGTAATTTTCTCATAACCTGATGTTCACCGGCACTGTCCTCCGAAACTGACTCGGTCAGAACGCCAGACTCTGCAGAGCTCATTAGTTTCCCTAGAACCTCGCGCATGATGGGTTGGTTCAACCCCACCTTCATTACGGACTGCGTCCCGTATCTGCGTATCACGTCCCATGTCCTTTCTATGAAGGTTACTCGGTTCCAGGTCACTCCCGCTTTCCGTTCAAACTCGCTTTGGTATCTCACCCATTCCTCTTCAGGCAATGTTCCCAAGAAGGGTACCCTCATTGTCTCGTCGATTCTTCTCCTCCTAGTTGACTCATGGATAAATTTCTACGTATCCCTACTCCGGTAGTCCACTGCCAGGCCTATCGGATCCACTGGTGTCATCAACACTAGAGGTCCATCGACGTCCCCGTCGTCGTCGTCGTCTTCACTGAATTGATATTCCAGCTAGTCGCTTTTTAACGCACCTAAGTCTAATCCACTAGACTTGTCTTTCTTTCCCTCCAATGGGTCGTCATCCTGGTCCATCTGATCATCGTCATTAGTGTCTGGTCTCGGTCCAGGTCCCGATGGGCCTTGGTGCACGTCCATGCCCGAGTCCCGCCACGCCGGTACGGTCAGGTCCCCCGCGTGGTAGAACAACTCGTCGTTCACCAGGAACTCAACCAACTCGTCGCCATGTGGCGCCAGCTTGCCGACCGTCATGTCTGTGCCTCCCCTAAGTTCCTTTGGCACGTATAACAACACCACTTTCACCTCTCCTGGCCACTTCAATCGTGACAAATCATCGGCTGGCGTGTACACATTACTCCACACGTCGGAGGAAACGTCGAGTTTTCTCGAGGGTGGCGCTTTAATCTTCTTCCGGCTCCATGCATCAGGGAAAAAGAAGTCGAAGGTTTGCATCGCTGCCGCTTTCCAACTGATGAAGCGCGGCTCCATCCCTTTACTTCATTTCTGCATTCTATTTTCCGCATCATGGGCGGCTCCAATAGGAGGGGCAACAACAGGAGACGTGACTCCCTGCAGCATCCTCCTTATCGGCGGGTATCGCGGACATTGGCTCGACATTGGCCTAGATCCAGCCGGCCATGCATCCTGATTCTCCTTGACGTGTGCATACGCCTCCGGCCAAGCCGGGACCCGCATCGCTTCTCCCGTGTCTATCACCACTGGTCGCAATTTTCAGAGCTTGGGGTTAAACTGGATCGCCCATACGGCACTTAAAACTGTTGTTAAAGTCCATCAATAACCATCCTGGCTCTGCTATTCTCCCGAACAATCTATTGTACCTGGCCAGTCTTCTCAGTTCCTACTGTTTCACCCAATTTGACACGGAACAGTCTACCACTGAGACTAAATTGACTTAAAACACCGAGTTCCTGTACACTTTCACTTGTACGTCTGGAAACGCGTTTGAAAACACCGGTCCGTACACCACCGTGACGAACTCCCTTAGTCCATGGACCAGAACCAGCGGATCGATCCGCATCATTACAGCCAGATCCGTTAGCAAAGGCATGCCACAATACTGCTTACACTCATTCACTCCCGTTGCAGCCTTGTCCTCTCCTGTGACACTCCTGTTCTGTTGTAGGAAGTACTGGAGCAAGAGTATCCTCCAATTTTTCATCTTCCGAAATGAGGCGGTTTCCAACTGCCCGTTGAATTCTCGACCGGCTCCCTGCAGCTGTTCGGGGTAACGCAAAAGCTCGACCAAATCGCACAACCGACCATATGTCATCGCGATCAGGGTTGGAGTCCATCTATTCTCAGGTCCGCCAACGCTTGGGTGAAGAGTTTCGCAGGTCCCTTCACGAAGTTCTCATGACCAAAACTCACATACAATGCCAATACCAGACCAATTGACAGCTTTCGGATGTCTTTGACGAAGCTCGCGATCAGATTCCTGGAAGCCCTGGGGTAACACGTAGGCAGGAAGGATGGCGTCCATCTCACTCCCGTTCTTCCCAGGATGGCGTCAGACCTCTCATATTGTGCTTTCGTGGCCAAAATATCTGCCTGGAGTCTATCTAGCGACATTGTGTTCAAGTCTTTCATCAATTGCAGCATCATGCCTCCGGCTAGCTCTCGTTCGTTGAACAAATTTATCAAGTATCCGTGTATCTCGTTGCTCACAGCTGGAGCGTTATCAAAAGCGCCTTCTCCCAAGGCACAAACTCTCGGCGATAAATACAACCATGATTTGGTATGTGGCTTTGTCCTCAAGGCCAATGCCATGAGATCCTCTTCCGCTGATGTCAGATTTCTTCTGACCGTCCTCCCCTGCGCAATCCTAGCATAATCTATTTGTCTAAACCAGAGGTCATTCGCCACCTGTTGTACCAATAAGTGATCGTCATCCACTCCTGGTCTCAGTTTCAGTAACCTGCCGAGGTTGGACAGTTCCAACCCCCCGAAGTGTGCTGCAATCCTTGAATCCCTGGATGGCGTTCGAAATGTCAGCCCAGACAGCAGGGAGTTCCGAACGAAGTGGATAATAGTTGTTGGTGTCAACAATCCTGTTCGGCGCGGGTATGATCACGTTGAATTGTCCTTCCGCTAATGTGGTAACCATCGATTATACAAATTGCGAGGGCTCTGGCAATGTGGCATATCCAGGTGATAACACAAAAATGATCTTCACCACGTTCCTAGTGAAGTGTCGCTGCACTGATGATTCCACCTCAGTCACGGCCGAAAGTAACGTCATGATCGCCTCTCCCATGATCTCATTACTGGGAATCGATCCATCCGTCAGACGGGATAACAATCCTCTACTCTGCAGGTGGTCATTCGAGCCGGCAATTATTATCACCTGTGGGTCCATGCTGACCGTCCTCTGCACGCTTATCGTCATGCCCACTGATTGTCCCCAGTCCAATTTAGGCACTGTCAAGAAAATCATGTCGGGCCAAAAGAGAGAACGAGGCGTATAGAGATAATCTGAACTGTCCACTATCAGGTATTTGGCGGCCTTGATGTCTAAGGGATCATAGGCAGCAAACAGACTGTCACCCATTGGTGTCTTCAGTCCCGCGTACCTATTATCGTCCTTCTCCGCCGAGGTTGCTCGGGGATAGTCTCTCGAATACTCACCGGGCGCTTGGCCGGGTGGTTTGGAGAACTGCCGATACATTTTATGATGCTTATTATTGGGCTTATTCTCTGTCAGAAACTTGCCCTCTCGGGAAGGCGGCGTCAATTCCCTGGCTCTCCGACGGACGTCCGTAAGAGATCGGGTGTTCAGGGGCCCAAAGTTATTGTCCAAAGGTAATCCCTCTAGATCCACAAACCTGAGCGCGGTTGCTGAGCTAAGTTGCTGCTGCTCCGCTAATAGCCAGTCCACGCCCGATATCCGATATAATCCCGACACTGTGAGACCCTCTACACCCATCATCTTCCTTGCATCCGCTCGACATGTTAACGTGTTCATGTTCAAGTTCTCCAGCATGTCAGTTTTATATTGCCCCAACCGCTGGGATCTGGACGGTTCCAGAGCAGCACACTGTTTGGCTCAATTCCCTCCGCCGGCGGGGCACTCGACGATGGCTTCCTGCAGGAGCAGGAGACGTCGCGGGCGGGTTACGCGTCTTCGCTACGGTTTGACAGCTTATCTGAATCTGATCAATTGGCCTTCCAAGTCGACTCTCTAACGGTTGTCTTCTAGGGGGAGGAGCAGTCCCCAACCTTTCTCTCACATCTGAGCTTGGAGCAATGGGAGCAATTGCACCCGTTTCCATTGCTACGGGCCCGAGACGACTGCCGAGTGTTTCCGGCAGGTTGCCCCTCACTATACATCCTCCAGTCGAACTGGTCCGAGCCAGAGAGTCGTTTGTCCTCAACTCTTGCTCCATTTCCTCAATTTTCGTCTGAAACACGTCGTTTATCCAACGCCTTCCTTGTGCTGTATTTAAAGGTATCCCATACCTGGTGAGTGCCAGATGGTCAGTCATCCGCAGTGTGTTCTTAAGATCCATGAGTCGCAGCTCGCTGGGATATCTCCTCACCAGATTGCGGGTCATGTCATTCCGTCGGGTCACATTACCATTCATGAAATCCGCCACTGGCGTGCCCACCTCTGGATTTAGCGGGATTATGCACAGCAGCACCACAAGTCTAGGTCGGTAATTTTCCTTCAGTTCATTCAACAGGCAGACCAGCAGGGGCTCCCATCTACCCTCTGGGATAACAGGGGCTCTCGAAACATCATTAGTACCAAGCATTATCACCAATGTGTCCAGCTGATCCTCGCCCTGGAACTCCATCATGTTGATGACTTGAGCCACGGAGGCCCCTCCAAAAGATAGAACAGTGGTCTGACCACTCCAAAAGATCTCGTTCAGGTCCCTCACCAGACTATCTCGAACAATCAAATGACGACTCCCTGGGGGAATTGCCTGATTGCTTATGGCAGGGTTCCAGCTCATGCCGTTCACGCAGGCTCGAGGATGCTCCGCAGCTACTTGCAGGAATAAGTTGCGGACCGCCAAGTTTTTTCTGACGTCCACTACGCGAGATCTCAAAGTAGTCTCGCCACGTGTGGGTCCCGTTGGCACTTTGGCTCGTGTTTTTCGTTCCGAGCTACTCAAGTAATGATCAGGGCATTGGGAAGGGACGACCCTACCCAGCGTCCGGCCACTGGTCCTGTTGATCTCGTCCATCGTCGCTCTGGCTAACTGATCGAATGACTCCTGAAACTGAAGAGCTAAATACATGCCCGAGGGATCCGGTATCGTGTTCTTAGAGCTCAAGGTAGATTGTGGTATCTGCTGAGGAGCCCCGGGCTCCCTCGTGTTGCACAGCTCCTGTGCCTTCGTCCTGTTAAGCGTGTCTGGATTGATCCGAGGAGTTCATTGTTGCCAGAACCTCCGGTGACACTTGGCTCACCCTTGCCATATATAACTCTCTTAGATATTTTATCCCTTCTTCTTTGAGGGTTATTTGCAATTCATCGTATTTCTTTTTCCATTCGTTTCTTTCTCGAGCTTTTGCCTTGTACTCGTCCAACTTGGCATGCAGCTGTTTCGGATCTTCTCGTTCTTTTCTAAAGTTTCAATAGTCTCTGAGGTTGGAATCTCCAACTCACTCATCTTGACTCTCTTCAGTGGAGGAGCAGCCGTTGGAGAATCTGCTGAGTGTGACGAGCCCGGCCCATCACATGATCGTTTTGCTACGATAAGAGGCTGCACTGGTCGAACAGGTAAGGGCATCTCACCTAGCTGGTGATCCCTCTGCTCGCCTAGTCCCGGCTCACGAGCCAAGTCGAGGCCAGACATTTCTCCTCTCCGCCATCTCATCAGTCGGTTTCGGCCTCTCTCGGCGGTCCCGGACTCGCCGAAGGCCAACATTAAGACCACTTCCGTGGGGTGGTCCCCGCGGCCTTCTCTTCCCATTGCATTCATGAGTGCGACGGTGAACATCGCCAACTCCGAGTCTTCTAGGGTGAAATTACAACCCACAAGGCGTTGGTATATCTCGTCTAGAGTCTTTCCTAGGCTCGCTGAGATGAAATCCATCAAGTCGTTCGTGTCACTCAATTTTCATCGTGTATGTCTTGTCGCACTCTTCTGATTGTTCAAAGTCAATAAACAAAGTGGGATCAATCAAGATCTAAAAAAAACAAGTCACGACTTAGAACCATCATTCCAGGCTATTTTTTTTCTGGGAAAAAACATCATTCACATCTTTTAAAAACAATCCATTGAAGCTCTCTCTAGTTCTTGATTCAAAAAGCTAGCACCAAGGTGGATCGTCCACCTGCCATCTCGTCAAGATAACACGACTGAGCGCTGTCACCTTTCGTACCTGAGAGTTCCATGCTTCCATGACATAAACATTGCAAAAAACATAACCTAACGAAAATATAACATACAAATACAACACATCAACACTAACACATAACAACCTAATCCCTTATAGTTAACACAAAATCTAATACTAGTGCCTAAAAAGCAAACCTAACAAAGACTAGTTAACACCTAATGTGGCTCTAGCATATGCTCAGATAAAATTTTTTCATTTAAGTAGACTTCTATTTCCGTTTCTGAAAATATTACATGTACGAGAGCGTACAGTTCTCTCGGATGCACAGTTTTCCCCTATTGGGATCATAAACTGGTAAAGAGAGAGAGAGATCACTCTTCTCTCGACCAGGAGTCGAGTTAAGACCAGCACCAAGTTTTCGGGATTAATATGTTGCTTGTCAGTGGCCTTAGTTACAAAAAAAACCTAAAAGTTTCCCTGGTAACTGTGATGCGACAGGGGGCAACGCTATCATCCCTCCCACACCAGGCGTCTGTTTCCACAAAAACTCTATACTCTTATACTCTCTCTTAAAGTCGGTCGCTAGTGCTGTCTTAAAGCTCACATCCGCAGTTATTGCTGAAGCGCCGTACTTTTCGTGAGTATGAAATCGCTGTCCGTGACGATGACATTGTTTGAATAGTGGTTTGGTGGATCAAAATTTATTTTTTAATTGTCAAATTTTTGGTCTGGGTGAGTCCTACCCCCACTCGCCGGACAAAAATATCCATCGACGTCCCCGTCGATCGCCCAAAATTGAGCAGATTGAGATTGGAATCTGGAACACGTAAAGGACCATCTGAAGCGACCCAGTTGGACTCAGTATTGTCGTCACTGATATACTTGATGCTGTTTTGGTCGACCCCTGGAATCGTCAAGATGGTCTCTTTCGGGTCTGCTGGCAGATCATGGAGCCATTCGAGTACTCGCAGATTTGTCAATTCTTGATCATGCACCTGCTCAGTCTCCGGTTCGAACTCCACTTCCGGTTCAGAGCAATCGTCGATCCTATCCTGTTCTGTGTCGTTGACTAGGTCGATCTCATGTGGCACCACCACTTCGTCCAGTCCCACTAGCGAGTCCATCATGGCGCTCGAAACTATCCTGTCTATGAGAAAATACTCACCATACAGATTGTACTTCTTCTTGCTTTTCCCTCTTTCGCTCTGGCGTGTTTCCATGGTGAAGTGAAAGTCAGGCTGTACTCCTTTGTCAAGTTCAGTTTGTTCTGGACAGTCCCAGTCTTCTTCGCCATATGGAAGAGTTTCGTCGTCCACATTCACTCGCTCGGTTAATTCCAGGTCCAGTGGTAGATCGCAATTATCTACCACCTCATTCCCGTCGTTTTTGTCGCGAGTGCCTCTTTCATTCAGCTCGCAGGTAGGATCCACTATCAAATAGCCTCCCTCATGCATGTCAGCTGGGATGCACCAGTCCTTTGATGTGGCATTGTGCGGCTTGATGTTTTCGTAATGAGCTGCTCGTCCGGTGCTCAATCGATAAAAACGACCTTCTTGGTGTACTTCAGTTATTTGGAATGGACCACGCCATTTTTCAGTAATTTTTGGTTCCCTGTGGTGGAACTTCTTCCTGGAACACCCAGACATAGTCCCCGACCGAGTAAGTTTTTGCATCCACAGTCCGTTTATCGAATCTCCTTTTTTGTCTGATTTGCGCCTGTTGCGTGTTCCGGCATAAATCATTGAGGTCCTGCTGTCTTCTAATCACATCACGCGCGCTATCCAAGAAATATGGATAGCTAGCCGTGTCTCGCTATCCATACATTTATCAAGTGATCGCACGTTCCTTCCGCTGATGCTGCAGGGTGCTGCTTTGCGTACTTCGTGAAACGATCAATCATTACCACCACTTGATTGTAGCCCGTGGCTGTCATGCATTTCTGATGATCAATTTGCAACACCTCGTTGAACCCTGATGAATCTATTGACTGCAGGGGTAACCTCAGTTTCCTGGGGTCCTTCGCCTGTTAATACAACAAGCATGCAGAGATCCATTTCTCGCAGGCCTTCTTCAAACCAGGCCTTTCGAATTGTTTCTGTATCCTGTTGTACACTTTGTCCACGTCTTGATGGCCCATCTGATCATGTGAACGAAAGAGCAGTTCGGTCTGGTATAACTGTGGCAACACTATTGAAATATACTTGTAAAGGACGTTGTCCTCTTCCTTTTGTTTACAGGCTTGGATTCCGTCTTTGTTCAAGTCCAACAAATCTTTTCTCTTCAGATAAAATTGCTTCAAGATCTTATAGCTGTCTTCCTCTAGATCTCCTTTGTCAGGTGCTCCGTTCTCGATCCATCTCTTCAGATTGCTCGTCATTATATCATTTTGTTGAGCCCTTAAGAGATCCGACAGCCGGTACCTGGATTTCAGATACGCTATTACCACGTTCCGGGGCATGGGCATCATCCGTCAACTTGACACACCAAATCATCTTCAAAGGTGTTGCTTCCTGCACTGACGGTTCCAGATTGGTACAGACAACCGACGCATGCGGAAATAATCTGGGCGGATGTTTCGACACTGCTATCAGTTCAAGCTCATCTGCGGCATTATCCACTACAGTGCCCTCCTCATCGGAGGTATACCTGTCTCTGTCCGGGTCCTGATGCATTTCGCGATCCAACCCGCGCTGTTTCTATTGCACTAACAAGGAATGAATCGCAATCTCCGAGACATCAGAATTGGAAGTAGTTTCTGACGTGTTCTCCCAGGACTGAGTCCTGGAGTCATCAGTCGAGCCGGTGGATTCTACATCATTATACTCCAACTTGTCTGTGATGGTTCTCGACTCCCCGGGCAAAATTCTGTCCCTTGGTCGCCTTGAATTCGACTCCTAGGACAAGTCGTAATGTCCGGACCCGAAAGCATATGACTACCCGGACAATGTCGCGTCTCCAGTCCAGATGAGCTGTGCGAGCACGGCTCGTACTCTTCATTTGCCTCGGTGAATTGAACTTTTCTCGTCACGCTGGATTTTGACTTGACCCTGTCTTCCTCGGTGATTTGGACATTGGTTGCCTCCCTATGTTCCTTGTACGAAATCCTCAACAAGACATCCTTGGGCATTGAATTCACTAGCTGGTTCACTATCGACCGGCAGTCTCGTACAACATCCCGACTCTGAATGTTACCGGCCTTTTCTCCGTTCTTCCAGTGATGGTCAACCGCTGCTTGGTCTCCATCCACTCATGATCATGCCGTTCAACCTCTCTGTCTAGCAGGTCACGGAGCTTCAACATGACATCCGATGCCCCGTTCGCCATCTTGTTCAGTAGGGCTATGCTGTTGATGCCCAGCCTGGTCAGTTCTTGTTCAACCAGGTTTGATCGAACCAGCCGGGACCGGAACACCTTTCGATAACATTTTTATCTCCACAGCAGCTTCCATGGGAAGTTTGGGATGTCCTAATAAGGGATGCCCTGACTTGTCAAGCCATCTGGTGATTGGCAGTTCGTCGTAGGTTTCTTTGTCCAGGAATGAAAAAAATTCATCCTTGATCTCCGCTTGGCTGGCCTGCTTCTCTTCTAGTCGCTCATAAAATTCCGTCTTTTTGCTGAAGTTATCGGCATTCTGGTGCTTGTCACGGGTTCAATGCTCTATGATCATGTGGTGTCCGTCCAGGCGCACAATCCAACGACCAATATAGCTTTGGTCCATTGAACAGGTTTTCAGCCAGGCCAGAGCACGATTGTCCACACGCAACTTGAAGGGATCACTCTCTAAGAAGGCTGTGTATTTTCCACGAAAGTGATAACTGCAAACATCTCCGCTTTTGGTGCACCGTACTTCATTTCAGTGTCGCTCAGGACCTTACTTCCATAGGCTATTGGTCGGAGAACGGTTCTCCCGTTCCACTCTTGTTCTTGGTGAAGTATGCCCGATATCGCAACCACTGAGGCGTTTGTGTCTAACACGAACATCCCCTTTTCTGTCGGCATGCTGAGGACCGGAGCCTCGCAGAGTTCGCGCTTAATATTCTCAAAGGAGACCTGAGTCTCGTCAGTCCAGCAGAATTTCTTGCCTTTATTTCGCGTCAGTTTCTGAATGGGTTATATTTTGTGTGCATACCCCTTGATAAACTCTCGGTATTAGTTAGCGCATCCAAGGAAGCTCATCATTTGCGTGTCGGTCTTTCGGTGCTTTCCATGTCAACACCGCTTCAACCGCTTCGGGATCTGGTCTGACCCCGTGTTTATCTACAAGGCGGCCCAGATACTTAATTGAGTCTCTCAAGATTTCGCACTTTGAAGGTTTGCACTTCAGACCCGCTTGTTTCATGCAACCAAAGACCTTATCTAGTCTCCTTATATGGTCCTCCAGCGTTGGTGTCGCAATGACCACGTCATCAACGTAACACATTATGAGGTTGCCATACTTTTTAGTTACATTCGTGAGTGTCTGAGCCATTAATCGTTGGAACGTAGCCGTCGCAATGCATAATCCAAACGGCATTTTTTTCTACTGGTACAGCCCCAGTTCGCACACAAAGCTTGTCTTCTCTCGATGCTGTTTTCTGAGGGGCACCTGCCAGAACGCAGAGCCCAAATCCAGCGTCGTGAAGAATTTTGCATCTCCTAACTTGGAGAGGCTCTCGTCGATGCGGGAAATTGGGTATGCGTCCTTTTATTGTTACCGCATTCAGGTAGCGGAAGTCACAACAAAAACTAAGTTGCCCACTTTTTTTTGCCATGATCACGCCGCGAGCCCACGGGGACTTTGACGGTTCGATCATGTCATACTCCATTAGCATTTCAGTTTCTTTTCTGCATGCTACTGATTTGTGTGAAGTCATTCTCCTTGCCCCTTCCCTGTGAGGTACTGAGCCCTCTTCTATTTCAATCTCATGTTCTACAAAATTGCAGCAACCTATATTGGCCTTATGTCTCGAAAAAACGTCTGCGTTCCGATTTAACACCGCTCTGAGTTAGTCCAGTTCCTTATCCGATTTTGCCTTTTAAATGCTCTATCTCAGGTAGGACAGTCTTGTCGCTGCTAATTCTGTTTCTGTCGGTCTCTCAGGAAAACTTGAACAACTAGACAGCCCATCGGCGGTCTCTGACTTCATTGAAAACAATTTTTTAGAAGATTTTGATTCACTTATCCTCTTTTCTTGGTCAGCTGCAACAGTCACGTGAGCTTTAGTGTAAATGTTTATTCCATCCTGTTTCATTTAAATCGGATATGGGTCATGGACTTCGATGTGATGTCCATCTACTTTCATTAGTCATAGACCTCTTGTTGTGAGCAACGCTCGCACTGCCCTAGAGTCCAAGTTGGGATCCTTCTCTCTCAAGAGGTCCGCGTAGATGTCCAGGTGTACTAGCGTGATCTCCGACGGCTCGCTCAAGTTTTTCACCACTTGATGGCCCGCGACCGAAATGATCGATATTATTTTCGTCCCTTCTCTTGTCATGCCAAAGGTCTTCCCCGAGATGACATTCAGCTTTAGACCCTGCTTCCCGGGTTCCTGGTTACCCTCTTCCTTCGTCAATCTTCCCAGAATGTCAAGTTTCTCGCGCCGCTCTGTGTTCTCTAACTCTGACCTTACTCAGTGCTCAACCTTTTTGGTGGCCAGTTCTTGCTGAAAATTCTCTAATGCGGTCTGTGCTGCTAGGCCATAATTAACTTTGAGCGCACCGGTTGACTCAGCCTCCATGCTCAAGGCAATTGCCTCATCAGGCAAGGTTCTCACCTTCTTGGTTGTAAAGGTGCATGTTGTCACCTCTTTCTTTCGTGACTCGGCTTATTTCATCAGGCGGGCTCGACTTGCCTTGACCCCCGAAAGTGCCTCCTCATGGCGCGGATGCTTCGCGTCCGCTACTGCATCCCAGACTAGAGTGCAATCAGACATGAAATCTCGCTCCAAGTTTCAGAAGAAGCATTTTGGTCCATATCTCATTATGAGTCCTCTTACAAACTCTTCCTGGTCCACATCGGTCGCATCAACGTCGTCAAGACAATAGCCTTTTGCTTTCATGTTTTGTTTGTAAGCAGAACAGGCGAATACATGGTGGTCCATCGAACCACAATTCGCACATGACCTCCTCTTATCCATGTCGTCACGAGGTCTATACCAACTTGAGTTCGCGCCAGCGTTGGTTCCGCTGTAGATGCCATAATTGCTGAAACGATTTTGCGCCCTTGGTTTTATGAGCAAGTACTCACTTGAATTCATACGCCAATCATCGGTGTGGGCACCTGGTCAAGCGACAGGGTGAAGTGTGTGGCCAACATGGCTTTCAGCTCATCACTTTTTACTCCATCCATGAACTTCGAGGCGATTGCCAAGTTTCGCTCCGATATTCTCTCATCAGGACTGCTCCTCTTTCTGAGTAACTCAAGGTCATCCAAAAACTTGTCTATGGATTCGTCATCTCTTTGACGCCTCTTTTCAAACTTCACCATAGCTTGATGCCCTAGTACACCGGAGCCGAAACAAAGCAGCAAGATGTCGAATATCTTGTGAGCGCTGTCTCGTTCATTAGTCCTTTTCGCCATTACACAACTTAAGGCGGTATCCTCTAGGTTGCTTGTCAGTGCGCTGCATTCCTGTTTCTTTGAGAGAATCTCTAATGCGGTCCGTGCTGCTAGGTCATAATTAACTTTGAGCGCACCGGTCGACTCCGCCTTCACGCTCGAGACAATTGCCTCATCAGGTAAGGTTTTCACCTTCTTGGTTGTAAAGGTGCATGTTGTCACCTCTTTCGTACGTGACTCGGCTTATTTCATCAGGCGGGCTCGACTTGCCTTGACCCCCGACAGTGCCTCCTCATGGCGCGGATGCTTCGCGTCCGCTACTGCATCCCAGAATTGAGTGCAATCAGACTTGAAATATCGCTCCAAGTTTCAGAAGAAGCATTTTGGTCCATATCTCATTATGAGTACTCTCACAAACACTTCCTGGTCCTCATCGGTCGCATCAACGTCGTCAAGACAATTGCCTATTGCTTTCATGTTTTGTTTGTGAGCAGAACAGGCGAATACATGGTGGCCCATTGAACCACAATTCGCACATGACCTCCTCTTATCCATGTCGTCACGAGGTCTATACCAACTTGAGTTCGCGCCAGCGTTTGTTCCGCTGTAGATGCCATAATTGCTGAAACGATTTTGCGCCCTTGGTTTTATGAGCAAGTACTCAGTTGACGTCATACGCAAATCATCGGCGTGGGCACCTGGTCAAGCGACAGGGTGAAGTGTGTGGCCAGCATGGTTTTCAGCTCATCACTTTTTACTCCATCCATGAACTTCGAGGAGATTGCCAAGTTTCGCTCCGATATACTCTCATCGGGACTGCTCCTCTTTCTGAGTAACTCAAGGTCATCCAAAAACTTGTCTATCGATTCATCATATCTTTGACGCCTCTTTTCAAACTTCATCTTAGCTTGATGCCCTTGTACACCGGAGCCGAAACAAAGCAGCAAGATGTCGAATATCTTGCGAGCGCTGTCTCGTTCATTAGTCCTTTTCGCCATTACACAACTTAAGGCGGTATTCTTTAGGTTGCTTGTCAGTGCGCTGCATTCCTGTTTCTTTGAGAGATTCTCCCTCAAAATGTAATTTCATCGCCTCTATCCAGGTGTCGATGCAGCCATCTGATTCGTCCTTGTATGACTTCGTCTTTTTGAGTGTCTTTAGTGAGCAACCGTGTCCCCCAAGTGGCCTCCGCCTCCATTGGGACTGGTCTCGTCCAACCCGGCCTCGACCGGGCTGCCCTGGATCTCTCCCTGTGATTAGACTCAAAACTTGTTCTTGATCTCGGCTGGGCCCCGGCATAGCTGTGGGCTCCATCTCCACCAGTCGCCTGTCGTGAGTCCTCTCTTGGGAAGGACGCTTCTCCCGATTGCTACCGTTTAGGACTTCATCTAGCTTCCGCATCATCAGGTCAGATATGGCATCTAACCTTTTCTCCAGGCTGGTCATCGTATGAGCATAGCTATTGTCATGATCGTTCAACAATCGAAATCGCTCGATCTCTCTCGCCATCCTAAAGTCTCTTTCTTCCGACTCCTTAGCTGCTAGATCCAAGCTCTGTGTTAAGCGTTGATTGGTGTTCCGAATGAATTGGGCCTGATCGGTTCTTAATTGTGACTTTACATCCGTAAGCTCATTTTATAACTTCTCTTGACCTTGCTGAGCCCTCTCTTTGACTCGATCTATTTTCTTAGTCATGTCCCGTCGCAGCTCTTCGAGGCCTGTCATTACACCGGCAAACAGGTCACTCATGTCGCTAGCCGTTCCCAGCATTGGGTTAAGACCAGGAGACGATGACGTCAATTGAGGTTGCAGCCTGGTACTCGACGATGCACCACCTTTCTGTGTGCCCATCGACACCATCAGCCTGTCTATCGCATGTGGACGACGCTCCCAACCTTATTCGGTCTGAGATTGGTCTACTTGGCGAGTCCGAAAACGCTTTCTTGCTCTTCTCCTGTCTCGGGCTAGGTGTGAAGTCCATGTCCGAGTGCATGAGCCCCAAACCGCCATATCCTTGCCCTGTTTGACTAGAGAGGATTGTTCTTTTCTCCACATGTTACTATTAGTCCCGGATTTGGACGTTCTCTTGAACAATAGTTCTTCTCGCATTTCGACCTCGGAACGCTCCGAGGCCTCCTCGGTTCTTTCAACTTCCTCCCTTCTATAGTCCTGGCCTGGATCTTCCAGGTACGCGTGATGGTGGTAGTCGGGTCGGGTCAGCGTTTGCTCCCCCTCCTCGAAGGGATCCGTTGGTGTCTCGCTCGCTGATTCGGCCTCACCGCTTCGCCCTTCATCACCATTGACGTTCTTCTCGCTTCTCAGTTTCATTCCGCTCACTGAAGGACCAGCTTGACCTCTAATCGTTGCTTCGTCAGCAAAAACGTCGGAAGCGCTGCTAATCGTGGATCGGCTTCGCCGTATTTTAAACTTTCGTGTAGTTTCCGTGCTCAGCCTAGGAATCTTAGTTGTTACTCCTAACGAGTCTCTACGGTGCATGTCTCATGATAAAACAAACATTTTTTCGACGGCAATCCACAGGTTCTAAAATTTAATTCGAAAATATTGCTTAAGCCTACTCACTCAACTCTTTTAATATCGAAAATATCCTTTCAATCTCTTAGAGATACTACTAGGGACTCAGCTCAAGTTACACAAAGGTCCTGCTTAGTGTTAAGATATTACTAACTCCACTCAGTTACCTGGTATAACAATATCACAAGTTTTTACAGGAGTTTATAACTAACACATAAAACACAATTAATAACTAGATAAGAATACCCTAAAGGTGACAGCCATTTTTTTTGTTCAGTATCACTACAGACGTATCGAACCACTGCCTCGTCTAAAATCAAAAAATAATTTATAAAAGAGCAGTGATAATTTCAGTAACAGATAATTGAAATTTTAACTCTTAAAGAAAAAGACTTCCCTTGATTGGAACACTCCAAAAGAACGAAGCCCAGGACACTGTCCTCTCAAGTGAGTGTTTCTTGTCTAATACACTCACTGAGGTTATCTTTTAGGTGTCCTGCGATTGCCCGAGCTGTCCTACTAAGTAGCTCAAGGAAATCTCTGATCGAAAGTTTCTAAAGTCTATGAAAAAGCTCCCCCACACCCGGACAGCTCCAAGTGCACGAGAGCGGGGACCAACTTTTATTCTCAAGTGAGTGTGTCTTGCCTAATACACGCATCCCCCGAGCTCTCCTACCAAAATACACAACCAAACTAACAATAGAAAAAATTGTTTGGGTACTTCTGATAAATCCAATCTAGAATTCAAAGTTGATCACAAATTTCCGGGTCAAATGGGCTCCTAAGTTCCCAATCTGTACACGCCGTTAGTAGTTGACCTTCTATTCTGACCTTAAATGGATATCTAAGATGTTCAAACTGCAGCGGAGGGTACCTCTAAATCTTCACTAAGGAGGGTTGATAAGGGCTTAAGTTACTCCGGAGCGTTACTTAGGAGGGTTGTTAAGACACTTAGCTTACTCCGGAGGGTTACCTCGGAGGGTACCTTAGTCACCTAAGTAACTTCGGAGGGTCCCCTTAAATTCACTAAGGAGGGTCATTAACAGGCTTAACACGCTCCGGAGGGGTGCTTCGGAGGGTTACTTCAAAATTTTAAATTTTTCAAATGTCACTTACAGGGGTCTCCAACTAGTCTGAGAAAGTGTCAAAACAAGCTAAATTGATTCTGGGTGTTATCTTAACTTCCTCGGAGGATTGCTTGAAAAAATTTTCACCAAGGAGGGTTGCTAAGGGGCTTAGCTGGCTCCGAAGGGTCGCTTCGGAGGGCTCCCCAAAGATCACGAAAACAAATAATTTCACCGTTCTAACGCCTCCGATTGCAATCTAGCTGACGTAAAACTGGGTTGGCTGACTCGGTCAACCTTCCCAGTAAGATAAAAAGGTAAAAATTTGGACCCTCCGAACTAACAAATTCTAAAAAAATTTTCTCTCCTGAATTTATCAACCTAAAAACGGTTAAAATTCAGCAAATTGATTACAAACGTCAGCTTATGGTACCAAAATTTTTCCGATCGGCTCTCTAGTCTTTGAGAAATCACCAAAAACGCGTTCCTCAAGTCGGCCTTTTTTTAACCACCTATATAGGTTCTCAGAGACTTTTTCCGCAATTCAAGAGTGCGTAAAAAGAATTGAAACGAACGTAGTAGCCCCGTAAGGCACTGGAATAAGGCAAAAAACCGGACCAAAAATGGTTTGGGAACAAAAATTTGGCCAAAAACTATCAAATTTGGACCCTCCGATTCCTTCCTTTTCCAATCTTTAAGTCTCTAGCTCTATCCACGGAGCTATTCGGAGGGTTACTCAAAATTCTCTCTAGCAACCGAGCACGTTATGCTAGCACGCTCCTAACACAAAATCTTATCGCTCTAACTCTAAAAAACTCAAAAACTCGATCCTCAAAACATTTTGACAAAATTTGGAAAATTATCAAAATCTTGATTTAAAAAATTTTGTTTTCGCCAACTTCTACTAAATCTTTTTTCGCGTAGTATCTTTAGTTAGGGGGGTTGAACTACGTAGTAGCTCAATGTACCAAAAACATTTTGCTGTTCAAAAAAGCTCGGATATCCGAAATTTTGGGGATTAACAGTTTGGTCGAAAAACAGTATTTTTCGACAAAATTGGGTGTTTTTCTGGTCTAAATGGGAGATAAGTAATATATAATTAGGACAATAACCTATTAGTAGTCGTTTATTAAAATAACTATATTTCTCCTTTAAAACAAAATATCCGAATTAAAACTCTTAACTCGGAAATTCGCAATCGATGGAGGGTGCAATCGGACCGCGCCAATTGTGCCCCCCACCACGTAAGTCTTAATGAAATTGTACCCGAACGATACTAAAATTGTATCAACGATACCCTACCGTCGTTGTGGATGTTGTCCCTGATGCACTCTGTTGAGTCTGGAACACGTCTGTCAGCTTGCTACTCTACACTCCGGTAAATCATTAACGTGCTTAAACACTCAAACTATACCCAAAGGAGCGTACCTAACCCACCAACAAAACACTCGATCTCTCGATCAAAAAAGACATAAATCAATCTGAAACAACAACAATAGGAAGGTCAGATCATATCCCGTCCGGAATAATACATAAACTGTCATTTCACATTTTTTAAAACTGTTTTTGGTCTTTTTTGGGTTTTTTACTGTTTTTTGTACTTTTTTGTTTTCAAGTAAGTTTTTTTTGGCTTTTTCTTGGTTATATACTATTTTTGTTCGGTTTTACGCTTTCTCTTTAAATATTTTTGGTCCCAGGGCCTTAGGATATGCGGGCTCTAGACTTCCCACCTAACCCTCCGGCCCCCGGAATTTTTGGTCTTAACTAAGTTAAAAAGCTAAATAGTACCAGGCGGAGGGTCGGCACCTTCCGACTAATACAATACAGGACAATAAGGCCTCTAATTCGGGCATACACACGGAGCGGAGGGTTCGTCGCTAGTAAACATTACTATTTTCAGGCCATCAGTCAAACGACTTTTAATCAGCTTCCGTTTACATCCGAAGATAATCACATAGCTGGGTCTCGGATCCACAGACTACAAGACTATCATTGAAAACGCGGCTCGAATATCCTATTTCACTATGTTTTTGGTGACAGTACTATATTAAATCCATTGGGGATGGATTGACCCTTTCCTCTTTCTGGCTACTCTTGATATTCTAAAATAACAAATAAAACCGGTGTTATTTCAAATAATCAGGACATCAGAGTAGCTAAAAACTAGTTTACTACAATCTTCTAACATATATCAGTCTCTGGGGGCCGAGCCTCCGCTTCCGCGCTCTTCTAGTAATAACGTCGTTATTACTCTAACTTCGTGGCATGTGAGGGTACTGCTCCTTCCTTCTTCCCCACTGAAGCCTCCTTTGTGGCTAATTACTTCCGATAAGTGTCTTATCGTAAGTGATCGTCACAACAAGAGGCTTCGCTTTCTTCTGTCAATTTTCTCGACCATCTGTCTCTCATCAATTTGGTTGTTGTTGTGTTTTTCTCTATTTTCCGGCTAAACATGGCCGTTTCTGCATTTCTCAGAAATACGTCGCACATCGATTTTTTCTAAAAATTTACTTCTAGATTTTTGTAGCCTCCTTCTCATCAATTTATGAAGACTGAGGCCTCTAACGTAGTTTTTGTGCTGCGACGGAAGGTTCCGCTAAGCCAATCCGGGGGAATGGCGCACGGAAAAATTTTAAAAAGAAATTAACTTGGAAAATTGTGTTAGACTATTTAAATTTCTTTAAAAAAGTTCAAGTATCTGTACATAGGATGAAGTTTCTGAGAAAATGTCTAAAAAACGATCTGATACCGGACTTTTTGAAGTTTAGGTTCCCCGAGAACGGGTTTATTTCGGAAAAAGCTGTGCACTATTTTCAATGGAAACTACTAAGGACTGAAACTTCTAGGGCAAAAGAGGATAGGAAAAGGTACGAGGAGATGCTAATTAAAGCAAGATCAATGGTGCAAAAAGAGATTGACGAACAGTGGTGGTCATCCATTCTCCGCTTCGTGAGGCGTCAAGTTGAGGCAAGCTTAAAGACAACATTAAAAAACCATAGAAAAAATTTAGAAAAACTGTCCAAGAGACAAGATAAACCTCTTGGGGGGAGAAATGAGCAGTCAGTTAAGGTACTTGATAATATTGAACTGCCTGGATGGGTATATGATGTGCTATCAATAGGCCCGAAGCATCCCATTAGAGACAAATTTAACGAAACACACTTTTTGGCGGATATCGACATTTTCCTCCCACAATTGAAAAATTAAAAAAAACATCTGGTGAAACGTTATGTGAAACAGAAGCCGCGGCAAAAACATATGAAAAAACGTAAGGCCAACCCCAAGAGACAAAATCGTTGAAAAAACGAGGAAATATCTGAAAGATAATGGGTTGCTGGCTGTGCCTTTTGATAATGTGTTTGGTTTTTGTATAATGAGGAGACAAAGGTATGAATCAAAGCTGGAATCATTGTTGCAATCTGCTCAGTTTGTGAAAAAAGATGCAACCACTGATGAGGTTATACTGAAAATTGAGAAGAACTTAACAAAGAATTACTAGCCATGAACAAAAAAGACGAGATAAGTGATCAGTTAGTTTCTAAGATGAGGTCAACGGGGGGCAACCCACCCATTTGTACGGTCTAGCTGAGTTACACAAGGCTGAGACACCCCTACGACCAGTACTATCACTTCCAGGCAGCTCGTATGAAAATCTTAACAAAATGCTTGCAAAAATTTTTGGCAACATCGATGGAGCCAATATAGAAACCAATACCAAAGAGGCCAGAGAAACCATTGAAAACAATGTTCTAGATCCGGATGAAACCATAAGATCTCTTGATGTGAAAAGTTTGTACACCAACGTTCCCCTGAAGAAGGCAATTGAAATTGCTTTACAGAAGCTGTACAGCCAGAAGTCTCCTCCTGAAATTCAAAGAGCAACCATGAAAAGATTTTTGAATATGGCGGTCAGCAAAGTATATTTCTAGTGTAATGATTAATGGTATGTAAAAGTTCATGGTTTAGCAATGGGCGCGTCCCTCGCTGTAATTCTGGCAAACTTATGGCTGAAAGAGTACGAGTTTGCTCTAAGACAAGAAATACCGGTTGGAACGGAGATACAGCAAATTAATGACAAAAACGGTTTGTGCCCATGTTGCACCAAGCAAGTCACATATAGATCAAAGCGAATGGATGCGAGAGTTGCCGAAACCGGTATCATCTAAAATGCGGAAAAGTTTCCGATGACGTATACGCATCAATAACCGAGATAGTTGGGTACTGTGAAAGCTGCTGCCGCGCTAAGAACAAGGAGAAGGATACTCCCCAGGCAAAATGGTTCCTCAGGTATGTGGATGACATTGTTAGAACAGTCAGAGGGGAGCCGAGTTGTCTTCTCGATGCCGCCAACTCTCTTCATCCAAATCTGCAGTTCACTCTAGAGAAAACTAATTCGGAGGGGAATTTGCCGTTCCTGGATTTGAACATAAAGTATCGCATGGTAGGGGTGTAACTTGCAGTTGGTATCAAAAACCAACAGATACAGAGACTATACTGAACTATAGAAGCTGCACCCCAACTCAGTATAAGCGTAGTGTTGTCCAAGGCACTGTACACAGGGTTTTTAGGAGTACATCTAGCTGGGAGCAATTTGATAAGACTATGGAAACTAATAGGGCGCAATGGCTGACAAATCAGTACCTTGAAAATTGATCCGCAATGGTGGCTTCAGACGCCTTGTGCAAGTTCATCGATGGCAAGGACAAGCCCCTGGATAGTGAAGGTGTTTGTCAGCTCAATCACCAAATGATATGAAGCCCCAATTGGTGATGGTGCAATCTAGAGGTAACCAGAGTCAGTATTACGCTAACAGGTTAGAAAAATTAACTAACTTTTAAGTGGTTTTCACCACAAGAAAACTAGAATCATGTTTACCATCACTGAAGTCAGCATTTTCTAATGACCTCAAGCCAAGAGTGGTTTATAAATTGTCATGTAGTGGATGCAATTCCACCTATGTTGGACAAAATTTTCGACATTTGACCACTAGAATTGACGAACATAAGAAAACAGACTCACCGGTAGGTCTCCATCTTCAGCAATGCCAACTTGAGGGGAATAGCGCAGATCTTAGTTGGAAAATTATAGATAGGTCAAACAACCAATCAAAATTGTTAACACTAGAGGCAATACATATCAGGAAAAAGATACCGGACTTGAACACGCGCAATGAGTTTAGGAGCAAGTAGTTGACACTAAAAATGTAGTCCCAAAACATTCTAGGTTTTTTATTTAAAACGTACATTCCTAAATCGAAATTATGATTGAAAAACTTATAGACAAAATAATTTAAAACTGTTTAATTAATTTTATAGGTTAAAAGTAATTTAATCTTAATAGTATTTTTGAGGTCAACTGTGATTGGCTAATTATTTAACATGATGTTTAGGAACCAAAATGTATGTAAAGTATTGTAAATAACATTTTTAAATTGATGTTTCATCGTCATTGAGATTAGTTTTTTGTAAAAGTCCTGACGATGCACATAGTTGCAAAAACGTTTGAAATTTACTTTTCAGCAAAAAATTTTTCTAACATTTTAGAAAGAGCACGCAAGTACTGGTAGTGTGTTGGTATTACTCATTTAATTGCTTGCCTTCTTTTTTCTTTTTGTTTTGCATGGAAAATCAGACTTCACAAAAAACATAAAAATGGGCCGAGTGATCTATCATTATCGAAACCAACATTCAATTTAAATTGTTTTGCCCAGGACCCATTACCTAATTCATGAGTATTAGGATAGACTCTATTGCACAGCGTGAGAGTATAATTGCGATAGATTACTCTGCTGATTGGTTCCAAAAACCTTAGGTTCGACTCACTGCAATAGTTTGAAACTTGCACCGGTACTTCTTCTGTGCAGAGGTATAGTTCGGCGACCTTGACCTGCATTTCTGCCCAATGATGTATTTACAATGAGCTTTTTCGGAGTCCTAACATCGAGGCAATTTTTTTTCTTTATTTAAAATTTCACCGCTTCGCCTTACCCTCGATGAACTTGCACAAGACGTCTGAAGCCACCTTTGCAGACCAATTTTCAGCGTACGGATTTGAGAAATCACCAAAAACGCGTTCCTCAAGTCGGCCTTTTTTTAACCACCTATATAGGTTCTCAGAGACTTTTTCCGCAATTCAAGAGTGCGTAAAAAGAATTGAAACGAACGTAGTAGCCCCGTAAGGCACTGGAATAAGGCAAAAAACCGGACCAAAAATGGTTTGGGAACAAAAATTTGGCCAAAAACTATCAAATTTGGACCCTCCGATTCCTTCCTTTTCCAATCTTTAAGTCTCTAGCTCTATCCACGGAGCTATTCGGAGGGTTACTCAAAATTCTCTCTAGCAACCGAGCACGTTATGCTAGCACGCTCCTAACACAAAATCTTATCGCTCTAACTCTAAAAAACTCAAAAACTCGATCCTCAAAACATTTTGACAAAATTTGGAAAATTATCAAAATCTTGATTTAAAAAATTTTGTTTTCGCCAACTTCTACTAAATCTTTTTTCGCGTAGTATCTTTAGTTAGGGGGGTTGAACTACGTAGTAGCTCAATGTACCAAAAACATTTTGCTGTTCAAAAAAGCTCGGATATCCGAAATTTTGGGGATTAACAGTTTGGTCGAAAAACAGTATTTTTCGACAAAATTGGGTGTTTTTCTGGTCTAAATGGGAGATAAGTAATATATAATTAGGACAATAACCTATTAGTAGTCGTTTATTAAAATAACTATATTTCTCCTTTAAAACAAAATATCCGAATTAAAACTCTTAACTCGGAAATTCGCAATCGATGGAGGGTGCAATCGGACCGCGCCAATTGTGCCCCCCACCACGTAAGTCTTAATGAAATTGTACCCGAACGATACTAAAATTGTATCAACGATACCCTACCGTCGTTGTGGATGTTGTCCCTGATGCACTCTGTTGAGTCTGGAACACGTCTGTCAGCTTGCTACTCTACACTCCGGTAAATCATTAACGTGCTTAAACACTCAAACTATACCCAAAGGAGCGTACCTAACCCACCAACAAAACACTCGATCTCTCGATCAAAAAAGACATAAATCAATCTGAAACAACAACAATAGGAAGGTCAGATCATATCCCGTCCGGAATAATACATAAACTGTCATTTCACATTTTTTAAAACTGTTTTTGGTCTTTTTTGGGTTTTTTACTGTTTTTTGTACTTTTTTGTTTTCAAGTAAGTTTTTTTTGGCTTTTTCTTGGTTATATACTATTTTTGTTCGGTTTTACGCTTTCTCTTTAAATATTTTTGGTCCCAGGGCCTTAGGATATGCGGGCTCTAGACTTCCCACCTAACCCTCCGGCCCCCGGAATTTTTGGTCTTAACTAAGTTAAAAAGCTAAATAGTACCAGGCGGAGGGTCGGCACCTTCCGACTAATACAATACAGGACAATAAGGCCTCTAATTCGGGCATACACACGGAGCGGAGGGTTCGTCGCTAGTAAACATTACTATTTTCAGGCCATCAGTCAAACGACTTTTAATCAGCTTCCGTTTACATCCGAAGATAATCACATAGCTGGGTCTCGGATCCACAGACTACAAGACTATCATTGAAAACGCGGCTCGAATATCCTATTTCACTATGTTTTTGGTGACAGTACTATATTAAATCCATTGGGGATGGATTGACCCTTTCCTCTTTCTGGCTACTCTTGATATTCTAAAATAACAAATAAAACCGGTGTTATTTCAAATAATCAGGACATCAGAGTAGCTAAAAACTAGTTTACTACAATCTTCTAACATATATCAGTCTCTGGGGGCCGAGCCTCCGCTTCCGCGCTCTTCTAGTAATAACGTCGTTATTACTCTAACTTCGTGGCATGTGAGGGTACTGCTCCTTCCTTCTTCCCCACTGAAGCCTCCTTTGTGGCTAATTACTTCCGATAAGTGTCTTATCGTAAGTGATCGTCACAACAAGAGGCTTCGCTTTCTTCTGTCAATTTTCTCGACCATCTGTCTCTCATCAATTTGGTTGTTGTTGTGTTTTTCTCTATTTTCCGGCTAAACATGGCCGTTTCTGCATTTCTCAGAAATACGTCGCACATCGATTTTTTCTAAAAATTTACTTCTAGATTTTTGTAGCCTCCTTCTCATCAATTTATGAAGACTGAGGCCTCTAACGTAGTTTTTGTGCTGCGACGGAAGGTTCCGCTAAGCCAATCCGGGGGAATGGCGCACGGAAAAATTTTAAAAAGAAATTAACTTGGAAAATTGTGTTAGACTATTTAAATTTCTTTAAAAAAGTTCAAGTATCTGTACATAGGATGAAGTTTCTGAGAAAATGTCTAAAAAACGATCTGATACCGGACTTTTTGAAGTTTAGGTTCCCCGAGAACGGGTTTATTTCGGAAAAAGCTGTGCACTATTTTCAATGGAAACTACTAAGGACTGAAACTTCTAGGGCAAAAGAGGATAGGAAAAGGTACGAGGAGATGCTAATTAAAGCAAGATCAATGGTGCAAAAAGAGATTGACGAACAGTGGTGGTCATCCATTCTCCGCTTCGTGAGGCGTCAAGTTGAGGCAAGCTTAAAGACAACATTAAAAAACCATAGAAAAAATTTAGAAAAACTGTCCAAGAGACAAGATAAACCTCTTGGGGGGAGAAATGAGCAGTCAGTTAAGGTACTTGATAATATTGAACTGCCTGGATGGGTATATGATGTGCTATCAATAGGCCCGAAGCATCCCATTAGAGACAAATTTAACGAAACACACTTTTTGGCGGATATCGACATTTTCCTCCCACAATTGAAAAATTAAAAAAAACATCTGGTGAAACGTTATGTGAAACAGAAGCCGCGGCAAAAACATATGAAAAAACGTAAGGCCAACCCCAAGAGACAAAATCGTTGAAAAAACGAGGAAATATCTGAAAGATAATGGGTTGCTGGCTGTGCCTTTTGATAATGTGTTTGGTTTTTGTATAATGAGGAGACAAAGGTATGAATCAAAGCTGGAATCATTGTTGCAATCTGCTCAGTTTGTGAAAAAAGATGCAACCACTGATGAGGTTATACTGAAAATTGAGAAGAACTTAACAAAGAATTACTAGCCATGAACAAAAAAGACGAGATAAGTGATCAGTTAGTTTCTAAGATGAGGTCAACGGGGGGCAACCCACCCATTTGTACGGTCTAGCTGAGTTACACAAGGCTGAGACACCCCTACGACCAGTACTATCACTTCCAGGCAGCTCGTATGAAAATCTTAACAAAATGCTTGCAAAAATTTTTGGCAACATCGATGGAGCCAATATAGAAACCAATACCAAAGAGGCCAGAGAAACCATTGAAAACAATGTTCTAGATCCGGATGAAACCATAAGATCTCTTGATGTGAAAAGTTTGTACACCAACGTTCCCCTGAAGAAGGCAATTGAAATTGCTTTACAGAAGCTGTACAGCCAGAAGTCTCCTCCTGAAATTCAAAGAGCAACCATGAAAAGATTTTTGAATATGGCGGTCAGCAAAGTATATTTCTAGTGTAATGATTAATGGTATGTAAAAGTTCATGGTTTAGCAATGGGCGCGTCCCTCGCTGTAATTCTGGCAAACTTATGGCTGAAAGAGTACGAGTTTGCTCTAAGACAAGAAATACCGGTTGGAACGGAGATACAGCAAATTAATGACAAAAACGGTTTGTGCCCATGTTGCACCAAGCAAGTCACATATAGATCAAAGCGAATGGATGCGAGAGTTGCCGAAACCGGTATCATCTAAAATGCGGAAAAGTTTCCGATGACGTATACGCATCAATAACCGAGATAGTTGGGTACTGTGAAAGCTGCTGCCGCGCTAAGAACAAGGAGAAGGATACTCCCCAGGCAAAATGGTTCCTCAGGTATGTGGATGACATTGTTAGAACAGTCAGAGGGGAGCCGAGTTGTCTTCTCGATGCCGCCAACTCTCTTCATCCAAATCTGCAGTTCACTCTAGAGAAAACTAATTCGGAGGGGAATTTGCCGTTCCTGGATTTGAACATAAAGTATCGCATGGTAGGGGTGTAACTTGCAGTTGGTATCAAAAACCAACAGATACAGAGACTATACTGAACTATAGAAGCTGCACCCCAACTCAGTATAAGCGTAGTGTTGTCCAAGGCACTGTACACAGGGTTTTTAGGAGTACATCTAGCTGGGAGCAATTTGATAAGACTATGGAAACTAATAGGGCGCAATGGCTGACAAATCAGTACCTTGAAAATTGATCCGCAATGGTGGCTTCAGACGCCTTGTGCAAGTTCATCGATGGCAAGGACAAGCCCCTGGATAGTGAAGGTGTTTGTCAGCTCAATCACCAAATGATATGAAGCCCCAATTGGTGATGGTGCAATCTAGAGGTAACCAGAGTCAGTATTACGCTAACAGGTTAGAAAAATTAACTAACTTTTAAGTGGTTTTCACCACAAGAAAACTAGAATCATGTTTACCATCACTGAAGTCAGCATTTTCTAATGACCTCAAGCCAAGAGTGGTTTATAAATTGTCATGTAGTGGATGCAATTCCACCTATGTTGGACAAAATTTTCGACATTTGACCACTAGAATTGACGAACATAAGAAAACAGACTCACCGGTAGGTCTCCATCTTCAGCAATGCCAACTTGAGGGGAATAGCGCAGATCTTAGTTGGAAAATTATAGATAGGTCAAACAACCAATCAAAATTGTTAACACTAGAGGCAATACATATCAGGAAAAAGATACCGGACTTGAACACGCGCAATGAGTTTAGGAGCAAGTAGTTGACACTAAAAATGTAGTCCCAAAACATTCTAGGTTTTTTATTTAAAACGTACATTCCTAAATCGAAATTATGATTGAAAAACTTATAGACAAAATAATTTAAAACTGTTTAATTAATTTTATAGGTTAAAAGTAATTTAATCTTAATAGTATTTTTGAGGTCAACTGTGATTGGCTAATTATTTAACATGATGTTTAGGAACCAAAATGTATGTAAAGTATTGTAAATAACATTTTTAAATTGATGTTTCATCGTCATTGAGATTAGTTTTTTGTAAAAGTCCTGACGATGCACATAGTTGCAAAAACGTTTGAAATTTACTTTTCAGCAAAAAATTTTTCTAACATTTTAGAAAGAGCACGCAAGTACTGGTAGTGTGTTGGTATTACTCATTTAATTGCTTGCCTTCTTTTTTCTTTTTGTTTTGCATGGAAAATCAGACTTCACAAAAAACATAAAAATGGGCCGAGTGATCTATCATTATCGAAACCAACATTCAATTTAAATTGTTTTGCCCAGGACCCATTACCTAATTCATGAGTATTAGGATAGACTCTATTGCACAGCGTGAGAGTATAATTGCGATAGATTACTCTGCTGATTGGTTCCAAAAACCTTAGGTTCGACTCACTGCAATAGTTTGAAACTTGCACCGGTACTTCTTCTGTGCAGAGGTATAGTTCGGCGACCTTGACCTGCATTTCTGCCCAATGATGTATTTACAATGAGCTTTTTCGGAGTCCTAACATCGAGGCAATTTTTTTTCTTTATTTAAAATTTCACCGCTTCGCCTTACCCTCGATGAACTTGCACAAGACGTCTGAAGCCACCTTTGCAGACCAATTTTCAGCGTACGGATTTTTCAGCCATTGCGCCCTATTAGTTTCCATAGCCTTATCAAATTGCTCCCAGCTAGATGTACTCCTAAAAACCCTGTGTACAGTTCCCTGGATAACACTACGCTTATACTGATTTTAAGTGCAGCTTCTATAGTTCAGTATAGTCCCTGTACTTGTTGGTTTTTGATACCAACTGCAAGTTACACCCCTACCCTGTGATACTTTATGTTCAAATCCAGGAACAGCAAATTTCCCTCCGAATTAGTTTTCTCTAGAGTGAACTGCAGATTTGGATGAAGAGAGTTGGCGGCATCGAGAAGACAACTCGGCTCCCCTCTGACTGTTCTAACAATGCCATCCACATACCTGAGGAGCAATTTCACCTGGGGAGTATCCTTCTTCTTGTTCTTACCGCGGCAGCAGCTTTCACAGTACCAGACTATCTCGGTTATTGATGCGTGTACGTCATCGGATTTTTTTCCCGCATTTTAGATTATACCAGTTTCGGCAACTCTCGCATTCAACCCCCTTTGATCTATATGGGACTTTCTTGCTGCAACATGGGCACACTCCGTTTTTGTCATTAATTTGCTGTATCTCCGTTCCCACCGGTTTTTCTTGTCTTAGAGCAAACTCGTACTCTTTCAGCCATAAGCTTGCCAGAATTACAGCGAGGGACGCGCCCAAGGCTAAACCATCAACTTGTGCATACCATGAATCATTACATTTGAAATATACTTTGCTGACCGCCATATTCAAAAGCCTTTTCATGGTTGCTCTTTGAATTTCAGGAGGAGATTTCTGGCTGTACAGCTTCTGTAAAGCAATTTCAATTGCCTCCTTCAGGGGAACGTTGGTGTACAAGATTTTCACATCAAGAGATATTATGGTTTCATCCGGATCTAGAACAATGTTTTCAATTGTTTCTCTGGCCTCTTTAGTATTGGTTTCTATATTGGCTCCATCGATGTTGTCAAAAAACTTTGCAAGCATTTTGTTAAGATTCTCATACGAGCTGCCTGGAAGTGATAGTACTGGCCGTAGGGGTGTCTCAGCCTTGTGTAACTTAGCTAGACCGAACATAACTGATCGCTTATCTCGTCTCTTTTGTTCATGGCTAGTAACTCTTTGTTAAGTTCTTCTCAATTTTCAGTATAACCTCATCAGTGGTTGCATCTTTTTTCACAAACTGAGCAGATTGCATCAATGATTCCAGCTTTGATTCATACGTTTGTTTCTTCATTGTACAAAAATCAAACGCATTATCAAAAGGTACAGCCACCAACCCTTATCTTTGAGATATTTCCTCGTTTTTTCAACGGTTTTGTCTCCTGTGGTTGGCCTTCTGTTTTTTGCATATGTCTTCCGCGGCCTCTATTTCACATAACGTTTCACCAGATGTTTTTTTGTTTTTCAATTGTGGTAGGAAAATGTCGATATCCGCCATAAAGTGTGTTTCGTTATATTTGTCTCTAATGGGATGCTTCGGGCCCATTGATAGCACTTCATATACCCATCCAGGCAGTTCAATGTTTTCAAGTTCCTTAACTGACTGCTCATTTCTTCGCCCAAGAGAATTATCTTGTCTCTTGGACAGTTTTTCTAACTTTTTTCTATGGTTTTTTAAACTTGTCTTTAAGCTTGCCTCAACTTGACGCCTCGCGAAGCGGAAAATAGATGCCCACCACTGTTCGTCAATCTCTTTTTGCACCAATGCTCTTGCTTTCATTAGCATCTATTCGTACCTATTCCTATCCTCATTTGCCCGAAACGTTTCAGTCCTTAGTAGTTTCAATTGAAAATATGAACAGCTTGGTCCAAAGAAACCTGTTCTCGTGGACCCTAAACTTCAAAAAGTCGGTTATATGAGCGTTTTTTAGACATTTTCTCGGAAACTTCGGTCTATGTACAGATACTTTTAAATATTAAATTTTAAATACTCTATCAATAGAGAATTTTAAATACTCTATCACAATTTTCCAAGTTCGTTTTCTTTTTAAATTTTGTCTGAGCCAAACAACAGGCAAAAGTACTGTGGTTATTGTTTTGCAGGCCAAGAGTAATGAAACTCACAAGGCACAAAGCAAAACAAATCACACTCTTCTCACCCCTGTCTTTGAAGCGCAGACACTTCCTCTGTCTTCAGCTTCTGCTCATGTCTTGCTTTCGCCTTCCTCCTTGTCTGTGATGGTCTCTGTTGTTTGCCCCTGTTATTGCCAATCAGCTTTGACAGCCTTTCTTTGTGTGCCACTACCAATCACAGAGATTTCAGCTCCAATTCAGCACTCTGGAGCAGCTTCAAATATTCCTTGAGCTGCTCCGAGTCGTTTTGCTTGCTCTTGGAGAGTAGCCGTTTTGTGCTGCAATAAGGAGCACTCTTTTGCCGAGAAGCGGACTAAACAAGTCAGGCGTTCGTTCCCTTCTGCAATATACGATCGCCAATATCTGCTGCTTCTTCTGTTGATGCTGTGGAACAGGGAGCTAGCTGCTACAATACGAAACATTTCGGTAACTCAAGTAAAAATCGGCCATATTCTACGTATGGATTAAAAAAACACTATAAAAGTTCGCTATACATTGATGAAAAACCTTTAAAAATTTTCTTACTGACTCTTTAATGGGAAAACATTTGGAATTTTATGCTCTTCGCTTTTTGGTTTATCAAAAATTTCTGTTAAAAAGTAAATTTCAAACGTTTTCGCAACTATGTGCATCGTCAGGATTTTTACAATAAACTAATCTAAAGGACGATAAAACATCAACTTATAAATGTTATTTACAAAAATTTACATATATTTTGGTTCTAAACCATCCAAACCACAGTTGACCTCTAAAAAACCATTACGATTAAAATACTTTTAACCTCTAGTTTGAGTCATAATTTCAATTCAGACATGTACGTTGCAAAAAAAAAATTTCAGTGTTAATTCCCTGCTCCTAAACCCATCACTTCCAGGCAGCTTCCAGGCAGCTCGCTACCCTTATCACATCAACTTCCACGCTGCTCGTATGAGAATACTGCGAAAGCATGCAATGTGTCAAAACATCAATCCGTTTCACACAATGTTAATTCTGAAACGACGAAAGACGTAATAATTAGTTAAAACAAGTTACAAATACAATACGTAAAAACAGAGTACATAACAAGGTTGTTATTAGCCTAATTGTTGTGATAAACGTATTAAATAGAATTAACATGCAAAAGCATGCAATGTGTCAAAACATCAATCCGTTTCACACAATGTTAATTCTGAAACGACGAAAGACGTGACAATTAGTTAACACAAGTTACAAATACAATACGTAAAAACAGAGTACATAACAAGGGTCCTTCTACTCGGACAAATACGAGCTCGCTGTCACTATCCAGGCAGCTCGCTATTACTATCACTTCCACTTCCAGGCAGCTGATCTCAATCACTTCCAGGCAGCTCGTATGAGAATCTTAACAAAATGCATGCAAAATTTTTTGACAACATCGATGGAGCCAATATAGAAACCGCTACTAAAGATGCCAGAGAAACAATCGAAAACATTGCTCTAGATCCGGATGAAACCATAATATCTCTTGATGTGAAAAGCTTGCTTGTGCACCAACGTTCCCCTGAAGGAGGCAATTGAAATTGCTTTACAGAAGCTGTACAGCCAGGAGTCTCCTGAAATTAAAAGAGCAACCATTAAAAGTCTTTTGAAAATGGCGGTCAACAAAGTATATTTCAAGTGTTATGATTCATGGTATGTACAAGTTGATGGTTTAGCAATGGGCTCGTCCCTCGCTGTAATTCTGGGAACTTATGGCTGAAAGAGTTCGAGTTTGCTCTAAGACAATAAGAATTTTTTAAAATTGTTAATTCAAACGTTTTCGCACATTTTGTGCATCGTCAGGATATAAAATTTTTTATTTACAATAAAATGATCAAAGATCATGTATGAAATTCAAAAAGAACATGTTAGAATTTTTTAACCAATCACATTCTTACATCTGTTATTACGTAATCATTATTTCATCGATTATGACAATTTCCAAACTTTTTTGTTACTTGAGTCATAATTTTTTGATTTGATGTTTTATCCAAACTGACATGTCAGTTTATTTTTTCAAAAATTGCAATTTTTAGTCATGTTTAAACATGTACTATAATTTTAATGTCAGCTCCCTGCTCCTGAACTCGTGTCAATTCTGGGGCGTTCTTTCCAAATATGTAAGGCCTCCAGAGTGAGGAGTTTCTGTATGTTACTTGATTGATCTATAATCTCAGACTTAAGCTCAGCGCTCTTACCATCCCTGTCACATTCTCTCAAATGTTGCCCTACTGGCGAATCTTCCTTGTGATGCTCTTCAATCCGCGTGGTCAAATGCCGGACCGTTTGTCCAACATAGGTGGAATTACATCCACTACATGTGAGGATTAGACCACTCTGGATTTCAAATGTTTCGCAGAGGGAGATTTAAGGGACGGTAGGCAAGTCTTGAGCTTTCTCGTAGTAAATATCACTTGGGCTCCGGCGTTTTGACGCAGTTTGGCAGCAAACCACTCCGATGCATTACCCCGGTATTGTAATGTTATAATGGGTGCACTGACCTTTAAAGGATCTTCCTTGACTGATGTTACCGTTGTTCGTGTGTCAGTTTTTCGGTCGATGATCTTATTCAACGTTCTTAATACGACACCATCTGACCATTTTTCAGGGTATTGATTATCCACCCATTGTTCTTTATTAATCTTCATTGCCTTGTCAAAGTTTTCCCATGTTGATGTACTTCTAAAACTCCGATGAACAGTACCCTCAACTACATTGCGTTTATATTGCAATGGAGCGCAGCTTCTGAAGTTAAGGATAGTCCCAGTATCCGTTGGTTTTTGATACCATCCACATGTTACCTTTTTTCGTGAGTCCACATTAATGTTCAAATCTAGAAAGGCTAAGTCTCCGTTCGAATCCGGATTTTCGATAGTGAATTGTAAGTTGGGGTGGAGCTCATTAGCTGCTTTTAACACTATATCTGGATCCCCCTTTACCGTCCTCACTATATCATCTACATTTCTTAGGAACGCTTTGACATTTTCTGTTGGTTTTTCTTGATCTCGCTGCTCTTTACATCTCTTACAATACCAAACCATTTCTGAGATTTGCTCATATTCTTTGTCGGATACATTACTACACTTTAAATGGTACCAATTTAAACAAGCTTCGCATTCGATCCCCTTTCTTCTGTATGTTACCCTCCGCTCGCAATCAGGGCATAGGCCATTCCGGTTTTCATTTAGCTGTGTCAACGCAGGTACTTCCTTCATTAATGCATATTCGTACTCCTTTAGCCATAAATTGGCAAGAATGACAGCAAGGGATGCACCCATTGCCAACCCATCCTTTTGTACGTACCATAAACCATTGCATTTGAAGTGCACCTTACTTACAGCCATGTTCAACAATTTCTTCATAGTTCCGCGTGCCAGTTTAGGAGGACTAGTTTGTTCGTACAGTTTCCTCAGTGCTATATCTATTGCCTCCTTTAGTGGGACATTAGTGTACAAACTTTTGACATCCAGGGAGATAATACTTTCATTATAGTCTAGATCTATGTTCTCTATGATCTCCCGAGCCATTTGTGTGTTTGTCTTACTGTTTGCCCCCTCAATGTTGTCAAAAAATTTGGCCAAAGTTTTATTTAGATGTTCATATGAGCTCCCTGGCAGTGACAGTACGGGACGGAGAGGGGTTCCTTTCTTATGTACTTTAGCCAATCCATATAATCGAGCTGGCTGCCCTCCCGTGGACCTAAGCCTACTATACAGTGCCTCATCAATCTCATCTTTCTTTTTCATGGCCAATTTTTCATACAGTGCCTCATACAGTGCCTCATCAATCTCATCTTTCTTTTTCATGGCCGGTTTTCATTTAGTTGTGTCAACGCAGGTACTTCCTTCATTAATGCATATTCGTACTCCTTTAGCCATAAATTGGCAAGAATGACAGCAAGGGACGCACCCATTGCCAACCCATCCTTTTGTACGTACCATAAACCGTTGCATTTGAAGTGCACCTTACTTACAGCCATGTTCAACAATTTCTTCATAGTTCCGCGTGCCAGTTTAGGAGGACTAGTTTGTTCGTACAGTTTCCTCAGTGCTATATCTATTGCCTCCTTTAGTGGGACATTAGTGTACAAACTTTTGACATCCAGGGAGATAATACTTTCATTATAGTCTAGATCTATGTTCTCTATGATCTCCCGAGCCATTTGTGTGTTTGTCTCAATGTTTGCCCCCTCAATGTTGGGGGCCGTAAGAACCGTAAGTAACGTTGGTTCGGATTTACTATCAACACAAACTTGCCGGGTCAATCCCCAATAATTCAATATTAAATTACAAAGAACAATGTTATATACGTTTATAAACTGTAGATAATATTTTACAAGAGTGTTATGATATTGCCTCCAGTATACAGCCGGCGTTTCCGCGCTGTATCGCAAGATCCAGTCTTTGTCGCAGGTACTTAAAAGCCAACACCTCGCCTGTCGTATCTCGGATTTTTCTCGCTAGGTTTTGTAAAAACGTTAGAGATGACCTGCCGATTCCACCTAAGCTTTCAATCGCCACGGGCTCAAAAATTACTGTCGTTGGTAGATCGGAATAATGGTTCTTCTTACGCATTTCTGCCTGGGATGCGGCATTTGAACCTGGCAACACTCCCAAACGCATATTTGAGCTGGCCAGCCGTGAAACGCAGGTGAAGTCCCAAGCAAGCGTGCATCCTCGCTGCCACGATGTCAAAGTGAGGCCATCTGGCCGTCTTCCGTCAGACCGAAGGAGTCCGATCGGCTCTAAGGTGGAACTGAAGCCTGCTGTTCTTAGGGATTCCTTAATAATTATGTTGCAGTTGTTGTGTCGCGTGAACCTGCAACATCCCCAATAATGTCCCATAAGTCGTTTTGACTTATCCCCTAGAACGGGCACTCATATTCCTTCTGCTTTGAGTGCCCGTTTAGTACCTTGAGTGAAGTATTGAAATTGTACGGCAGTTAATTGAAAAATTTTGAATTAAAATCAAGGTCAGTCGTCGGAATGTGTTTTGGCTAAAGCGTTCCGCCGAGACATAGAATCGCACTTCTCACTAGTGAAAACGATATTCATAAAAAACGAAAAGATGTAAAGTGTCAATGCATTTCGAGTAACAAAACTCATCATGAGGACAAAAGAGTAACAAAAGAACACTGCAGAAAAAGAGTAATCGAACAACACACACTGGTAGCATCAGAAAGAAAACTATGGATGTAATACCGTGGGGAACGGAGATACAGCAAAATAATGACACGAACGGTTTGTGCCCATGTTGCAGTAAAAAAATGTCTGAACCTTTTTTTGATAACAAAAAGTTTCAAATTTATTTGAATCAAGAAAGTAAAATGTTTAATTTGCCAGGATATATTCGGATTGCATTGTTTGAATGTTGTACCGTGAAGAGATCGAAGATTAATTTTGTCAAATTTGCAGCTAGAGTTTCAATCGAACTCTAGCTAGGTTCAAAATTTTGTAAAAAACATGCGTTTGCGGCAAATATGTAAGCGAAGATGATTGGCTTGGCCAATTTTGTCTGAAAATTGATGAGAGATTCTGTAGGCATTAAAATTTGAGTGCGCGTTTAAAGAAAAATTTGATGCACTCATATTCCTTCTGCTTCAGAGGTAAATATGTTGAATTATGCTAGTCAAAATAAACTAAAATGTATAAATAATCATACTGCAAGAAGTTATTGGTTATATGGGAAGCAATTGGAGAAGGTGGAGGAAGAAAAGGATCTGGGAGTTACAATTCAGAGTAAACTTTCATTTGAGTCGCACGTTTTCGCAAAGGTAAAAAGGCCAGCTCAGTAATTGCCATTTTCAATAAGACTTTTGTAAGAATGACAAGACCGTTCTTTCTGAATATAAACAAGGGTCTCATTCGACCTCATCTTGAGTATTGTAACCAAGTATGGCATCTGCGATTAAAGAAACATGCAACATAGATAGAAAATGTTCAACGATGGGCAACACGAATGGTTATTGGATTACAGGATTTAAGTTATAACGAGCGGTTCCGAAAACTAAATCTACCGTCCCTTGAGTACCGTAGAAGACTTGGATTAATGATTGAAATGTTCAAGATTGGGTACAACTGCTATGATCCCAAAGCGACATAAGAAATTTTTGACCTAAACAAATGAGACACCAAGACAAACGACAGCAAAGTTTTATTGAAGAAGGCCAGTCTAGAAATACGGAAACATTACTTTACAATTCGAGCAGAGAGAGACTGGAACGCACTGCCAAGTGAAGTCATAAACTCTAAAACAACGAATGATTTCAAAAATAAAGTGGACAATTTTTGGAGAAAAACTGGAATCTATAAAATCAAAACGATGAATTTAAAAAGAATACAGCACCAAAAATCGCCTATATGATCAGAATGAAATGAACTGAATTAAAAAGAGCACTGGTTGCTTCTTTGAGATCTTTTTTCACAACAATATTTGTCTTGTCTGCGTTGGGAAAGTAGCCATGTTTTAGACCATTGACTATAAGACTATACCACCAGTCGCGGAGCCGGCCGGGATAGTACCAGCTCCAGCACTATCGTCAGTATAAAAACAACGCTTGGCAACAGCAAGCATGTACACCAGCGGTAGTGTCTCAAGCCCTTAAATGAACATTGCAGCATTGCTCGAAATAAATAATGGCATTGCCAGTGAAATTCATAGAGGGTGTTCTGTAAGTGTTGCTTAAGACCGGGGAAATTTTCAATCATAGCACTTGGATGTTTCTCAATGCCACTCTCCGGTTCATGCGATTGAATGCATTTTCGGCATCAATGAAGAGGCTACCATCCATCGCATTGTGCTCGTAAAGTTGCTGCATAGGGTGGACAGTAGCTTCAATCCCGCCGGCTTGACCTGCACATGTTTGCAGCGGACCCATGACTTCAACTTTATCGCGCATCAATTTCATGATTACACAACTGATGATGCGCCTGAAAAAGACACCCTTGCCAACTGGTCTGATACCAGGAATCTTATCAAGAGCAATTTCCCAGGAAGTAAGAAAAGTCGCGATAGGACCAGTGTCGACGATTGTGAGTAATCGCCTTCCGAACCGGGCAAGTTCATCGCATAATTCACGCGATTTTGGGAAGTTATTGGAGCATAACATACGTCGTGCATTCAAAGCGTCGACACCAGAAGTGCCAGCACTGCGGCGAGCATAAAGAGCAGCAGTTTTGATGTCGTCAGCAGTAATGGCATTAGCTCTGGCGGGCACAGGATCATCGATGGGATCAAAGAAGACTACCTTCTGAATGGGTTCCGACTTGGGATGCTGACAACTTCATGTGTCATCGGCAATGGTTTGCTCTCCATGTCAAGGGAGCTGATGGCCGTGTTCTACTTACCCTTGATGGATAAGAGCAGAGAAGCGCTTGGAGTCCAGCGGCTTCTGTTTGCTGGTCTTCCCTCCATGCCTAAAAATCCTCTGAATTTCATCAAATTCTTTCCAAAGACCGTCAACATCACCTTTGTTCCATTTGACTAACCTTTGCCGTTGAGAGTTGACAGCCGAGGCGGAAAATCGTTGAACTGACAAATATAGAGATTTAATTAATTATGAATATAATTTTAAACCAAAAGCTTTTGAAGTTGCGGGTGGAGTTGCCCCTAGCACTGAGGTTTTTGTAAATAAGCTCTGTATGAACTTGAGCGCGTGTACCGAGGATCTAATGGCTGGGTTTTTCTAAATCAGAGATGTCCCTCTCAATACGGGTAAAGAGCGCTGCCTATGTACTCGGCACTATTAATGATGAAACTACTTTCGAAGATATATATTTTTTCATTTATAGAGCCAAGGGAACAAAAGACAGCTCAGTATAAGTTTCTGATAGACCCCTAGCCTCATATCAGGTCAATCTTTCAGAGTTTCTTTCAACTCCGGTATATTTTGTGCAGTATTAGTTTTCTCAATCTGGTTGACTTGATTCACAACCGTCTGATTTGTTTTATTTCAATCACGTTATACTTTTCTTCTGCATGTCTAGGAAATTTATAGGATTTTGACTGGAATGTGTGATAAAGGGACTCCTGACTGTAACCTCAGTTACTCTGATACTTTTGATTTCTGATTATATATTAAAGGACCTTCTGATTATATTGTTAAAGATGCAAAAAAATTGTTGCTTCATCAACAGATTGGAGCAATAAACGATGGAACCAATAACATCAATTTCATTTCAGAATAATGCAACTGAATCTTTCTTACGTGCTTCTGACCCTTTTGCTGCTTTGCTCCGTTGCGATGCTTCTGCTTTCTCTCGCTATTAGGTTGGAGGCTTAAATAACTTCAAAAATCTTGACGAATACGGCGGGGATCCTCAATATTAGCAAAAATTTTGCCTCAAAAACTTAAAATCAATTGTTTACTCCTTGTAAATCAATAGTTTTGTTTCAATTTGTGTTCCGTGCGTATGAACCAGGAGTATTGGATTTCAATTAATGGCAGTTATTGACCAGTTCTCAAGACTTTTCTCAAATTTTAGATGGAAAATTCTAAATGATGTAGCCAAACTAATAGCTCCAATCTTTTATTATTTAACAGTCTGGTCTGCTGGACGCCATATCTAAAAATTGCTTAAAAACCAGACACAATTGCGCCTCAAGTTGCCTTGCGAGGCATTTCCCGTAGAGCTCGAAAGTTGCGTACATTTGACTTCTGCTAAGACCATGTTGAAAATAAGATGGCCGATTGCTCTTTGCCACAATGACCAAAGAAAAAAAATCATAATTAAAAACAAGTTTTTATAGCCTTGCGATAAGCAAGGATATTATTATCGGGCAGTAGACTTTTTTCCGCAAATCACTTAGTTCACAGGATTTATTCATCTTCTAACATGCTCAATTTCTTGAAAGTTCAAATAAGTCTACTATCAGTTAATCCGTTTTTAAGCGCTATTTTAAAAATCACGTAGGGTTTTATAAACTTACTTTTTAAAGTATTGGTTTTGTTAACAGTTTTTACTATAAATGAATGTTCACAAATATGTAAATTTACTTTTACAAATTTGTTTAAAAAAATGTTTAAATTTTATGAAATTTTCATGAGAACATTTTTGCTTCGGCTCATCAGGTTTCGAGTCAAAGTGTGTCGTCTTTGTTGCCGCTCGGTGAAAGATTTCAATAAAAAAACAGGTTAAGAGAATTTTTATTTGCAGAGTTGGCAACTCCTTCATCTTTGAATAATACCAATATCTCAAAAATTTTCACTCCTTATTTTTGTAGAGAAACGACTACGGTTTTGGGCAAAGTCCAGGTTTGAAGTTACGCATTTCATCCCGCATTAGTATAACAAATTCAAAAAATACTAAAAACGTGCCTCCAGCTTAAGCTAGGCGATAGTTATCTTTTGTGGAGACATACGAAATTTTTGGTTCGCCAAGTTTTTTTTTAATATTCTTTTTCGACTTTCGTTTTTTCGATGTTTGTGTTGTATCGCAACTTGTGCGCAGCTCCGCGTCGCCTCGGTTTAAAAATGATATAATTTGGTTGATTTCATTTCTTTTCAGAATTTTTCTCAATTGTTTTTCTGGTATCTGTTTGGAGTTTCTATTTTCAAATTCTTGATAAATTGGGAATTTTTGAACGATGTTATACTTTTTGTCTCATCATTTTCATCTCGTAGTTCTGAGAAAAAAAGGTCTGGAGTTTAATGATAGCTAAAATGGTTTAGGTGATTAATTTCCATAGAAATTCTGGGCTCTTTTCCAGTCCCCCTTTGGTTTCTGAAAATCTGACTTTTGATGTTCTAAACTGCAATAAAACGTGTCGGTGTGAACTAGTATACATATATATTTTGTTTACTTTTCATGCATGCAAACTGCCTTAAGAACCACTTAAGTGGTCGAGGGTTGAAAAACTGGAAAAGAGGTATTACGAAAAATTTGAGCTATTTTTTCAAATTTATTTTTTTTTTAGTTTTTCCTCGTTACGAAAGAAACGAATGGATACTTCAAGTGTAAACAAGTTCAAGTGTAAACAAAAACCAAAATTTTGATTTGTCGGTGTATAAACTTTTCGAGTCAATTTCAACAAACTCAAAACTCGGAAAATTCGTTTGAAATTTCGCGTATAGATTTGTATCGGAAGTAATGCGAAGCTCGGCTACGTGTGCGTTCTTTGCAATTAATTATTGCACATCCTTGAAACATCTTAAAATTGTTTTTGTTCTTAACTCCGAGTGAAATTTTCATCAATGGTTGTTTTAGAGATTGGGCTCATTCAGAAGTGTGGAAAGTTCGCGATGACGCATCAAACGAAGCTCCCGTTCGTAGTGGGGATGTTGAGATGGGATTATTGAAAATGTGTAGCGATGCAGATTTTGGACTAGGAGTAAGAAGCGACTGCCTCAAATGTATGTCCTTCCTTAGTGAATTAACCTCAGTCTCAAACCCAATTTCACAATGCTGGCTTTAAAAAATTCGTTAATCAATCTGTTTGAACGAACCAAGACAGGTTTGCTACTTTTATTAAAATTTTCTAATAAAAAACAATAATAAGGAATTAGTATTTGCACAAGAGGTGCAGAATCGTCCATCCGTTAAAGCTTGAAATATCTCCTAAAAAGGGCTTCTTTTGCATTATAGCTCTCCTGCCTATAAACAAAAAAATTATAGTTCCGCCATCGTAGAAGTTGTGTTTTATGGGATATAGTTTGGTCGGGGTATAGTTCTTAGGTTCTGTTTAGAGCTCATTTGAAATTCAAGTAAATTCGAATAGGAGGCCTAGCTAAGAAAGAAATGGACCAAAACAGAACTGTTTAAGACAGCCGACGATTGAATAAAGTCTGATTAAATAACAAGAATACAATCTTAAACTGAAAATCAAACATTTGATCATTTCTCTCTGCCACTTTTTTTGGTTCAAAGATTGTTCAAATAAAGAAACCAGTTTTAGACAACTAAACAAGATCACTTTTTCGTCATTTCATAAAAACCAATTGGCCAGCGATTAGAAGTTGATGCACTTTATCTGTTCACTTGACTGGTTGTTTTCCGTTGGAAAATTATAATTACGTGTCGTGTATATTGTAACAACATTTTCCCCCGTAAACCTTTTTTTACAAGTGCTGGCTAAGATGTGGTGGCATGTTCAATTTCACACTATTTGAAGTTTATTAACCGCTTCAATGATTTGCAGGTTGTATCCTCTTTATTGATGCTTGTGTTATTTGACAGAAAGGTGATTTGGTACAGTTGTGAAGATAAATGACTCGAATAGCGTTTGTGAAGTTTTTATCAGCTTGCTTAACTGTCATCGTTTGAATTCAATCACGAACATCTGAATGCAGCGTGTAGGCGTCAGGAATTTCAATTCCTTTATGGAAAGTAAAACTATCTCGGGATAAGTTTTTTTTTGTTGGTTCTGTTTTTTATACTTGCGAATTTTGTCATTTAACATGAAAAAGCCCAAGTTCTCGATCTCAGTCATTGGCTTTGATCTCTTCAAGGACTTTGGGAAGTACCCTTGCGCTGTCTGTCGTAAAGGTGTTGGAAGCAACTCCATTGCTTACTCTCAGTGCAAATTATGAGTTCAAAAGAAATGCTGCGGAATATCAGGCCGGCTGGTAGCCAAGCCAGAATATGTTTGCCCCAGATGCACTAGATTGTCGCGGCCTATTGACGGTCGTTCTTCGAGCATGATTGATGTAGGCGGCACTACGCTCGATGTTGAGCCAACTTTCTGCTACTAGGGTGACATGCTCGGTGCGGGTGGGGGCTGTGATAGTGCAATTGCTGCCAGAGTTTGCTCCGCCTAGTGAAGATTCAGGAAACTACTCCCTAGGTCTCAGTCGCATCAGATGGGGTTGCAGATCTGATACTTCGCGGCACATCTCATTCAGAATACGCGGAAAAGTGGACTCTTCTTGTGTACGATCAAGGATGCTGCACGGAAATGAAACTTGGGGTCCCAACGTATCAGATCTGCAACGACTCAAACGAAATGACCGTGCAATGATCCGTTGGATCTGCGGTGTTAAGCCCGGTGTTCATGACCCAAGTGCACTTCTTGATAAACTACTTGTGTGACATTATCAAAGTCCTTCGGAGCAGACGCCTCAGATGTTTTGGTCATGTTGAGCGCGCTCCCTCCGCTTCTTGCATCAAAATGGCCAGTGAGATGAAGATCTCCTACATCAAAAGACGTGGAAGACCAAGAAAGAATTGGCTAGATTGTGTGAAAAATGATATCAAGGAACGTTGCCTTACCCACACTGACCCGCAAGACCGTATTTTAAGAGAGCCGCAGTTCGACAATGCCTGGTGCTGCCGACCCCATCTGATGGGTCACCATAATCAAAAATTGGATATGATGATGAACAACTTCTATAGAATCACTGAATCGTTTCATAGCTTCATTTAATATCAATGCATGAGTCTGATTCTGCAAGTATGAGCAGGGATATCTTTCATCCTGCGACTGAGACCTCATTGGTACCGGGTTCGCATCAAGTCAGGACTTCCTCTTATTTGCAGAACTGAAAAAAATGGCATGAAACATTAATTGTCGATCTAAATTTCTGCCTATTTGCTGTCAGTTTAGTTGCCAGGCACTGACCTTTCGTATGATATGAACATTTTAAGTAGATTTGAAAATCTTTTTGGCAGATTTGTAATGGTGCTGAAACTTCGGTAAAAATGTTTGATGCACAATTTTAGGAAAAAGAAGAAAAAGAAAGATGTCTTAAAATTATCAGCAAAATACAACCGGTAAAGCAGATAATTTACACTACAGCGAGTATTTTCTTTAATCTATTTCGGGAAAGCACCAGAGATACTTATTTTTATTGACATAGTTACCTGTAGGCAACAGTTTCCTTAGTTAGTTTTACAAAATAAGTTTTGTTTTGGTAGAATACTCCACAGAATATGATTTGAATCCTGCGTAATGGCAGCAAAAAGTTTTATTTCAATGATACCAAGAGATGTTTCGTTTTACGATGATGTGAGTCAATACGATCGAGTAAAAATTTGGGGGCTCCACCCCATACTTGATATATCCCGTAATATAAGGCCGGAATCACAAGTGAGTATCAGCTTCAGTTCTGCTGTACCCAAGATGTTTCAGTGTAGAGAGAAGATAAAGCTGACTAGATGACCTTTTCACCGACTTCTAGTGATGTTTTTAATTTTTCTGTTTATTTTTCATTCAAAAAGGTTGGAGCCTTTTCTTAAATGATTTAAAATGATGACTACTGTACCAAGTTAATTCAAAATCAGGTTTTCCTCGTTAAAATGCTTATTTTCAGTGTCATTTTTACCTGTTTTTTTACCATTTTTTTCATTGTTCACAAAATACCTGTTTTCATCATCTGCAGTTATTTTTTCCAATTTCTTCAAATAAGAGAGCTAGAAATATTATACATTCGATGTGAAACAATATCAGCGAAAAAATTAGATGGCGAGTTTGACTGGAGATGGCGAAAACCGACGTTTCAAACCCACAAAAAATCGTAATTAATTAGAATCATTTTGAATAGTGGTTTATACAGTGTTATCTTTAACCATTTGTTTTCGGCCGCTGTTAAAATTTTGCTCCGATTTTTGGTAATTGGTGTATTAAAATGACAGTGAAAAAAAAACGAATGTTTTTCGATGAGAATTTATAGTTCTTCTTTTGTGCCTCAAGATTGGAACTGAAGGCGTCTTTACACATACAAGTTAGCGAGCGTAGTGTTATGTTTCGGATCCAGTTTTCTTGCGAACCTCACTTGCGATTAAAAGTACTCATGTGGTGGCACGTTTGCTGCGTAGCATTTGCGATTTAACTGCATCTGTTCTCTGCGTAGCATTTGCGATTTAACTGCATATGTACTAGTGTTTATCTATTGTCACGCGACCTCGCGCATATGCGAGGGCGAGAGACTCCCCAACTACATGTCGACAGCTCGGTTGAAGAGCCGAAATGTGATGTTTTCGTGGAAACTTTTACGGACGGTTTCATCACACTGCTTTATTTCATTGATTTCGGATATCCGGATGTTGAAGACTTATCTTAAAGCTTATATTTCTGCATGCAGATGTACTTACATTTAAACATAAGTTCCACAAATTTACGTCATGACATGTTACGACCATCATGATTAGTGATTAGCTATTTCTAATTATGATTCCGTAACCAAACTGTGCCATTACTACGCTTGCGATTAGCAAGCGTTATCAAATCGGAAAGTAGACTTTTTCGGGTTAACAACTACTTTGACAAAATCAGTTGAATCACTTGTGATGCAGTCATGCTCAATTTCATTTTTCGGCCATGTTTCCGCATCTTTAGTTTTGTTCAGTTGCTTATTTGAACTAAAATGCCTTGCGTGGCATTTTTGCCTGAAATTTTTGTTTGGTAAAAACAGGTATTATGCCAATGTAAGCGATTGTGTGTGTTTTTTCATTTTTTTGAGACTCTTTGGACTATTTTATCCTGTTTTGCAAATCCTGTTCTCAAAAAAACCTTCTGATTTTCATGAAAAGGATTTCCATGGAAATACTTCACAAACCCTTGTGTGCCTGGATACTCCCTTTATCTTTTTTTGCTTCACTCTTTTCTCTACCGCCTTCGGAAAAGTCTGGGGTGAATATTTGACCAATATTTTGATGTTTTTTGGTTTTCTCAAAAACTAACCTACCCAGTCTGAGATTTTGTTTTCAATGAATAGAACGCATTTGAAAAGCTCCCCTCCTTGAGTGGCTACCCCCAAAAATTTTTAATACATAAAATTATCGCCCTCGGAATAGTGAAATTTTTGAATGTTTTGACTGTGTTTTGTAGCTTTTTGACTTTTCTCGAGAACTACACTGCCAAACCTGGGTTTTTGGGTTCAATCGAAAATACAGGTTAGGCGCATCTCTTCTGTATGCCTCATTTTTTTTAAACAAAAAGTTAAGAGTCTCGGTAATGTCAGTTTTCTGATTTGTTGACCGTTTTTTGGTCTTTTCTCGATAACATCCTGCTATACATGATACCATAGGTTCAATTGATACAACAGGTTGTTGGAAGCTTGCCTTTAAAATTTGTTACGCCCAATTGTTTTGAAAAAAAAAATAATGGTCGTCAAACAACTGAAAGTTTGAAACTTGACGATTTTTTGGAAGTTTTTTGACTTTATTCGAGAATTACCGTGCCAGTTCTCTCTTTAAGTCTTCTATCGAGAAACCAAATTTTGGGAAAGTACTCTGTTTCTAGCAGATAAAGTTGAAGATTTTGGAAAGAGTTTGCAAAGTTTTGAACTTTGACCGTTTTTCAGAAACTTTTTGAATTTTCTTAAAAACTGCCCTATCAAATCTGAGATCAAAAATTCAATCAAAAGAAGTCACTTGTCCACTTCTTCACTTAAACTAAGGTTTTGGACAAATTCCAATTTTTGAAATTACATATTTTGCCCCTCATCAATATACTTACTTACTTTTACTTTCTTTTAACGTCTTGTTGTCCCTTCTTCTGAAGAGGTTAGACGGTTTATGACAGCTCTCCATTCAGCTCGGTGTTCAGCTGCAGTCTCGTGTACACGGCTGCCATATCTTGCTTAAGGCACTCTTTCCAGGTTTTCTTGGGTCTTCCTCTTGGTCTGCGACCTAGTGCCTCTGTGTGCATTATTTTCCTTAGCGGGTTATCTCGATCTGGGATGTGGCCAAACCAGATCAATCTTCGCTTCCTTATCACCAGCAAAATGTCCTCTAGACCACATCTTCTGAGGGTTTTTGAGCTTGGCATTTGGTCTGACAGCGACACATTGCAGACCATTCTGAGCATCCGGCGGTCACAGCTCTGTAATAACTGTTCTTCTCTGTGTGAGTGCCCACGTTGCAGCTCCGTACAAGATGGTATTGATGCCCTTGCCCGATGCTTCAGAGGGACGGTGGCATTGCATAGCAAGCTGCTCAGTTCCCTCCACTTAAACCAAGCAACGGGGATCCTGTGTCTGACAGCTCTTTCAGCTCCTCCTTCAGAGTGCAGCATGGCCCCTCTATTGTACCTGAGTCCAGTACCATGGACTCATCTGTCCACGTCCTTGGTTGCTGAGTACCACTGCACACAGAATACGTGTACCCAGTGATACCAGCTAATGAGTTGAGGCCAGTGCATCTCTTGTGACACCATTTGTTGCAGCTTGCGCAGAAAATTGCGTTTACTCCTACCCCACGGTTACACACTGCACAGGGATATTGACCAGATGATGTTGCCTCCTTACTTCTCTTCCCCGATATGAACAGTTTGGTTTTGCCAAGTTGCACCTTCATCCCACGGAGCTCCACTGCACTACTCCAGTCCTTGAACATTTTTGTAACACCTTCGTTAGAGTCCGCTGACAACACAAGGTCATCAGCATATAACAGCTCCCAAGGATCACCTATCCGTACCTCTTTGGTGGGTTCTTCCATCACAATCTTGAAGAGCAGAGGACTTAATGCTGAGGGTGAACCGAATAGTACAGCAACCCAGCCACTGGGTTGCTTTGCTGTTTGGTTTGCCCTCAGTGCCGGTCCCAAGCTGGGATAAATGGAGAGGGTTTAACGTCAGGAAGGGCATCCGGTGTGTAAAACCCCCCGCTTCACTAACTATGACAGCACAAAATCAGCCGCATCAATATATCAAATACAATAAAAAGTATCAAACACGTATATCCAGCTGTAGCTGGGCCCTAGATGTCCTTCATCGATCGACATACGAAAATTTTCGGTCACGTAGTTTTAAGCATTTTTTTTTACTTATGTTTTTATGGTAGTGTTGTATCGCAAGTAGTGCGAAGCTCCGCTTTGCCTCTGTGTTCTAATATTCTTTTTCTTCTTCTTGAAAATCATCTCTTCAAAGAGCTACACGAGACGTTTATCAAGTTAAAGTGAGCTGTTACTCTGAATTGTATGTTTAGTGAGAGATGCCTTACGACAGGAGGAGGACTTTGTGCTGGCCACTCTATCTCTCTCCTTCCTCTCTCTCGCACTTCTCCTTCTAGCTGTCCAGATGGCACTCAGTCTCTACAACATGCTTGCAGTCCCCACCGAGAACTGGCTCAGAGACTATGGCATAGTGGTCGTGTCCATTATGGAAGGTTGCATAACAGTCTTAAATAAAAAATTATGGTTTACTGGATCCTTCCTGGAATCTATAATTTACCAGGAAAGCTCTTCAATGGTTAATAAAAACTATTTTTGTTTGAACAGTTGAGATGTAGTTTTTTTTGTACTGTTAATATTATACTGAACGATGAGGCAGCGTTCCATTTTCCGTTTAATTGGTTTTAGCTGTGTCGATATCTCTCGTTGTCATTCTGTTCGCAACCTGTTTCATCCGAATGAGACAGGACGGGACAATGCTGCCATCTGAGCTACAGGCGAGCAACAGTGAGCAGTTCAACTCACAAAACGAGAGACTTGGTTACGCCTTCTACCTCATGTTTGTCGAACTGGTCCTGATCTGTGTGAGAACAGTGATGGTCATGATGTTCGGATCTTCTGTGAGATCAACTAGGAAAGCTAATGCTGGTGTTGTTTATACGATCAAAGCAGCCACCCCATTGTCCGATAAGAATTTGATGTACTAAACGTCAAACAAAATCAAAACTGGTTGGTGTAATCAGTTAAACTTAGTTCATCTGTGGCTAAATCATTTAAACACCTCACACCTCCTCCAAGCAGATCAGGAACAGATATTTATTTCCATCTTCTATTTAATTTCGATTGAAAATTGTGATTTAATTGCATCTCAAAAAAAAGTTGAGTCCCACCCGCCCCTCCCAAATTGAATTGGAGGAGGATGTTCACTCAATTTAGTTTGGTTGACCGTTGATGTTCGAAGGACCAAATAACTGGCTGGTCGGAACCGTGGCAAAAGTATCATGCTTTGTAGAGATAATAATGAACTTGATAGCCAAGCATTGCGTTATATTATACAAAGCTTCTGGAAATGCCTAATCGTGGCAAGTTATAATACAATCATTTTTGGTTGATGTTGTACCTTGGAGCCTTGGTTGATTTTCGCTCAAGTTAAAATCGATTTGCATGTCTGTTATAGCTAACGAACTTGCATAGCGTATGAAAATTGTTGTGGCTTTAAAGAGTTGTGCTAAATTGGGAACAGTTTATAAATTTGAAAGAAGTGAAATTAAGAATCAACCTTCATCAGTAGAATACTTTATCTGTAAAAATCGTCATCTCTAGAAACTTCCTTGCATATTTAACCAGTGCAATTGAACCAATTCTGTGCAATAAGAAAATAAATAGTCTCTATCGAGATAAAGCTGTAAATATGTCATTATGTATAATAATTAGTTAAATTTAGAATTTTATTTTTATCTTTTTTGTAAATTACACATTTATACGAACAATGTTTAAAAAGACTAGCTGATGTGATGTTTTAAAAAGCAGATAATTATGCGATTAACTGTTAATGATCATTTTTGTATAATTTAAAATGTGCACCGTTTTTTTTCTGTCAAGTTGGGTAATATTTGAGATGCGCGTTTATTTTTAACAGCATCCGTGTCGTCGCAGAAAATTCAGTCGAAGTTGATTTTATTTCATTCTGAGTTCAGACGCGCAGTAAATCAATATAATCAGACGCGCAAATATAATTACAATTTTTTCATATATTTGAAAAGCAAAGGCTACTTGAAAATTTTCAAGAGTCGGTTAATTTCCTGTGGCCGTGGTGAGTTCATGTGCCTGCCACAAATTCGGGCTCGAAAAGAATGACAAAGAAATTGAACATAATATGATACTTCTGGTTAATTAATCCTGTATTACTTGCACAGTAACACAAGTAACTTTCTGTGTTCCTTGCACAGCACCCGGTTGTCTTTGTTTACTTTAGATCATTATTTTATCAGAAAAAGTGCCCAAAAAGTTACATACGGACCGATATTGAATAATAGTAGCCGGTTGATGATTTTTGAGAATTGTAATCGTTATTCTTACTTGTGCAAAATAAATAAAAGGAGATGATCGTCTCATTTCTAGAAAATAATAACTAGTACTGGCTACGGCGCAATGCTTGTTCGTTTCACATTTTCTTAATTGCGAAAAATGAGCTCAAGATAGGGCCGAATGGAGGTCAAAGTTGTAAATCACTCAACCGCATGTATTAGAGCTGAGTATTACCCCTGCGATTAGTATTAGTCGTGTAATCACTTTGTAACAAAAAACTTTTTTTAGATTGAAGGTGAAAAGTGGCAGACTATCGTTTTTGTCGGACTATAATTTTGGTTGACTTAACTTTGTGGGAAGTTTCACTTTAACTTCAATTATAGTAAATTGAACACTATAAAAAAAGTAATTGATTTTCTTTTTTCATTATTATCTATCTATTTTTGATTCGTTCCCTTGTGATAAGCTTGTCAAGCTAATTTTTACGCTTGCGATTAGCAAGCGGTATCAAACTGGAAAATTGTTTTTTTTTTCGGGTTAACAACTTGTTTATCAGAATCACGTGTATTTTGGTTCATAGTGAGTTCACTTCTAGACATAGCCTGAAGGTAACAATTATACCTGAAACGGCAAAAGTCCTGGGCTCAAATCTGAGCAGGACTTGTTCAAGAGTAATGAACGTATTGATGACTCTTATATGGCTCTTGCTGTTTTTTTTTCTTAACATATTCTCTTAAAATATTGATGCACTATAATGCACTTTTTGAGTTCAATTGAAGTTCATCTGCTGAAAGCGACGTAAATAGCACTCCACAAATACGAACGTGGAAATGACGCGAAAAAACGTGAACTGTTTCTAGTTTCAATGGTTGAATTTATTTTTCTTGCTTACTTCCTTCATTATGTTCAGGTTGTTTAAGATTTCTCAGCGGAAGAAAAACTACCTATTGAGCCAGTTTTCTCAAGTTGGGTTCATGTTATCAAAAAACGCCAAGCAGAATTTTTTCAAAAAATTCAAAGCTTAAAGGGCATCTATTTTTTTCTTTGAAATTCGGAAGTTGAGATTTTTTCAAGAAAGTGTTTTTTTTATGTTTTCTTGCGTTCATAACTCTTTTCCAAACTTTGATTGGCTGTTCTTTTTTTTCAGACGCAATATTCAGTTTCACATAAAATTGTCGGCCAATTTTTTGTCTGCTTATCTGTTGTCGGCTTAGTTGTCACACCTTGAAATCGTTTTTTTTTTTTGCTGCGCTCATTTTTTGTAATGACGCTTTTAGTGTTTGGTTTGCTCCTACAATTTGTAATTTTACTTACCTTGACTTCGTATTTTCTTTGCTTTAATTTTACTGATCTTGACTTCGTTTTTTCTTTGCTTTTTTGTGTCGCTTGAAAAAAACCTCGGCCCAAATTTTTTCGGCTTTTTTTAATCGGCTGTATGACCTAATTTTAGGTCTTATCAAGGGACTCACAACTTGATCACTCACCTCCGCTCTGTCCATATTGGTTGTATGTTAAATCTGTTTGGTGATTGTTTTTCATTGTGGAAACTTCTCAAAAACGGATGATTTTCAAAAAAGATTATCAATTGCAAGATCACTAACTCCCGACAGTCTCTGTTTACTTGACCTATATTTTTGATTTTTTTTTCGATTTCTTGAAAAATACCCCTATCAAATTTAAGCTTGGCATTTCAATAAATAGAACAGTTTCAAAAAGATCTCTGCATGAGCGGCTACGCCCAAAATTTTTTTACACAAGGTTATGGCCCTCGGAATGGTCAATTTTTTGATTTTCAACCGTTTTTTAAACTCTTTGAATATTCTTGAAATTTATCCTGCCACGCTTAAGACTTTTATTTCAGTTCAAAAAAGTGATTGTGGTAAGTTCTTTTGCCCATGCGACATCTTCCAAATTTTTCTGCCACCATAAGTTATGGCCCTGGGAAAAGTTTTTGGCTTTACGCGAAGTCTACCGTGCCAATTCTCAGGTTGTGTTCAACCGAGAAAACAGGTTGTGGGAATCTTTTCTGCTTAAGCGGCCCACAATCTGCTCATTGCAGGATAATTTCATGGTTTTTGGAAATCCTTTCGACCGTTTCTCAGAACTTTCGACAGTTTTTTTTGAGAAAATTTGCGAATTTTCTTGAATTTTTGGCTACTAAATTTGAGATGAAAAGTCCAACTGAAAGAACCGGTTGCTATAATGGTTCCTACAGAAGCGGCGGCTCTTTAATTTTCTTTAAGAGAAATGTAATCGCCTTGGGAAAGTGTTTAGTCTTCTAACTTAAAGAAAAAACTAAGGCTTAGGACTAATCCAGTTTTTGAAATAACATTTTTGTGCCGCATGAGTATAGCAAATTCGTCAATTTTAAAAGCATAAGGTATGAGATTGGTTTTATAAATTTTTTGTCGCTCTTTGGTAAACTTTTCATTTTCGCCAATTTTCAAAAAAGATGTATCAATGAAAATACCGCCTATGTAGCTGCATACTTTTTAATGCCTTTCAGCTTTACCTCTCTGCCTACAGCCTTCGAAAAGGTTAGGGGGTCTTTTGATCCAAATTTTAATTTTTTTTCGTTTCTCAAAAATTAATCTCCCTAATTTGAAATTTTGATTTTACTGAAAAGAACGGATTTGAAAAAGTCACCTGCATCAACGGTGAGGCCCAAAATTTTTACACATAAAATTATGACCCTCGGAATAGTCAAAAATTTTAATTTTTTTCTGTTTTTTGTAAAATTTTCTGCCTTTTCCCGAAAAAACAACCTCTGAAATCTGAGACTGTGGTTTCAATGGAAATCATGGATTGTGGAAGGCTCCCGTGCATCAGCTTACACTCACATGTTTCTTTACAACAGAAGTTATTACCTTCATTGACTTATTGACTGTTTTTTTTTCACTTTTTAAGTTTTCTCAAAAACGACTCTCCCTTATTTAAGATTTTGGATTCAATCCAAAAAATGGGCTGTTAGAAGCTTTTTTGCATAGTCGACTACGTGTTTGTTTTAACTCAAAAACTTATGCCAATAACTTATTTAATTTTTTTGACGGTCTCTTGGACTTTTCTCGATAAGCTAATATCATAGCTTTAAACGCTACAAAAGCTCGTTGAAAGCCTAAGCAAAAAATGGCCTGTAAACAAACCAAAATTTGAAACTTTGGCCATTTTTTGGAAATTGTTTGGTTTTACCTCCAAATTACTGTGACAATTCTCAGGTTAAATATTCAATCCAGGAAATTGTTTTAGGAATTTTATCTACTTAACTGGCCTCGACCTGCTAATTGCAGAAAAACGGTGAGTATTTCTAAGTTTTGACCATTTTAAAGAAAACTTTTAGAATGTTTTAAAAAATAACCTGTTATATCTGAGATGAAAGGTTGAATCGAAAAAAAAAAACGGTTGCGGGAATTGTTGCTGCAGAAGACACGAAGGTTAAATTTTTTTAAGATAGATATTATGTCCTTAAAAAAATCCAAAATTTTATTAATTTTCACTTTTTTGACTAATTTCACTAAAAAAAAGAAAAAATAACTAAGGTTATGGGAAAAATCCGTTTTTTGATATTAAGCATTTCGTCCCGCATCAGTATGGCAAAAAAAAATCTTCATTTTTTTGACTTTTGATTTTTGATGTTACTGTTGTATCTTCATGTTTGTGCTCCGCTTCACCTCTGTGTATAAAAAATAATGTTATAAATACTTGAGAAAATCAATTTTGTTGCAATAGAGAAATTTTCTGTCCGCCAAAAATGACAGTTGTTGGTAGATTCTTTTATGGTATAAATATTCGAGAAAATCAATTTTGTTGTAAAAGAGAAATTTTCTGTTGCCAAAAATGACAGTTGTTGGTAGATTCTTTATTGGCATAAAAAATTATAGTTTGTTATCTGCTAAAAAAAGGTTTTGGTTTGACATCTAAATGGCCTATTTTACATCATCGAAAATTGGTTAAAAAAATTTTTGTTTAACAATTAAACAACAAACGGTTAATTGAATCATGTTGTTTGATGTGAAGGCCAACTATTTTCAAAACAAGCTTTTTTTTGCGGCC